>NC_059103.1:200976958-201326958 GCF_020740685.1 Jaculus jaculus | reverse complement strand
TTTTGATTCACAAAGCAGTGGTGTGACTCATCCTCCCCCTGTCTGATTGGGAGCACTCATGCTTCCTGACCTCCTCAGAGGAGCAGGAGCCGCTTGTCTTTGCTGATTCAATGGGTCAGTTGGTCAGAAGCTGGGCTGAATTCTCTACTTTGAAATTCTGAGTCATTAGTATCTTTACCACCTCTCACAAGAGTTAGAGTAATGAATTTGGGGTCAGTAAAACTATTGTATAAAAAAAATGACCAGGAGTTTGGGCTCAGTGTACAGACTGTGTCTAGTGATGAAAATGCTAGGGACCTTATTTCCAATGTCTCATTCTTTTTTTTTTTTCTTTTCTTTCTTCCTCCTCTTCTTTCCACTTCTTTTCCTTTTTGTTCTTTGTTTGTTTGCTTGATTGGTTGCATTTATTTATTTATTTATTTATTTATTATTATTGTTTTTATTGATAGCTTCCACGATTGTAAACAATATCCCATGCTAATGCCCTCCCTCTCCCTACTTTCCCCTTTGAAACTCCATTCTACATTATATCCCCACCACTCTCAGTCTCTTTTTTTTTATTTTGATGTCATGATCTTTTCCTCCTATTATAATGGTCTCGTCTAGGTAATATCAGGTACTGTGGGGTCATGGATATCCAGGCCATTTTGTGTCTGGAGGAGCACGTTGTAAGGAGTCCTACCCTTCCTTTGGCTTTTACCAAAGGATTGGTTGGTTTTGTGAGATAGGGTTTCACTCTAGTCCAGGCTGACCAAAGGTGGCCTCAAACTGCCACAGTGAACCTTTTTCCTCTGCCAACCAAGTGCTAGGATTAAAGTCATGTGCCACTATGCCCAGCTACAATTCCCAATTCTTTTTTTTTTTTTTTTTAAAGAAGCGTTTCTTTATTTTTAGAAATCTTAATTTGAATTTTTAATACAGAAATTTAAAGATCTGGTTTTAATGCCAATTTGTTTCAATTCTTGACTTAATGGTTTCCACAGATAAAGAAGATATCCCTAAAAAACATATACAAAACAAAGAAGCACATTGTCATATTTGCTTAATAAAGCACATTTTTTTTTCCAGCCCGAGATTTTATTTTATTTTTTTTTTATTTTTTTTTTAATTTGATTTATTAGTTTTCTTTTCAGTAAATACAGGCATTTTGGTACCATTATTTAGGCTCATCTGTGATCTACCCCCTCCCATTAGACCCTCCTTGTTATTGAAAATGGGTCGTGCATTGTGGAGTTAGCCCCCAGTTATTAGTATGATAAATGTCTCTGAAAATCATGACCCAACATGTAACTCTGACATTCTTTCCGCCCCCTCTTCCGCAAGATTTCCCTGAGCCATGTTGGGTTCATTTTTGTTCTGCTTCAGTGCTGAGGTGTTTGGGGCCTCTGAGGCTCTGGCTCTCTGATTTGGTAGGAGTTGATTTTTCTCTGCATTGATCTCCTTCCCCTTTGTGCTGGTATCCAGTTCACAGGAAAACATCACCCTTGCTTATTTCGCCCGTTGTCCTTAGTTTCAGTTGGGCCCCTTCTGAGGTATGTTGGGGCAGATCTCTTCTTAGGATCTGCATCTATCTTTTTTTCCCTTGTTGTTTGTAGTGCAGCTAGGCGGTCGCCATCTTGACCGGAAGCCTACAATTCCCAATTCTTATGGGCACAGTTCACATATATAAGCAGACACAGATGCAGACCTGGGCTCCTGGCTGTTTTAACATCCTTATTCTTTCTCCTCTCCTTTACTCTTATCTCTTTCTCACCCTTTCTCTCCCTCTGTCTCTCTCTCTCCATAGTTATCACAGTATCTTCTTTCATCCCACTTCTCTCTTCTCCTACAATGAGCTCCTTCTTTCCAACTGACCTTGTTCTATCTTGGTGGCTTTTTCTTTTTCTTTTTTTTTTTTTAATTTTAAGTTTCTCTCTTTTCTGCCTTCTCTCTTTTGTGTGCTTTCCTCCAATCCTCCATGTTGATGTGTCGATGCAATTTCTCAATATTGTATATATTTGTGAAGGTAACAAAAGCTGATAATCATGAAATAATGTTCACTTCATGTGCATGTCCAGAAAATGGTGCCTCAAAGAAGTCCTACCGATCCTCTGGCTCTTACATCTCCCTCATATTCCATAACATTCCCTGAGCTCAAAGTGTATGATATTACTATGAAAAATGACTAATTTCTGCACTCTATCTTTACATGAACAATGCAACAGTGAGCTGAGAACACAGTGCTGTACTTGCCAGTGTTAGCACAATGAAGTCACTGCAGTTTAGAGTTCCCAGTTTTATTGTTGGAGCTGGGCAAGCCAGGAAGAGCATATAAAAGTGTGTTGGGCTTCAACCAGGTGCACAGGTCCAAATTTAATTAGACCCATAAAGTAAATTAGCTCAGCGCCCTTATCCGTAAAGCAGAATAAGTAAGGACACAACTAACTGTTCCATCTATCTTCAAGGAGATAGCAAGGATGAAATCAGATAAGACTTAAATGATTTATAAAGAGCAATAGAGGAAGCGTGGGAGATGGCTTAGCAGTCAAAGACACTTGCTGGCAAAGCCTGCTGCCAAAATTCAGTTCTCCAGAACTCAATTAAATCAATGCAAAAGTGCCATTTGCATGCAGCAGCAAGAGACCTTGGCATGTATGCATACATGCATGTGCACACACAGACACACACATGCATGCAAATATGCAAATAACTATGCTAACTATTAAGTATATTGTACATCAATGAGCCCACATGTGAAATATCAGGGGCCTGTGTATGTGTATGCTGTGGAAGTAAATGGATGCCCAGTGAATACAATTGGAAGAACAAATGCAATTAAGAAAGCATTGTGGAATGAACCCCAGGTTTTAATGTATGGATCTGATTGAAGCAGGTGATGAGACAAGGCAGAATTTCCAGAGAAAGACTGGTCACAGAGGACTACATTGGCCAACTAGGGAGCTCAATTCCCACAATAAACTGTTTAGAGTTCAAAAAGCAATAACAAAATCTTTGACATTCAATAATGAGGTAATATGAAACTAATCACTGACAGGGTGCAATGAACAGAATTTTGGAGAGATTTGGTGGGATGCAGCCAGAGGGAAGGTACTCAGCCACTGCATTGAAAACACTACACACTGTGCCAGTGGGGAAGTTTGGGGAGATGGAGGAGGGTCATTTCAGCCCAACTGGGAGATCCAAAGTTGCTGAAAAAGCATAACCTTCAAGCATGAGTCATAAGTATTGAGGCTGTCTTAAAAGGGATTCAGTTATCATAGCATATATTTGAATACAACATGATTTCTGCTAAGAAAACCATACATTTGGAATTAGAGTAGCCTCAGTAAGTAACAAGTGCATCTCCAACACAGAGTTCCAGGTGTGCTGCCAACGGCCAGCACGCATGGCAAGGTAGGCATAGGGCATACTTATTATACCAGCTTGAATTTGGTCTGAATACTTGTCCTGAGTATTTTGACCACTTGAAATCCCCCTTGTCATGCTCGGTATCTCTGATCTGTTTTCTAATTTTTCTAGGAAGGAAGTTCATCAGTACCTCTTTCAAACTCTGTGCTAATCTGTTGTCTGCCCTTTCTGCCTGAACTGTCACAACACCAGTATGAAGCCTGATTTGTTATATTCACACCACTTTTTTCTTAAGGCAATCTGGGCTGTTCAAGAAAAGTAATGACTAAAAAGTACCTTGTCCTCAAACTCTGTTGTCAATAGATGGGGGAATAAATGGAAAGGGGGAAAAAAAGCTGCCTGGTCCAAGCAGTGTAAATGGAGCCATCAAATCCTCCCTCTGGGTTTTTATGATAAATACACACGCTAGGCAGGCGTTTTGTTGAGAAACTATTTCTATTTTAATGCAAGAAAGACAGAGCAGTACATCAGCCTCCTGCTTCTTAATTCTTGTAATATGTTGTCTTATTTTCCCTACTCTCCACTTTGCTACAGAACGAACTTTCTAAATCTGCTAGTGACGTGCTCTAGGCTCAAGTTAAACCTCCACTCAATGTACAGGCACAGCGTGCTTTTCCTCTCACACCAGGAAGTATTGGGCATCAACTAAACAATTTGCTATTATACTCTTCTTTGTTCTTCCAGAATCTTATACAAGCTGGCAAGCCCTGTAACAAAGATGATTTCTACCCTCACCCCCAGAGCTTCTTGAGGTGACACACTTGCTTAAAAATTCCAAAGAACAAAGTTTGAAATTGCCTATTCTTTCTGGAATGTCTAGGATTTATCCACAGCTCATTAATGATGTCTCTTGAAAAAGATAAATCATATAATAGTTCCTAAGTGGTCTATAAGACACAATGACAATGATTTTCCCTTTATTTATTCTCTACATTAAATGTGGTCTATTAGGACTTTATTCTATGGATAAAAATGGAGAGAATTAGGGAAAGGTGGTTTGCATGTGTTCTACTTTTGGCCTCTGATAGGTACACGTGCCCACAAGGGCCAGTGCAACTGGTCAGCAGTTGGTCTATTGGAAAAAGAGCCAGATGGCTAGTGTGCAAACCAGAGGTTTGTAAAAAAGAAGTATTATGGAAAGCTATTTAACTTGGGAATAACTTTTTTTCAGTATTCCTGGTATTCAGCAGGGTACTCTTTTGACTTTGTCATTACAGCTGGTGTCAGGACTATACTTTTCAGTTATTGAACCAGAATTCTCTTTCTTCTGAGACAACCCCCTAACAATATACTGTATTATGTGTTATGGGTAGCTTTCCATGGAGATAATAGTTACAAGTTATTTTTGATGCCTTCAGCAGTTATCCACCAACATAGCATTTTATTCACATATTTGAATGCACACATAGCATTCTTGGATGCATAGGGAAAACAGACCATCCTGACATACACTTGTGTCTATGATCATTGAGAGAAAGGGACAAAGAGAAGCTAGGAAAGTGTGGTGGTTTGATTCAGGTGAACCCCATAAACTTAGGTGTTACGAATGCTAGGGTCCCCAGCTGATGGCGATTGGAAATCAAAGCCTCCTGGAGGGAGTATATTATTGGGGGCATGCTTATGGGTGTTATAGCCAGTTTCCCCATGCCAGTGTTTGGCACACTCTCCTGTTGCTATTGTTTACCTTATGTCAGCCAGGGGGTGATGTCCACCCTCTGCTCATGTCATCATTTTCCCCTGCCACCATGGAGCTTCCCTTCAAGCCTGTAAGCCAAAATAAACCTCTTTCCCACAAGCTGCTCTTAGTTGGGTGATTTCTACTAGCAATACCAACCTGACTGTAACAGAAAGGAATAGGATTTTAAAAAGGAAGAAAGAAGTAACAGAAAGAGGTTTGTGAGAGTCAAGAGAACATATGGTGATATTCAAACAATAGTAACAATCATGGCAATAGAGATAAATAGATGGATATAAGAACTACATGGTGATCTAGGCACTGTGTCTCACACTTATAATCTGAGTATTCAGGAGAAAGAGGTATAGAAGGATTGCTGTGAGTTCAAGGCCAGCCTGGAATTATAGACTGAGATCCAGCTCAGCATGGGCTAGAGTGAGACACTACCTCAAAAGCACAAAAAAAGAAAAAAAAAAACTGAAGAGATAGCTTAGCAGTTAATATACTTGCCTGCAAAGCCTCAGAAACAAAATTCAAATTCCCCAGATGAACATGGTGGTGCACGTGTCTGTTTTTTGTTTTTTTGTTTGTTTGTTTGTTTGTTTGTTTTCAGTAGCTAGAGGCAAAGCATGTCCATTCTCTCTGTGTGTTTCTCCTTTTCTCTGTCATAAATAAAATAAAATAAAATAATAAAAGAACAAAATTAATATATGTGAGTAATGATTGGGTAAGAATGTTAGGGGAAATCTAGCTCAATTGCTTGAAATAGAATGTTGGGTGAGGTACATTTCTGGAGAAACATTGTAAAGGAAGTTTTGTTTGCTTTTGTTGTTTTTGATATTCTGAAAATTAAGAACTTTCGCAAACAAAATGGAGATTATATAAGTCAGTAAATATATACCTCTAAATTTAAGAGATGAATATGAGCTAATAGTTATTCTATAATAACTACATGGGTGAAATGTAAAATTGCAAGTCTTTGGAGGAATATGATAGATCAGTAGAAGACTCCAGCACAGGTAGGAAGAAAAGTGCCATAGCAGACAAGTCTTGAAGGGAAATCAGGACAAAAATACACCGTACTTTAAGAATGAAGGGCTGCTGTGAATAGGGAAGGATTTACAATAAACATCTGTAAGTCACAAATTTAAAAGTTAATGTTATTTATGGCTGGGCATGGTGATGCAGGCTTTTCTCCCGGCACATGGGAGGCAGAAGTAGGAAGACTGTTATGAATTTGAGGCCACCCTGAGATGGCATAGTGAATTCCAGGTAGCCTGAACTTGATCAGGAACCTACCTCAAAAAAGAAAAGTTTTATAAGTTGAGCATGGTGGTGAAAGTCCTTAATTCCAGCACTTATAGGCAGAGTTAGGACGATCTCTGTGAGTTTGAGGCTATCCTGGCACTACAGAGTGAGTTCCAGGTCAGCCTGGGCTAGAGTGAAAACCTACGTCAAACACAAACAAACAAGCAAACACAAAGTTATATATTTATTCTATGTGACTTATTTCCACTAATTTTGATTTTTATAATATTACATTAAAGCATGTATCTTGGCTGCTAACTCTTTGGACGCTCCCTTTCAAATTTGCACTCTGATAAATTTCACTGCCCTATCTCTGCCAGGAAACTCTTTTTGTTTATTTATTGTTTATTTTTCGAATATTGTTAACACAAACAGAATCAAGTTTTATGATGGTGTTTTCAAACAAGTTATTTGTTTACCTTTCCACTTCATGCCCTTTGATAGACTCAGGTCGCTGGGATGAACTTCCAAATCAGGCACAGTTATGGAGGATGGTATGTTTATTGAAATGTACAGATCCAAGAGAAATTCCATAATGACAGAAGAATCTGGTCCACTTGCACAGGTCTACACAATGAGAGAGAAAAAAGCCACATCATACCAGAACAGCACACTTTAGGAATAAAGCTCAGGCACTTTGCATATGTGTAGACTGGAGTTCCAAATTCATCCCCCACACCTTAGGACTGGACCCTGGGATCTATTCACAGTGATATCATTGTCCAGCCAGGTGGCTGCAGATGTACATTACATACTTTAATAAAATCCTGAACATATTGAGTGCTATTCCTTCAAACTACCACACTCTCCCCATTTGTGCCCCCTCCCCACCTTACGTTCCTTTCTGCTTTCATAACCTGTTTCCTTCTGTCCACCCCTTCTTGTCACCTTCCAGTGGTTGTTGCAACAGCCTCCTATGTATATCACTGTCTGCAGGGGCATTGTACAACAGATAAAGGTAAGTTCTCTAGCAGTCATACATCTTAAATGAAAAATAAACTAAGAATATATTATTAACTGTTTTCCAATATATTCAAAACAACATTTACTTTTAATTAATATAAATGTAATAATAACATGAGTTAAATGTTTTGTAATATGTATACTAAATGTGGTATACATTTTTTGTTTGGTTTTGTTTTTTTGAGGTAGGATCTCACTCTAGCTCAGGCTGACCTGGAATTCACTATGTAGTCTTAGAGTGGCCTCGAACTCATGGTGATCCTCGTACCTCGGCCTCCCAAGTACTGGGATTCAAGGTGTGCACCACCACACGTGGCTGTGGTGTACATTTTGACCATGCACCACATAAATTCATGACCATTGGTTAGTCAGTGTGAATGCACAGATTTGTTTTCTTTGAATAATTCTTTAAATTCTCCCTGAAAGAAGAAATTTCACAAATTTCCAGCTTTTGTGAATAAAAGTACTTGGTCAAGTGGATCTCTAAGCCATCCTAAACAATTATCAGAAGAAAACTCCAAACCTGTAGGAAGAAGACATTTAAGAGAACCCCCCCCCATTTCTGAGTTCTCATTTTATGCGTCTGCAGGGCTGCTGCACCTTATTCTGCTGTGCCAGTCTTTTACATCTTCATCTTCCTCAATTATCACGCTGCCCTTGTACTTAGTTCTTAGTGAAACTCCTGTCCTTCTCCATGGGCAATCATCTGTGCCTTCTATCTCCTATGCATGAAAGTCCCCAGTCTACAGCACACATAATTTCCCTACACCTGCTTCATGCTGCAATTTTGAGTAGAGTTTAATTAATGAAATTAATTTACCTGTGCTGTAATGAACTGTCTTATTTTGTCACATGTCAGGAGTTCTCAAAATATTAGCGCCAAATAAACACATAGCCCTAGGATGACATTGGTGCTGATGTTTTCAAGACGCCTATTTCTGCCCCTCAACCAAAGGTCAAAATGTGTTCTTGGACAACAGCATGAGAGATGAAAAGGAGATGATGGATTTCAACTGTATTCACAGTTTTTCTTACTAGAAGTACAACATTCTCTGGACCACTCCCCACGCAATTCTACTGGATTCTGAAAGCTGTGTCAGGTGCAAAATATCTCAGAAAATAGAAGTTAGCAATGTTAATAGGTGGCATTCCAACATGATAAAGGGAGACAAGAATGGCAAATTTGGAGAAATTGTCAACTACTTAACCATCAGTGTATTCTGATTTATTCCTCAGCTTTCTCTGGTTATTCATAGCTCTGGACATATGTGTCCACCACTGTGCATGTATTCCATGAAATCTCATTTACCAAGTGGAATTAATGCCATTTAGCTTTGCTTCCATCACACCCTGTGCCCATCATTACCACAATTCCATGGCATTGCATGGCATTGAATGGCTGTCTGTCTCCCCTGATAATAGGTAAAATCCTTATAGAAAATGAACATGTCTGGTCCATTCTTCAGTTAGCATTCACTGATATAACATTGGACTACAAGGGGTATTAAACAAGGGACAGAATTTAATTGCATATTTTCATGACATATTTCACTTCTAATTTGACAGTATTTGGCTAACAAACTGAGGGATAATTTGTCCACAGTTTTTCAGTTTCAACCTGTGTTTTAAACAAAAATAATATAAAACCCAAGGAATAATTTGTTCTGGATCCCTGCATTTAATCATTCCATTAGTCTCACTAAAGAAGTAAATTAACTGAGGTCTCAGAGAGAGGCTTACTGGAGCAATGTGGGCTCCCTCCAGGAAATAGAAATAACTCAAAGTATTTTAAACAGAATGTGAATTAACATGAGCAACTATGTGCTTAAGGAATCTTGGAAGGACCAGAAGAGAAAGAGTTGGAAGTTTGTGATAATGAAGTTTCCTCATTCTACCATAGCAACTTGGGAACAGAAAGGGGTGGTTCCAGTTGCCAACAAGGCTGCTGTGATAGTTTTTCAGGATTCACCCCATCACTGACTGGACACCAGAAACAATAGCCAGAACAAGCTCCTCTGCACTCATCCCTTCTAAGTCACCTAAGTGTGGGTAAGTGTTAGAGTCAAATTTGCCTCTGGAACACTTACTGCTATTGAGCCAAGAAATGATACTTTTGCTTTATGGCCTTTGTCATAGAAGCCATGTAGGAGAAGGGAAGTTGTCAATTAATCATGTCTAATGGACTCTCCTGTAGTCATCCAAATAATAATTGGAAGAGATGGGCTTGACCTTCTCACTTGCCATCTCAGGTGATATTGACAACCTTGGGCAGGTACATTAACATGAAAGAGCAGAAACACTTTTGGGACAGAAGACCAAGGAAGTACTATCTGTCTTTGGTAGAACCCCTTACCCATATTTATTTCTCCTTTGCCCTTGCTCCCTTTCCACATCTCCCCTTGTTGCCTGTCCCCAAACTTAGCCTCGTTTTTGTCTTTATGATTTCATCCTAGATGATTCCTTAGCTTCCCTTCTCATCATTGTTTTCCCAACTTGTGATCTGATCTGTTGCTTACTAGCACATACTGAGTATCACATCTCTTACTTACTTACAAGCAATCATCAAAAGTTAGCTTTCACACATGAAAGAATATATGTGATTGAGGTTTATTTTTTGTTTTTTTTTTTTTTTTTGTTTTTCTTTCTAGGCTTAGGTTACCTCATTTAGCATGATTTTTCCAACTCAAAACATTTTTCTGGAAGTTTTACTGCTTTTTTTTTTCTTTATAGTTGAATGAAACTCCATTGTGTGTATGTATCTTTATACTATCCAGTCACCAGTTGATGGACTTTTAGGTTGATTCTATTTCCTTACTATTGTGAGTAGAGCAGCAATGAACATGGGTGTGCACATGTCTGTCTAGGCTACAGAGTTATTCTTGGCCTATGAATATTTGTTTTTCTCTTTCCAGTGATCAACTCATGTACATGTAGTCAGAAACCTGACAGCCAGATGCTGCATCTATGCAGGAGTGCTTTGCAAGAAAAAGGATGTGTCTAAAATATTTTAAGCAACATTTTTTGATTTAAAAAGCCACTTATGTTAATTCAACATTTTGGAGATTAAAACAGAAGGGAGGAAATAGAAATCAGTGTGCAAATGAGGACCAAACAGATGAGAAGCCCAAAAAAATCTAGTGATTAAAACTTGTCCATGCTAGCCAGGCGTGGTGGCACACGCCTTTAATCCCAGCACTCGAGAGGCAGAGGCAGGAGGATTGCCGTGAGTTCGAGGCCACCCTGAGACTCCATAGTGAATTCCAGGTCAGCCTGGGCTAGAGTGAGACTCTACCTCAAAAAAAAAAAAAAAAAAAAAAAAAAACAAAAAACCAAATAAACAAACCTTAAAAAAAAAAAAAAAAAACCGTGATCATGCTAATTGCTTCTTTATGACAGAACAATGATTTCTTTTAGGTTTTGACATAAATAATCATATTTTAACAAGTAACTATGGGTTGGTGCAGTCACCACATTCAAATGATCTGTTTAGAGCCCTACCTGCTATCTCCAGTCAGCATTGAGATGGTCTGTACCATGTTGTCACCAGGAATTGGGAAAGTAGCAGAGGGGGTGCCCAGGGCCTGATCTCATGAGTCTATGCTGCATCACAGTTGAGAGCCCAGCCGAGACTGAGAGGATACCAGTATTCTGTCCATAGCCTGATGTGATCTTCCATCAAGCCCTTACCTGCCATTGAAATGCTCCCAATACTGGATATGCTTAGGTGTGCTCTGACCACTTTGGATACCACAAATCAGGTGTTTTATTAATGTGTGTATTAAGTTAAGATCATATAATTCAAAACAGAATAAGATATCTATCTATGTGGTCATTCATACCCTGAACTTGGAGTAACAGAAAATTTCTTCATTAAAATTCAATAAAAATGTGCCTAATTCATATGAATTTGCACTCATTACAGCTAATGCACATACACAAACACATCTATCACCTTCAAGTGAGAAAACGAAGTCTTAAATTTGCTCATCCTGGACAGGAAGGCAATATTATTTAGTGATTGGGAGAATATGCTATGTAAGTAGTCAGCAAATGTTAAATGCTGAGCTGCTAAACTGTCTGTACTACTTAAAACAAGATGCTAACTTTCTTGCACATTGGTTACTTTGCTTCTGAAATCCCAAGTTAATGATTAATGGTTCATGCAACTACTATAAGGGCAGTGAGAGAAGGCTCGTGGCATCTCTAGGAGAGTGCTTACTGCTTAGTTAGCACCCAGTGCCAGTGCTCATAAAAGTTAAAAGGGGGACTTCACATGAAAATGTTTCAGAGGTAACACTTTCACTTAGACTGATGCTAGATATTTTCCAAGTACCATTTTGCATTTGTACAAGGAGAGCAGTTATCAACAACAAAACATGGCTTAGATGAAATGTTTCCAACTCAGAATTAGAAACTTGGAATCATTTTAGAACTGAGGAGCCTTCTACTAGATTCCAGATTCTATCACCTGCTAGACTTCCTTGTTATCATATATAGATATAGGGAAGACCAATGAAAAACTAACTTTTAATCATTGACTGTGAAAACCTGCTTAACAAATGTTTCACTGGTAAGTAAAGACTGAGAACATTGTCCAAGTAATTTTGTTATGCCAATTTTTTCCTTTCTTAATTAATAATTTGTTGCTTGAGTTTTAAATTTTTTACCTCATGCCAAATTTATATTTTGACTCTTTTATATGCTTTTATTCCATTTAAGTGAACAAATATAATGTCTATGAGGAATTTTTTTATTGGATTCAACTTTATAAAAAGTTGCTTTCTTGATCTCTAATGTTCTTAAGTTTTATGCACGGATAAAATTAAAAAGGGCTAAGCATTGTGGTGTACACATTTAATCCCAACCCTTCAGAGGCAGACGTAGGAGGTAGGAGGATCACTGTGTATTCCAGGTTTCTAGGTCAGCCTGAGCTAGAATGAGACCCTACCTCAAAAACAACAACAAATTTAAAAAAAAAAATTACAGAGTTTTGGCATTATCACAGAGAAATCATGCCTAGTAACCAGCATTTGGTCTAGAATAAAACATCAGAACATAGTCCACTCATCAACAATGATCTCTTGCCATCCCTAACCATCAACCTTTCTACCTTCCTCAAAGCAAATACTTTCTTAAATTCTATCACTAAAATTAGTGTAACCATCTACTTTTTACCTTACCTAAATAAAAGAATACATATCATTGAATATTGCCATTAATATTTATTTATTTATGGGCATATAAAAATGCCAGCACCTCTTGCCACCACAAACGAATGTCAGATTGTACCATTTTTGCTTTTGGCTTAATATAGGTAGCGTGATAATTGAACCTGGACTGGCAGGCTTTTGGAAGATATTAACTGCTGAGCTATCTTCTCAGCCCCTATGTTTTTTAAAGATATGTTGTTATATTTTAAAACAAAATTTGTGTGCTTAATTTGAAATTTATTAAGGAGGCAATATTTATTGGAGCTATGGTTCACCTCTGTTGATGTAATTTACTTATGCTTGTTCCCAGTATTCCTTTTGTCTATCTTTTGTCACTGTGACCAAAACAGCTGATTTAGCATTCAAAAATTAAAGTTTTATTTTTATATTGGCTAATGGCTTCAGAGGATCCAGTTTGTCATTGAAAGGATGGTGTGGTTGAGCAGAGCAGATCACTTTATGGTATATAAGAAGAAGAGAAAATCGGAGGAGTCCTGATATAGTGGGCTTCCAACTTCCCTCATTGGTATACTAACTTGGAACCAGTACAACAGATGGCACTACCTGCATTCAGCATGGGTGAAATCTCATTTGGAGATACCATTAGAGGTATGTCTCATTCTCACGAGTAATTCTTAATCCAATCAAGTTGATTATAAATATTAACCATTATGACCATATCCCATTCTCAGAGTTCCATAGTCGTTCTTTGTATTTGACTTACTTGAGAGTGGTGGGTAATAGAGTCAGCAGACAAGCACAGGAAACAGAGCTGCAGCACCTTTGTGTGTGCCTGTCACTGTGCCTCAACTATTATATGCCTCCTATAAGAACATTTAAGTTAGACATCACATAAATCCTGCCTTACGCAGAATGCACATCTCTACTAAAAGTATATTCATGATTTATATAAATTTAATAATGCACTCTATGTTTCAATTTATAATATACTTGGGAGGAAGTTCAGTTGCTGTGATGTAGATATTCTGTGACAGAGGCACTATTTACAAGCATTGTTGGTACAAAAATGGTTATATCCATTGTATAGAATGGTAGATTCATAAAGTAGAAGCTTGAAGAAATAAATGACCCAGTATATTTTATTAGTGTCCAACACCACAACCAGTCCCAACTCTGACAAGAAGCCACCTTCTTTACTCTTCCTAAGTGCTTGTTTGCTGGTGCCATGTGTTCTATACCCTGGGGAGAATTGCATTACTGAGCTCCAGCTTGCCAATTACTAACAGAGAGTTTTCTATCTCCTGGAAAGAGAGGATCGTGATTAAGGAATAATTGTTGATGGGAAGTGAAGCTTTAGGAAAGACTGGACACTCCTGCCAAGGATGGGCTGTGTTATGATTTTCTCAAGTTCTGCATCATTTCTGAATACAGATTTTTGTCCCGTCAGAAAGCTCTCTAATGGTGAAACTAATGCAGAATAGTCCCAGAGAGAGAATGCAACAACATTTCAGTAGTAAAGTGCAATGCAAAACATTAAAATGGTTCAATAATTAGGACTATCCACACAATGTTAATGCATAATCATACCCCTTTCAGGTTCACTTATATTAATAAACAAAGAAAATATCCATAATTCCTAAAAAGAGGAAACAAATGACAGTCATAAAATTACAGTTTTGTTTAGAATGATTTTTCCATAAAGGTTAATTGAATAATAGGTAAATTGAATAAATACAAACTTCAATGCACAAGACTCTGTCAAGTGAGTGAGAATATCAAGAACATAGGAAAAAGACTAAAAAAAAATTGCAATCTACCAAATGTAATGTGTTCTATTATGTAGTTAAACTTTTTAATTTTTTTGTCTTTTATTATTATTTATTTATTTATTTGAGAGTGACAGAAAGAAAAAGGGGCAGAGAGAGAGAGAGAGAGAGAATGGGCACACCAGGGTCTCTGGCCACTGCAAACGAACTCCAGATGTGTGCTCCCCCTTGTGTACCTGACTAATGTGGCTCCTGGGGAATTGAACCTTGCACCAGGGTCCTTAGGCTTCACAGGCAAGTGCTTAAGCACAAAGCCATCTCTCCAGCCTTTTCTTTTTTTTAATGTATGTTTCTACTTTCTCAAACTGCCTATACATTTATTTCATTATAAAATTTCCACAGCCAACAGAAAAGAAATAAATTAATACAGAAACAGAAAATCTGGTGGTTGTGTAGATATCACATACAAAGTGTTTGCCAGGTCAGTCTGAGTTTTCAGTTGCAAACATGGGTGTAATTTATTGTCTAATGTTTGCCTACATCCTCAGCCCTTGTACAGTGTCTGGCCAGTACCTCAAATTCCAGAGCATTTGGTGCTCACAGCTTTTGATCTATAATATTGTTGCTCAGAAAAGAAAGGAAGAAAGGAAGAAAGAAAGAAAGAAAGAAAGAAAGAAAGGAAGGAAGGAAGGAAGGAAGGAAGGAAGGAAGGAAGGAAGGAAGGAAGGAAGGAAGGAAGGAAGGAAGGAAGTTAGGAAGGAAGGAAGGAAGGAAGGAAGGAAGGAAGGAAGGAAGGAAGGAAGGAAGGAAGGAAGGAAGTTAGGAAGGAAGGAAGGAAGGAAGGAAGGAAGTTAGGAAGGAAGGAAGGAAGGAAGGAAGTTAGGAAGGAAGGAAGGAAGGAAGGAAGGAAGGAAGGAAGGAAGGAAGGAAGGAAGGAAGGAAGGAAGGAAGGAAGGAAGGAAGGGAAGATAGATAGTGACAGTGCTTGGCACTGAGTCTCTCTTTTTACCCTCCTTGAATTACCTTTCATTCTCTCCAAAGGTGTCTGTTTACTGTGTGTTTTCCTGGCTGCTCTATATATCCTTGTGTCTCTTCTTTTCCTTTCTACCTAATGGTAACCAGTAGGATCAATAGTACAAAATCAAGAAAGAATGAAGCTCTCTGTTTCCCCGAATCTTCGTTTCTGGTTAAAGGTGATCTGGTCATGCTTGCAGGGACATTAGTAGGGTGGGGGTCACTTCCTGCTACAGGAAGGACCTGAGACACACGGAAAACTTGCACTCATAATTTTACACGTATTCCTTCACGAAAATCATAACAAAAACCTAGGGGAAGTGGCCGTATAGTTAATAAACTTTGTGATTCTCCCTGCTTCTGTTGTTGTATGGCCTTGCGAGTCACAGAGGTGACATTTGAGCTACATCTTGAAAGATACTATTCACTATGTACAACAAAAGGAAGAAAAAAATAATAAAATGCCACATAGTTAAATAACCTTAAAATTTCAAAAGAGGAATAAGAAAACTCAATATAATACCTGAGATTTCTTAGATGAAATATTGACACTCTTCATTTGCTTCTGTCTTTGTTGTTTATATTTCAATTCAAGGAAAGAGAAAAATCCATCTTCCTTCAAAAAATATAAATAGAATAATGTGTTGTCCAAGGTGGAGGTAACCATAGTGTTTTGGAAAATAAAACAACTATCAGTTTTTTTTTCTTTATTGATTGATTCCTTACATCTAACCCCAAGTAGGTGACATTGTACAACTCCCCTGATTTTATGGAAATTTTTAGACTTTGTTTAAAAACTTTGGATTTACCTTGAGTTTCTTTCTGTCTAGCTTCCAGCAAGGTAAGAGAAGGTATAATGATATTTATATCAAGTATGGTAAAATATAGGAATCTATGTTTGTCCAGTTGCCATAGAATTTTATTAGTTTTAACAGTGTACATTTTGATTTTTTTTTAATAAGAAAAAACAACAACAAAACCATTGAAGTTTTGGGGGGAGGATATTTTATGTGTTAAAATTTATGTTGAATTTTGTCCTATTTTGTCTTATTTAACCTTTTCAAAAATCATGAGTAGTTGACATTTTAAAAACTATTTTATACATTAAATAATTGAAATGATAGTTTCATTACACAAACACAATAATCAGGTGCTAAGATACACAATAGAAAATTAAAAACAGCCCATATAAAATGTCATTCAAAATACAGTCACGGTTTATGCTTAACATACTTGGGATTTATTGGCTAACACACATCCCCCTCATTAGATTACACCTAAGAACTTTTGTTTTTAAATATCACTGAAGATTATTAACTCAAAGTAGTTTAGCAGATGCATTCATTGATTCAATAAATATTAACTGTCTTTCTCCTAATAGTGCCTACTCTTTGGGAAAGGTTTGTGTGCTGGAATAGGATTCCTATCTTATCTGATCTAAAGAAATATAATAAAATCCTTTTAGTTAGAATTCAGTGTGTTAGTTAGGGTTCTCCATAGAAATAGGACCATAAAATGATGGCCTATCTCAATTTCTACCTTACCATTCATCCTTCCCTCCATCCATCTAAAACAATTTATGGCAAAGAATGGATAGATACAAATGCACAGTTAGAAAAGCTGGGTTTTCCCTTATTTTCTATTATTTGGGTACTTGAAGAGCCAGTGGCCTGTGGCCAGGTTGAGTTTGAAGTATGCGTGCCAGGGCAGACAGTGGTGTCGTAAGCCTCCTCCATGGCAGAAGAAGACAGCTCTCAGCCAACGCCACGGAGCAGATTAAGAAACGCCTCTCTCTACAGGAGAGGTCAGACTTACTTAACCATTCTCCTTATTCAAACCCTAATCTCATTATTCCCACTATATACAACAAAATTCATAAAAAGTAATCCTGAATTGGCACAGTTAACATCAGAGATAACAATGTCACAGATAACAAATATGTGTGTTTAGGAAGCATGGAAGTTCCTTTCAAAGGAAATGTTTATCAATGTATTATAAGTGTATTTATTCTGAAACAAATAGATAAGAAATTGAAGAATCTGCTATGTTATATTTATTTTGATACCTGCCCTTAAGGCAATTTTGCTTGAAGATTACACCGTGTCCTTTGCTAGGAGAAAATAAGGGGTGGGGGATGTCAAACCTTTTCACCTATTGAGCTATTTCAGTTTTAAGCTTCCTTGGCCTCACTGTGTGGACATGAGTACAGGAGGCCATTGGGAGAAATTAGTGTCTGTTTGGCACTTGTCAGTATAGCAAATTTTAGCTAGTTGTCTTCTAAGTAGAACCCCATTTCATCATTGTCCTATTTGGTCATACTCTTCCCAAGTCTTAATGATGTCTGAGTTGCATGTTTTACCTAAAAATGTGGTGATGAATTCTTGATAATTATGAAAATGTTTCAATTATTAAAATTCTGTTAAACATGCCAATTGAATACTATGGTGAGAAAAGAAAAAAATTAATTGCCTTAATTTCAGGTTATGAGAGAGTCTGAAAAGATATTTCTGAACAGAGAACAGAAAGTTACAAGGGTCACAAGAGCCAATCTGTCTATTATTCACATCTTCCTTGTTGGTCTGCAGAGCTCATGAACATCATTCCTTAAAGGTAAAATGGGGAAAACATGATAATTTTGTTGCTCTGTTGTTTAAGCCTTCTTGTTTTTAAGGAGCTCACACAGTCTGTGTGTAGTGTGTTCTCCTACTTGCTGACTCCAGAGAGGGTTTTATTGAGGGACAGGCGTTTTGACTCATCAGTAGAGCTACACTGGAGAAATATATCCACCTGCTACAAAAGTGTACAGCTTTCATATGCCTTTAACGTCTGTTATTATATCAACATAACATTATGTGCTGCTGTTTCATCCAAACCCACCCTATCACCAACCTATAATAATATATATGGCACAACATCTTGTTATTACAAATGCTTTATTTCATAGTCAGTGTTTCATGAATTAGACTTACATGGAATTCAATTGTTTTGAAATGTGTCTTGGTAGTCTTAATATAAGGAAGGAAAAAAGTAGAAGATACCACTCACCCTTGAAGGAAAAGAGGATATTGTGAGCTCCTTTCATGGATCCAGAGAAAAGAGAAAAAGTCCTGTGGAGGTCCCAGTTTTCCTCTGAGAAAAGTGGAGTGTAACTCAGCATGAGAAATGTAGAACATTCACATATTTCTTGATGCAGTCCCATACTTTTTATATTTCTGACCTTCTGTTTGACGATGGGGCAAACAGTAAGATCCTTGAAACTGGCCAGCAAATAAAAGAAGACATGCTTAATGTTTCTTTTTCTTTCTTTCTTTTTTTTTTTTTCAGAAAGGGAAAAGGGAAGAAGTAAGAATACAGAGGGCATCTCATATGACTAAGAGAGATAATGGTGGGCCACTGAAGAAGACCATATATATATATATATATATATATATATATATATATATATGTGTGTGTGTGTGTGTATGTATGTATGTATGTATGTATGTATGTATGTATGTATATATATGTATGTATGTATATATATATATATAGTGTTTTAGTTTAGAATGTGAGAGAGTATGAGAACTGGAAGAGTATACTTGAAGTGAGGGGCACAGGAAGAAATTCAATATATGATTAAATATTTGTGAAGCTTTGACTCTGGAAATAATTCCAAAGATCAGCTTGTAAGAGCACCTATGGCTAGTAATATGCTGTGGTGCACTTTACAGTATATGAGAACAGATCTCATGCAAAGTGTTCTTGCCATAAAATAAGAAAATAGAAAACTAGGGGACTGGGGTACAGATATTTGATACTAGTGATAGAGTCATGATTGAATGCATATGTACTAATTCATTGTAAGGTAGGTATACAATGAATACACATATGTAAATTATGTTTATTATTCACTAAAGTTTTAGAAAAACAAAAGTATTTTCTAAAAGCATAAGAATTTTAAGTGTAGAGGAACAAATAAATGTCTGGTTAGAATAAAGCAAGTCTTCAGCCCTAGCTTAAATGTTCATACCTCTATAGTGTCACCCTAGCATTATGACCTTTCTCCTAATCCACTCAATATGAAGATGGGTAAATCACAACATAAAAAGACTAATGATTTTAAAAAGTGATTAATCCTACATAAATGTGCATTTCTAAGCATAAATACAATTATATTTTCTTTAATTCACAATCCAAATGTAGTTATAGCATAGATTTGTACGAAGGTTTAACAGTAAATGTGGAAAACCCAACTGAACACCTGAGACACACACCTTTTGCTTACTAGAAGATATTGATACTATTATTATTTAGCATTATAGTTGTGTACTGCATGATGGTAGACCTTATATATAACTGGGAAAAATCCATATTGTGTATTGACACTGTAACTATCCTAACATCCTGCTACAAGGTATTATCTGAGCTCATGGCAAAGCTAGTATAAAGCCTGTACCACCAGTTATATAAAAGTATAGCACATACAGCCAAATATAAAACATAAAAATCAATTATAAATGACTATATTACTAGTTTATGAATTTACTATATAATACATTTCAGTGTTATATTGGGTGGTAGTCATTCTAGTCATTAAAAATATGTTTACTATGAAAGATCCTTCCTTGTGTAGTAGCAGAAGCCTCATAATCACCTCATATATGCCATGCCTTTGATTGCCTCACTTTATCCTGTGTTTGATTTAGTCTCCTGTTTTCTTATTACTCACAGCTCTATAAACATACCAGATTACCTATATGTGTAATAGGCTAAATCTTCTGAGTTTTTTTTTTTTTTAAGGATAGTCTTTAATATTCACTCAAAACAATCTTACCGAATGATGTAATGATGTACTTCTAAGACAGTATTCCAGTTATTTTTTTTAAGATTTTTATTTATTTTATTTACTTATTTGAGAATGACAGAGAGAGAAAGAGGCAGACAGAGAGTGAGAAAGAGAATGGGCACGCCAGGGCTTCCAGCCACTGCAAACGAACTCCAGATGCATGCGCCCCCTTGTGCATCTGGCTAACATGGGTCCTGGGGAATTGAGCCTCGAACTGGGGTCCTTAGGCTTCACAGGCAAGCGCTTAACTGCTACACCATTTCTCCATCCCAGTATTCCAGTTATTAAACAATGCATGAATTTATTACTTTTTCCAGGACAATTTATCCAATTGACTGTAGTGAAATCTTCAGAATGCCCTTCCTGAAGGAATTTAAGGTATCAAAGAGAAATAGTCATTTGTTAGTGAGCTGTTCATTAAGCTGTTACTTTTATTAAAACAAACAAACAAAAGAAAAACCTGAATACATTATCTCAAACTCAATCTGACCCCAGTAATGGCAGAGTCTTTGGGATGTGGGGTACTTTGAGGGTGGTGAATCATATTGTTGAGTTTATGGCTCACTGAAACACAAGTTATCTTTCATGTTTGAAGCTATTAAACATGAAAGCTCATTACAACAATAATGACTGTTTTGATATTTCCAACAACCTTAAGCGATGTGACCACTAGACAGTCATCAATGAGGCATAAAGGGCCATCTATGCAGTGAGTATAAAGCCCAAATGGCCCATTGGTTTTCACAAATCTTACCTTCTGTAAATGGTGTTCAGTGCAGGGATGACTTGGCACATAGTGACCTAATTCAAAATCAACCATCCATGTTCTTCCTACACTCACAGCTGAAAATCCAGATTCTCTGAAGTCTCAAACTGGCTTAGACTAAAAAGCAACATGCAGCGATTGCAACCAAAAAGTTATTGTCATTTTTGTACTACTTACAGTTTATAATCTTCTTCCAGGTCCATCGTTCATATAGTCTTCAAAATAAACATGTAAGCCAGAATGGTTCATTACCTACTATTACTCATAGGACTTGTCTCAATTTCATTCATATTTAATCATGAAGTAATATGCATGTGATATCCACATTTATGTTTATAAAAAATGTCATACAAAGTACAAGAGAAAAGAACATACATAAGTGTTCACTAATACGTGCTTCTTTTTTTCCAGTAGATTTCAAAGTCCTTTACCTTGAGTAGAAAGAGTGGAGGGCTTGACAACATTTATTGGTAGACCAGATGGAGAATACCTCTACCAGTGGGGAGTGGTACAGCAGCAGAAAACGCTAATGCAAACTGGCTGTGCAGCCACCACAGACCAAACAAGGCCTGTGTGACGTGTGATGCATCAGCTTAGGCTTTTACAAGTTCAGTGATTGTATTATCTGGGTTTCCTTGGAGAGTAACACTTTTCATCGTGCTGTGGCAGTGTTTAGACATATAGGCATGATGATTTCTGAGTTCTGATTCAGAGTATAGAAAATATAAAGACACATTATCATCCTATAAAGGTTAAGAATAAATATTAAAATACCAAAGTACAACATTTATAAGTTGAATTTCTAGAATCAAAAGAACAAAGCCATCATAAAGTTATAAGGAGAATGTTGATCCGTGTACATTTGTGCTTCTTTACCAGAATGTGCAACAGTCTGAGCTACTGATTATGTTTCTTGAAAGCTTGATTGCTTCAGGGGATTGGTCGCTTTTTCTATTTTTCTTTCTTTTGAGGCCATTTAAGGAGCTTTAATTGTAAGACAACTTATAAGTAATGGGCAATGAATTCTAACCTTCAGAGAGTGTAAGCTGGGTGACAACACCCTAATCATTTGCAATCAAAATCACACCTTTTCTTGGTGAGACCATTGAGCATGAAACAGATGCTTTTGCCATACAGGAAGTAGAATGAGAAATATGAGTAGAAGACTTTTACTCATGTTCAGTAATCTTCTTGTTGACTTGCCTCCCTTTTGGTGAGAGATAATTATGCTGCAGATTTCATGCCTTTGATTTGAGGGTTGTGCGGGTTTGTATATGCAAAGGTATAGTACAAGGCCAGGAACTAGAAGCAACTCCAGGTGCCGTGTGCAGATTCCCTAAAGAGGTTCCTCCAGGACCAATATGGACAGAATAGACCGAAGTGGAAATGAATTCAAGGCCAGTTCTGGGCTTCATAACTGTCAGAAGATAGAAAGAAAAAACAAACTGGCTTGGTAAGAATTATATTTGGTTCACAGACCTAGAAACATAGTAATAGTATAACAGTAGTATAATAATAATAACTGCACCAAGTTGATCAAAATTTAATGCTTAACTGAATTTAAATATAACTTTTTTTTAATATTTTTGGTTCATTTTTAATTTATTTGAGAGCAACAGACACAGAGAGAAAGACAGATAGAGGGAGAGAGAGAATGGGCACGCCAGGGCTTCCAGCCTCTGCAAACAAACTCCAGACGCGTGCACCCCCTCGTGTATCTGGCTAACGTGGGACCTGGGGAACCGAGCCTCGAACTGGGATCCATAGGCTTCATAGGCGAGATCTTAACCGCTAAGCCATCTCACCAGCCCAAATATAACTTTTATTTTATTTTATTTTATTTATTAGTTTTCTTTTCATCAAATACAGGCAGTTTGGTACCATTGTTTAGGCTCATCTATGATCTACCCCCTCCCATTAGACCCTCCTTGTTGATGTAAATGGATCGTGCACTGTGGGGTTAGTCCCCAGTTATTGGTATGCTAAATGTCTCTGCAAATCATGACCCAACATGTGACTCTGACATTCTTTCCACCCCCTCTTACGCAAAATTTCCCTGAGCCATGTTGGGTTCATTTTTGGTCTGCTTCAGTGCTGAGGTGTTGGGGGCATCTGAGGCTCTAGCTCTCTGATTTGGTAGGAGTTGATTTTTCTCTGCGTTGGTCTCCTACTTGTATACAATTATGAGGTTAAAAGTTATATTTGGTTTTCCTGTGAACCAAATATAACTTTTAACCTCATTCCAGGAGTCACTGTAGGAACAGCAGTTTCACAGATATGTCCTCACAGTGAGTTTGAAAACCAGTTCCAGGGAAATGGTGACAGACACTATGGTCACTCAAACCTCATGAAAACAATGATCCAAAGTCTACAGAGAAAGCAAAACTAAATCAGATCTCTATCTTACAGACCAAGGTTCAAGGAGCATTGGGGAAGAGGAAGAAGAGAGATTATGAGCCTCAGGGTGGTTAGGAATACACTGATACACTATTTCTCCCTACTTGGTCCCCACAGTGAACTCCAATAAAAAAAAAAAAAAAAAAAAAAAAAAAAAAAAAAAAAAACCTCAGCAGAATTGAGGATGGGATTTCTGTGTGCAACATTTTTTATTTAAAAATGAATAAATCGGGCTGGAGAGATGGCTTAACGGTTAAGCGCTTGCCTGTGAAGCCTAAGGACCCCGGTTCGAGGCTCGGTTCCCCAGGTGCCACTTTAGCCAGATGCACAAGGGGGCGCACGCGTCTGGAGTTTGTTTGCAGAGGCTGGAAGCCCTGGTGCGCCCATTCTCTCTCTCTCCCTCTATCTGTCTTTCTCTCTCTGTCTGTCGCTCTCAAAAAAAAAAAAAATTAAAAATGAATAAATCAAAAAAAATTATAATATATAATGTTCTTAAAGCAGCTGTCTTTATGTCATGGGGAGTAAAACTTGGGCTGAGAATCTTTCAGCCTTTTGGTTAATATAACAAATAAAATTCTGGCTGTAACTGAAAATTAATAAAACACTATAGCAAGAAGGATGACTTGCTAAAGTCACAGTTTGTGCCCACATGAAGCCTATGCTGGAAACATTCACTTAATTAATTCCAAATTGATACTCATTACTTCTGCAATCATACATATTATTTTGGTAAGTTTGACTATAGAAAATATTAAAAGAAAGGATGTCTAAATGATTAAAAATGTTTGGAACTCATCTTGCCATCAAAAAAATGCAGACTGAAATAGAACCTGGTATTATTCTGGAAGTAAGTGGAAATAGAGCCTGCTCTTATGGCAGATATCAGGGGAAGCAGAGCTGGGTATGTTGTTGGGTGTCAGTGGTCCTATTACCAGATGCTGCTTCCTAGGCTGTGCCATGTCTGGAGGCCAGAACTATGGCTTATTAGGGATGTTCTGCCTGTCAGTGTGTTTGATGGGACATGGCAAATGAAATGCCTCTTCTCTGCACAAATTCTGAATCAGATGAGAAATAATGCTTAGGGAATACTCAGTAATCAGAATTAGCACACAACATCCTTACTGATACAGACAGCTGGGGGATATAACATCCCATAAGAGCTAAGATTAAATTGTTCTCTCTCCCACCACTTCCTCTCCTCACGCAGTTTACCCAGAAAGCATTTCAGCTTTCAGAGTCACTTAATCACTGTTCAGTGCAGGGGAGTTGAGGGTGGATGAAAAAGCTTGTAATTAGAACATTTGATAGATTTCAGTTCAAACGGTGTGGCAGACCAGCAACTTAAGTACCTCACTCCACTTCTAAAAGAGATGTTTTATGGTTCAAACTGAGGAGTTTAGAAGAAAACTTTTCAAATGAAAAGTGTATAAATCATGTAAATATGTTGTTTCTTACACTCACTACTCAAGAATTTACCTAACATTATCTAAGTTCTAAACACACGTGGAAGTCCAGTTTGAAATCTCAAAAACAAATAAGTGATAAGAAAATGTATCGATCATGATTTGATAATTAAACAGTGCATACACATTGTGGTTGTTTGAATGGATGGCCCCCAATATATTCAGGATTTTAATAAAGTATGTAATGAGGGTAGTGTCACTGTGGGTGGATCCTAGGTTCCAGCCCTAAGGTGTGAGGGAGTATTTGAAATTCCAGTCTGAAGATAGGCAAAGTGTCCGAGGTATGCCTGGGGTTCCTAAGTGTGTTTCTTTATGGGTTGGGTGGGGCTTGTGGCTTTTTTTTTTTTTTTAATGTTGTGAAAGGGGGCAAACTTTTCTGCCTTTATGGAACTGTTGTGGGAGAACCCCCAGGGAAGATCAAACAGACAGCAAATAGTAGCACAGAAATCTGTTAGCTGGCTGGTGACTATATATGGGACTCTTCAGGACTGCTTTTATAGGCAAAACCCATATGCTTGAACAGCTTTGTTTTACATTGCAGAAGTTCAGTAATCATAATCCTAAAAAACCAAGAGTTAACTTCAGTTGATTTTAGAAAAACAGCAACTTTTCTGGAATCTCCCCTCCCTGAATTTTCCTTCTCCTGCAACTGCAAGCAAGCAACAGTTAATGCAGAATTTAGGAGCAGCAAGAAAAACATCTCTTCCTGTGGTGACCAATTGTGTTAAAGCAAGCCAAATGTAAAGTTCAAGTGCCGGTACCAGCTAAGCTGAATTTCCTTGAATAAGTTCACAGTATGGAGTCACATATATCCTTCTCCAGGTTAGGCTCTTGTCAGAGAACTTCTCCTGTTTCAAAAATCTCTTCCACCCATTACTGTGCCTGGTCTAGAAGTTCAACTGAGACATTGAAGGTGACTAATACAGAATTGGTACAAGGAGTGGTTTGGGCTGAGATGAATCTGACCATGTAGTTTTGGTCTTTTGGAACCTTTGCTTTAGAGGAGTAGAAATCCAAGAATTGTGGACTATTCTGATGAGATTTTGAAAGTACTAAATGCAGAGAGAACTGCATTTAGTGGCAAGAAATTTATAGGGGGAAGAAAAGGCTGTAGTAAACCTCATTGGAACTAAGCTACTAGATAAGGGCTGGCTGTGTTCGGCTGTCCAGGTCTGAAAAGTATAATTAAGCATAAATTTGTAATGGACTAATATGCTTTGCTAAAGATACGGGACTGAAAGATTTAAGATCTTAAGATGGAAAAACTCAATCAAGTTTAAAATTTACTGGCACAGAGACTGGTTTTAGGTTACTGAAGATACTAGTATCTAACACATTAACAATCTTAAGGGAGATGGTCCAAGTGCTTTACGTTAAAAAAAAAAAAAAAAGGAAAGGATCCCTGAGGAAAGACTATGATAGAAATGCAAACTCTTTTGGAAAGAGTTGACTGGAGAACCTAATATTCAAGGTTACCATTTATTTCATCCCTGAGTTAAGATTATGACTGTGTCTAGCACACCTGGTATTGATTGTGGAAGCATGAAAAATGTGTGGAGTGGTCATGAAATGCACATGGTCCCAGGAGCCACTGCTGAGAAATAGCATCTAGGCCGGGTGTAGTGACCCTGATAGGCCAGAGGAGCCTTCGGAAGACAGCTGGTGGTTTCCATGGAGATGCAAAGTTGTTTTGGACATAGCAGGACTGTGCAAGGGCTACCATGAAGTGCTGTCGTCTTGGGATGGACATTTTCCCTGGCTATTCAGTCCAGCTGGAGGAGCAACAATAGGAAAATCCAGAAAGTCTTCACTGGCCAATGTTTGCTTGATGGTTATTAACTTTGCATTTTTTCAGTTTCTGCTTTCTATGTCTTAGTGCAGTTAAAAATGTTTGCTCAGTCATAGGGACCTGAAGTCCATCACGGGTGGTCCTTTCTGCCACTGCCACTGTGGCCCCGGTGTCTGAAGACCACGGCCGTCCTGGGACCTGGGACATTGCAGGCAACAAGGATATCCCACACTGGGAAGCCATGACTTGCCCCCGTACAACCTCTTCCTGAGTATGGAGGAAAAGTATGTCCTAGGCTGATTCCTGAGGAATTTTTCCAGTTTCTTTATCCTAAAACTGGTGTAACAGGACCCTACATGCTTATCTTTATTGTCTACCAAAGAAATCTATGTGATTACCCCAGAGACCTTTTCTGCCATATCAGTAGTAGGGTTACTTGTCTATATAATTTAAAAAAAAAATATATGGTGCCTCTATTGCAGAATTTATTGATAAACTTAATGAACAAAAATTGCCCAGGTGAAAGAAGTAAAGCAGGCACCCATCAAACAAATCCAGGATGTGACTAAATTGGAGAAGTCATAGCAGGTACTCACTCAGAAACGCCACTACCTTTTTGATGTTCAGAGGAATAACATTGCTATGGCCTTGGAGGTCACTTGATGGGAAGGGCTACATAAAGTGTATAAAGAGGTGAAGAATCGCCTTGCCTGTCATATTTCTGTGTAGGGCATGATGTGCCAAAAGGAGCAAGAGCACATGACCAGCTGGGTGGAGAAGAACGTGGTGCAGAGCATCTCTGCACAGCAGGAAAAGGAGACAACTGCCAAGTACATAGCAGATCTGAAGGTGCTCTCAAAGGAGGCTCAGGCCCAGCCGCTTACGCACATGCAACATTCTCAGCTGAGACCACCAGAAACAGTGGACTAAGTGGAAACTAGTCTGCCTGGTGGTCTCCTGTACTATTCTTGATTGAAATCACAGTGTACCTTTCCTAAGAATTTATTTCGTGAGTTAGAAATCTACCAGCCAGTCAGATTTTTCTCACCTTTACTCTGCATCATGAGTACTTTGGTGATCACTTTCGAATAAGCAGTTTGCCAACAACTTGTTGTTTGGCTAAAATTACCAATTTGTAACTAATGCTACCATCTTGCAGTAAAGTGACAATTGAAACAGAAAAAAATAAATGTTTACTCAGTGCCTTTATATGTTGAAAGTATATAACTTGTTTTGATTTCACAGCTAACAGACAATCTTAAATCTCATAGGAGACTTGGGACTTTAGAGCTACCTTAAGTTGATAAAAACTATGGGGAATCTTTGAAACTGGGCAATTACAACTTACAGTGTGAGATGGCTATGAACATATTGGGGGCCAGGGGCAGAATGTGGTAGTTTGAATGGATGGCCCCAATGTATGTAGGATTCGACTAAAGCATTAGATCTGAAGCTCCCTGGCCAGGGAAGGTATCACTGTGGGTGGACCTTAATGTCCTGCTCTAAAGCATGGGGGTGGATTTGGAATTCCAGTCTAAAGATATGCAAGGTGTCTGAGCTTTGCCCAGAGTTCCTAACTGTGCTTGTTTATAGTGTTGCACCTATGAAAGCAAGCCAACTTCTTCTGCTTTTATGGAACTTTCCTGTTTTAGTAAATCTGTTCCTTCAATAACTGTACCTGGTCTGGAAGTTCAATCCAGTGATGTTGAAGTTGAATACTACACATGTGAACTACCACACTGTACCCCACAAATATGTATTGTTCCTCATTTGTGATTCTAAAGACAAATATACAGTTTTAAAAGCCAATTAGTAGCCACTTCTGATAATAGTTTCAATATGTTTGAGCCTCCTAAAATTTATGATTAATTATCACAAAATGCATATTTAACATATGTATGTGTAGGGAATTGATTATCTGCAACATAGCAGTACCAGCTAATATGTTCTAGATGGTTAGCAAATTTTAGATATGCTCAATATTTATAAGTGAAAATTATAGTTTTAATCGATAACATTACTTTCTCTAGCCTGGCATTAAGAATATTATTTGTGACTGAGTTTATTCTAATCCCTGTTCCCTTGTTCCATGATGTCCTTGTTACAGGGTTTCCTTTGCTTGGAAAAATTTCCTTATGCATGCATAAAAAATACAGAATTTCAAAATATATGGGAATAATAGTCCATTAGAATGCCCCACTATGTCAATGACATTTCTCATTGTTTTGACAAATAAGGAAGGTAAAGAAAGAAGGTTTTATTTCACCTCAAAGTTTAGGGGCTACAGTCCCTCAGGGTGGGAAGGCAGAGAGGAAGGAGCATGAAGTCTCAGGTCGTGTTGCTTCCACAGTCAGGGAGCAGGGTAATGTGGATGTTATTGCATGGCTCACATTCTCCTTTTATTCTCCCAGGACCCATAGACTGGAATGGTATTGCTCATAGGATAGCTCTTCCCACATCAATTTCTCCTTGAGAAACATGCACATTGATTTGTTTGCATGTTCATTCTACACACCAGCAAGTAGACAATCAAGATTAATGATCATATCTTGTATGCTGTGTTCTTGTTGATTTAATTTAACATTACTACAGGAGAAATAGAACAGTTGACCAGGAAGTACTTGTTGAATATAAAGGAACATCCTTAGCCAACTCAATGCAACAGCTCCATTTCCTGGGTGGTGTCATCATCACCCGTGGGTTTGCAATCCATACAGAACCCAATTTTTTTCTTTTTTTCATATATATAAATAGCAAGTTTATTATCTCAGTATAATTGTGGAATATTTACCAAGAAGCTCAGAAGAAGGCCTGACTCTATATCAAAACCCTGGTCATACCCTTGTACAAGATTACCTAGAGGACCAACAACGGTAGGTAAGGAATAGGTATCAAGGAGAGGTGTGCAGGCACTAGGCGGCATCACTACTGCATTGTGCTGTGTAGAGAGAAGCTCACGTTCACCAAAGTCATGACTGAGAGGACTTCAGAGCAACCTAGCTGTTAGATGAAGCCTGTAAGAGACTGGAAGCTGTGACCATGCCTGTTGGCAGAGGTCCTTAAGCGCACAGCTGGGACTGGGGACAATAGCGCTCTTAGGTGAAAGGTTCAACTTTGAGGGACAAAAACAGAACTGAAAGATTTTCAAATAATATACTCACAAATAAGGTAGAAGTTTATTCTCAGTATAATTAACTTAATTTTGCTATACACGAGAGAAACAAGCAGAATTCTGAAGGAAGTCTTCTTACTTAAACATGAGTACATTTCTAGTATATTAATTTGTCATAGCATAGAACACACAATTATTCTACCTGGTTTCTAGCTGAAAAGTAAAGTGGTAAATGCAGTGTGGTCAGGAAGGAGAAACCTTAATTCCTCAGGAAAAATACCACTGCCAACACCGGTATCTGCAGGAAGTGAACACTTTTGTTCTCGATCCCACACGTGAGTGCAGACAGCTGCCACCAAGATTGGTTCTGAATGGCTGGAGGCCGAGTTTGCTGGAAGTGTCCAACTTTCTTCCCTTGAACAAAATCAAATGACTGGAGATGGTAATTTCAAATAGCTACTTATATTTAACGTCCAAGTGTTCATTGCTGACCATTATGTGTCCTTAAGTTTCTCAGTTTAAAAGCCTATCTTAAAAAAAAAAAAAATCAAGAAAGTTTTTGGCAAAAACATTAAAACAGGGAAAAGCTGAATAAAAGTAAGATCTATATTTGTGATCATTAAGCATTTGAATCAAATTTAACTCCTGGTCATCAGAAAGATATAAGAAAATGTGGATGAGTCTACCAAGACTGTTTAATCTCTAAAAGTAAATAATAGCAGCACTTATTATATTTATGCTGCTGTAAAGATCAAATGAGCTGGAAAAATACTGAATACTATGCCTATTGCAAAATAGAGGGTTGATAGATGTTACTTATTCTTTGAAAGGTAGATGTGATTAAGCAGTTCAATAACCTTAACACAGCTGGACTGTCCATTTATTGACTGCCACATTGTTCTTTACTAGGGTTTGATTATGAAAACTAGCACAACTTTACAGGGTGATAAGAGATGAAACTGCTAATGTGAGCATTCATGAGCCTATGGTAGTATTCAACTCATATCTTCTATATTAACATCCTTCTTTTCTCTTTCAGGTGCTCAATGTACAAGCTAAGCAAATGGATGTAGAGACTATTTTCTACATACACAGTCCATTTTTGGTATTGATGTGTTTCTTTGAAACGTTTAGAATGCTCTCAGCTGGCACTCTAATCTTTGCAAGAGCATCTTGAATCCAAAATTGACAAACTGTCAATAAGGTGACAGAGAGAACCTATTTATGAAGCTGTGGTCATATAGCCTCTCTCTCATGTGCTTCATTCTGATGCTGAAACACAAACTCAACCAGAGACAAGATATACATAAAAGAGATTGTCGTTCCAATAAATGTACGTTTGCACAATAAGGTAGCAAGGGGCTTGCCATCCTCTAACTTAGACCATTCAAACAAGTAAGGCAAAAGTCGCAAGGTCTCTATGTTGCCTCAAGGTTTGAGAGCAGACTTGAGATCACTTTTTATTTTAATTTCTTGTCATTAAGGCTGGTCATCACTGTGAGTATACAGATTATGAAGACATTCACAGTACTGAAGGGGAAAAGGAGTGATCTCCAGTGGGGAAGAGATGGTGATATGAAAGCATCTCCTCAGACCCAGTCATTCCAAAAGTGAAACAGAAAATTAAACTGAGGTCTTGTCAAAAGAGCTGTAAATGTTTGAAATAATGTGAGAATACTTCCAGCAGCCAATTTTCACACTTACTATATTTTTATTTTAGAAGATGTGCCATTTTCCAAGAATATGTATAGATCGTGCCTACAGAATGAGGGTCCGGACTATGTGAATACATAAATCTTTGTGTTTCCCAGAAGTTTCATTATTGGAAACATTGTAAAAAAACAAAATCCTACCCTGTTAAAAGTACTTCTCAAGAGACTGGGTGTGAAATGATTAAAAAGATAAATAAATAACACAAGGTCCATGCCATCATAGTAAATTCACAAACTTTTCAATATGGGTATAATTAATTCATGGTTCTGACATCTAGCTTCTTCATCTGCATAACCTGAAGGAATATTTCATATTTGTGATGGCGGGGATTAAGTGGATGTTCAGTCTGTGACGTGCCTCTGGTAGACAAGAGCAGTTATTAGCTACTGAAGGCATCGGGCTGCCTTCCTGTACACTTGTACGATTAATAGATCCTTGGTGCATATTATGTTTCTTTAAGTGGCATTAAAATCTTATCACATTAATTAAGTCTACATGAAGGGACATGCTTATGAATTTAAACTTTTGAAGTTATGTGATCTTTGCCTTAACATATTTGTTGTGTATTGACAGGTAGATGACGTGAAAAATTACAATACTTTAAAGAAGATAAATTCATGTCAGGTTACTCGAGATAAGAAACATCTTGGAAGTGTATGATAAATATTCAAGACAGGACTATGTCTAAGATGGAGGATGACTGGATTTTTCAAACTGTAAGGACTTTTAACTTTTCATAGGGATTTCTTGCATTGTGCATATTTGGGTAAGAAAAACTGTCTTTTGTGCCTGGATAGGGGTGACTGCTAGGGTAAATTAGTATAAATTTTGGTGAGCTTAATAAACATTCTCTGTCATTGCTACTGAGGTCAGAAACATAAGTACACTTACCTGTCTTGTGCAACAAGTGCTTCAAGTTTTTCCTAAGAAGTTAAATGATTAAACCATCTTTCTTAAATTGCTACAATCCTCTGAGATATGTCCATCCTTGGCTTTCTGTTCTCTAAGTTTGTCTAAACCAAATCTCTCCAGATTTATTTTGTGTCCTAGAAAGTCCTAGGAATGCAGGAAGAGAAAATTGATGTAGAGTCACATTATTTATTCAATTTATATTTTAATTTATTTAAGTTCTTTTGAGAAATGATTCAATAAATTCCAGTACATCAATACAATTATAAGAAATAAACCTTAATTAATAGCTTCTCTGCAATGCGTAGTACTGCTATCTAAATTTCATTATGATTGCACTTATGACTATGGATAAATTAACAGATTGTTGGTCCTCCCAGATCCACTGCAGGCAGAGGAAAGAAATACATATGAGTAATTTATCTATCTTTTAGTGACAAAACATGTTGCCTTCATTATAATGACAAAGGCCCAAAGTAATAAACATGGTGCCAGATAATGTTGCATTCCTAATTTTGGCAGGTGATATGTTTTGTTGCAATAGGGCGCACCACTTACAAGCGGAAGCCCATATTGCTAGATCTATTGCTAGTGAATATGTGTGAAAGTCACTTTAAATGAGCCCCTGGTATACAAACATACAGAAAACGCCACCTTGCATACTTGTACATTGACAGCCTAGTGAGTTTGAATTCAAATAATGTTACAGAAAAATGTCTTCAATTCTCATGACCTCTCTAATATCCATCCACACAACTTTCTCAGACTTCTTAACTCCAGGATTGTACTCTGCTGTTTTAGAAGCCCATACCTCTACAGACAGTTCATTGTTTACCACACACACATCAGTAAGGATCTGTAAATCTGGCCCATTTTCATCAATTTGGAGAACTGCATTCTGTAAATTCTGCCAAATCAAAGCATTTCCTGTCATCACTGTCTATCAAAACTACTCCTGTGCATTCCTTTAATCCCAGCACTTGGGAGGCAGAGTAAGAGGAGCGCCGTGAGTTCGAGGCCACCCTGAGACTACATAGTTAATTCCAGGTCAGCCTGGAATAGAGTGAGACCCTATCTCAAAAAACAAACAAACAACAACAACAACAAAAACTACTCCTGATTGGAGCTCTAAGACTGTGGAGTCTAATTGAACAGATGTCAGTGTATACGGGGCCTCATCCAGAGGCACATATGAGAGAGTTCTGTTGCTGCTATCTGTTGTTGAAAGTTGACCATTTGTTTGGTTTTTCATAGTCGAGTACTCATGCCATCACTGATGTGAATGGGACAGAAACGAGCAGTGGCACAGGTTAGACAGTTCTGGGACTGTGCGTCTAGGAAAGCCTGACTCAGCTGTACTGTGAGTTCTGGACAGCCTGAGCCACAGCTTCTTACAACCTGGCTGGTAAATGTTTTCAGACATGGAAGACCACAATGTGCTCATTTAAATAGTTTTTTTGGCAGATATATGGCCACATGTCACCCATGGCCAGAAATTCTATTCCTTCAAGATACATTGTCAAGTCAGAATTTATTTATATTTTTCCCAGAAAGTGAATCCTTCAGGGGAAGATTCCAGGTTTATGACATCATGTAATGACCTTTTGACTATGGTACACTAAAAATATCATTGCATAGAGACACTTTGACTGTCAATGACCGAATGAAATCCTAGCGTCTCGATGTACATGTTGGCTTGGATATGACAGGGATTCTTGCCATTGTAGGTCATTCACTAAACACTGAAGGTGTCATGGGAAAATTAGCAAATAGCTGCATCAAGTTTCCTTTGACTTCCCATAAAAAATACTGGACTCTTAAAATCTTCAGTGAGGTATAGACCTCTGAAATTTTATGTGGTTTATTGCCCTTTTGTCAAACTCATGAGGTGTAGTTTAGAAATGACGTTTCCTACTAAGGCACAAGACATGTTCCCTAATGTGGTATGATGACAAATGGAACTTTGGAGAGGTCAAGTGGACTCTGACTTCATTAGCAGGTGAATCTGTTAGTGGATTAGTAACTGAAAGGTTTTACTGGAGAAAGATGAATGCTTTGGAAGTGGCGTTGAGTTGGAGGCAATCTAGTAGGTCTCAAGGGTCATGCTTTTGTGGAAATATCACCTCAAGACCCCTTTCTAACCCTCTCTGCTTCTTGCCTACCAGGAGGTAAGCAGCTCTCTCCTCTCACTTTCTTCCACCATCTGTGTCTACTTGCCAACACATAAAACAAAGAGCTACATGAGCATGGATTGAAGACTGAAACCATGACAAAGAAAGTCTTTCTTGTCTTTGTTGCATTGCTTATATTATATATTTGGCTGGAACAGTGTAAAAACAGCATACTAATTCCCCTACTATTCCCCATGCATTGGACTTCATTATTGTGATGACTCAATAGAGTGTGCCAGGAAAACATTTCATGGAAATCCTACTTAATCAAGGTTCAAGGGAAAAGCAAAGCAATGAAATAAGCAAAAATACCTGAATAAAAAAGAAGAGATCAAAATCATTGTTCTTCTTATGAGGTAAAAGGTTTCTTTTGATTGTTCTTAAGTTTATGTAATGGAAAATACATTTCTATGATCAGTATCAAAAGATCAAATGTTAAAAGGCTATGTTTACTTATTTCAATGAATACACATGTCTATTTTAGCAGCCCTAATCTCTGCCTTCACCACGTTTTTGCATTATATAGCCATATTCCAAGATTTATCTGACTTTGTTGAGACAAAGTGGGAAAAATAAATGTAGTTATAATAGATAAAGCAAATTTTCATTTTTTTTTAAATGTGGGTATTTTTGTGTTTTGAATGTGAAATATCCCTTATATCCCCAGTGTTTGTTATTAAGCCTCATACCTAATCCCCAGCTGGTGGAAACTTTGGGTGGTGGAGCCTTGAGGGAGAAGGTATATCCATAGGGGCAGATCTTGTGGTTTATTACTAGGTCAGCTCACTCTTATTCTTACCTTCGACCTAGCATGACAATGCCCAGCCCCAGCTCTTCCATATTTCCCTTGCCATCATGAAAATTTCCTTCAAGACTTTCAGCCTAACTAAACACTTCCCTTCCATCTGCTGCTTTTGGTTTGGTGTTTTGTCACAGAAATGAGAAGGTAACTGCAAGAACTGTAATCCCAGTTTTCTCAGGATATAGTATTGCTTTCTACCAACTGCCTTGGTATAGAAAGCAACTCACTAGTACTTCTCTTTGTCTCTTCTTAGCAGAAGAGCCTTGAGTAGGTGGTTCGGAGTGTCCATGAAGGTTTTGGTTATTGAAGATTATTAGTTTTCCTTTCATCTACACTACACCTATGCCTGAAGTACTAGGATTAAAATTGATTGGTCATCTGATATATCTCATATCCTTCTTGCCTATTTGGCATAAAATCAGGTCCCATGTTTCCTCTCTCTGAAAAGCATTGTGTGTTACTTTTCTCAGGATACAGACACTACTACACAAAAACAAAGAGTAAACATTAGTGATGACAAATCATCTGTGTATAATTAAACTCTGTTTACAGCATATAAAAATCAATCAAAAACAAAGAGGAAGAGATATCCAAACTAGTATATTATATACATATATATAGTTAATAACAGTAGTGTCTAGAACTACTTTCTTTTAGAAAGGAAATGCACAGGCTCATTTTTTTTTTTAATTTAACTGAAGGCGAAACATAAACCTTTCTGTCTTTTTCTCTTCCTCTAAATTATACCATGGTGCAATTGAATTTATTCTGGGAATTCAAGACAGTCTCAACAGTTGATAAGCATTTCTGTCACATTGAAAAATGAAGGATAAATGACTTGATGATATCAATAGATTCAAAATGTGCCTACATAAAAAAAAATCCAGCAAGCACTTGTGTTATAAAATTATCTGAGCAAACTAAAAATAGAGGTTATTTTTCTGAATCTGAACACTAAACAATGGCTTCCATGAGGGTAAAATGTGGCAAATGTCCTTTTGGAACCCTGGAAAAAAAAAAAAAACATGACCATCATTCTTGCCCAAATTTGTAATAGAAATTCTAAGAAGAGCAGGGAAGAAAAAAATGTATAAAATATAAGCTTTTTGTAAGATAAAAATAATAAACACATCAGTGACAGAAGAATCTCCTACAGAGAAAATTCATGTGAATCTGCTAATCTACCAACAAAATAACAGAGGAATTGTGCAGCATTATTGAGGACAATATCAATATGAAAAATTTAATTAGCTTTATATTGACCAGCACTGACACAGTTAGAAAATGAAGTTTAGGGGAAAAATACTCATTTATTATCAAATCAAAACTATCAAAAATAGAGGCTGGAAACATGGCTTTGCAGCTAAGGCATTTTCCTGCAAACCAAAGGACACAGGTTTCATTCCCCAATACCCACATAAAGTCAGATGCCCCTGGAGCTCACGTGTGGTGACATGTCCATAGTCTTCTCTCTCTCTCTCTCTCTCTCTCTCTCTCTCTCTCTCTCTCTCAAATAAAAAGAAGATAAAATTAATATTAAAATTATCAAACATGGAGAAATAAGTATTTTAAAAAATGTCATGGCCAATGTTCATAGAGCTACGAAACATTTCTGAAAGAAGTTAAGGAATAATTCCTAAGCTTATTAGAATAATTAATTAAGTCCTCACAAATATATAAATCTATTTATGAGGAATTTATGAAGGCTCTTGTAAGACAAACAGAAAAATGATTTGAGGGCAAATATTTTGAGGTGACTTGCCCTCCCAGTATCAATGCTTACTATAATAGCAATGATCAAGATAGCATACTGTGGTGATTTGATTCAATGTCCCCCATAAACTTAGGTGTTCTGAATGCTAGGTCCCCAGGTGATGGAAATTTGGAAGCAGTGTATCTTGGGGGCGGTCTCATGCCAGTGTTTAGTATACTCTCCTGTTGCTATTTCCCACCTTATATTGGCCAGGGGGTGATGTCAACCCTATGCTCATGCCATCATTTTCCCTACCATCATAGATCTTCCCTTCAAGTCTGTAAGCCCAAATAAACCCCTTTTTTGTTTCCCAAAAGCTGCTTTAGATCAGGTAATTTCTGCCAGCAATGTGAACTTGACTGCAACATACGGTGTCTGTGCAGCGATGGGAAACTCTAGATGGAGTTCAGGGAGAAAGATATAATTGGACACTTGCCTTATGGCAGACATTCTATGTAAGTAAAGCAGGCAGAAGAAAAACTGATTAACAATATATATATATATATATATATATATATATATATATATATATATATATATATAATTGAAAATCCATCTATATCTCTTACTACAAACCAACTCTTTCCCAAGTGTATTAAAAATAGAAAAGCTGGGGAGAAAAGAATGAAAATTCTATATAATGCAGGAAAAAAAAACCTGTAATAGATCAAATTATCTAAATGGTACTTAAACAAATCATATAAACCACTCTAAATAAAAATGTACTGGTGGTTTTGACTACACCAAAATAAAACTAAATAGGAGACGTAACGTAAACAGAAACTTAAATAGCTTATTTAGATGTGAAAGGATATTTGATTTGTCGGCAATTTATGTACTGAGTAGTAAAGTCACAGCAATTGAGCAGACTGGAAGGACAAAGCAAAAGTAAAGACGCATTAGTCGCTGCACTGTGTGGGGGACGTGGGTCCAGGGCTGCTGCTGCAGTGCAAGGTGCCTTGAGAGTGGTGTGCCTTCACAGTAGATTCGCAAGGGAGAAGGGCCTGATACCCACCCTTACGTGCATTTCCCAAATATGAGCATGCATGTTTTCATTAGGAAACGCACACAAGAATCATTGTCACAATTCCCATATGGTAAACGATAAGATAGATTAATATATTTTAGCAAAGAAATTGTATATGTCCATGTGAATAGTTAGCAAGGTGAAGAAAGCATAGACCTAATACTAGTACAGAAAAAAAAAAAAAAGACGATAGGTGTGAAAGAATTCACACATGAACATTTCATACAGAAAAAAAGTCCTGCCAAAAGGAAGCTGAAATTGGAATGCCTAGTGTTACATGGTTAAGTGATAGAATGATAAAGAAAAGCATTGAGGATCCTAAAGTAAAAAGAATAGTTATTTGAGAATAGGGAGGTGCGGACTACTCTTGGCATCACAGGCTTTGTAGGTGAATGTCTCTGTCCTAACCTGGGTGGTCATTACACAGGTACACATCTGCAGTCAGTCACTGAGACCTTCGAAGTGTCGGCACTCACACAGGCCTGGTTTTGAACTGTGGCTTCTTTAAATGCATCCCAATAACTTTTCTGCCTCTGGGATTCCCTTTCATATATAAACAGCCGGTGGAGGACGAAACTCGGGAGGTGGTTTGGATATGTGAAGAAGAATGTTATATCTGTGAAGGTACTATGTCTAAATATTTGAGGAATCTTTATTTCCTCCATTTCTCTCTCCCTTCCTAGGCGTCCTCACCCCTACTAGATGGCATTAGCCCCAGCATTCATTCCTGGCCCACAGCAAACTGCTAGTGTGTCTGGAGTAAGCCATGTGAACAATTTGCAGAAAAAGACTCACTTTGGCACCTTTCTCCAGGAAGGTACTGGTGCTTCAAGCGCCTTGTTGGAATTTATAGGTCACTGATTAGGTTCTGTTAATGGAAGTAGTGCATTTCACATTTTAAAACTTTTAAGTAAGTGGGTATATAAACCAGATAAGAATACTAAGCAACTCCAAGTGTCTGCATGAAAAATAAGTTATGGAAAAGTAATAAAGTTAACCAGTGATTATGGCCTTGGATAGATAAAGACAGCTGCCAGGGAAATCTGGCCAGGCAGGGGAGACTTGATCATGGTTTACTTGAGAATGAACCCTATAGATACAGAAAAAAAGGAACTCTGGGTAGTAATGGAGGAAGAAAAACAAACATAGCAATACAATCTCTGGTCTCCTTCACCAATAAAGTTTTCAAATTTATTCCTCATAAATAACTGTAGCAAATCCAGTTTTTCACAATTCCTTTATGTTAGATCAATATTCATCTGCAGAGGGTACTGAAGAATTCTGGATGCTTCTCAGACCATAGTTTCTTCTAACATGTTTATGTTTATTTTAATTATTTGTTACCTTTTGTGGAACTTAAAAGATGCTGTTTCACATGTTTGCATCCTGTTTTTCCTATGCCTAAATTTAGTTTTGAAAAAGGCTACTGCTGAGAAAAAAAGTGGTATTTTTTTCCTCAGAGGTGTCTCAGTACTCCCCCCCCATATCTCCCTCTCTCTCTCTCCCTCTCTCCTCTCTCTCTCTCTCTCTCTCTCTCTCTCTCTCTCTCTCTCTCTCTTCCTCTCTCTCTCTCTCTCTCTCTCTTCACTTATGCAATGTAAGCCAAGTTCTCTACCAGTAGGTTCAGCAAGGCTGTCATTGTGTTACTCTCCTGGGGAAACATGAGCAAATGTCTTTTCACCCCACACCAACAACAGACCAAGGAATCGATTCCATACAAGTTTATTTCAGTGGAAAGTAACTTTATGGGGGTGACCTAAAGGCTGCTACATCTCTGAAAAGCCTACCCCAGTATGCGAGCAGATTTGTACCAGCTAAATGCCTGGGGTTCTCTTCCCAGTTTCCAAGCAGCTAGGATAGTGGGAGAGTCTCTTCTCAAAGCAATTACTACTGCTTAGGGAAGGGCCTTGTGACTCACAAGTTTTAGAAACTTCCTGTGACTTTTGGTTACTTCCTGACTTGTGTCAGTTCCATTTACTTAAGGAACCTCCCTCAAGAAGAAAAGGTTTCAATAAGAGGAAAATAGTTACACACCAAAATATATTTGCATTTTCTATTCCCATCAACTGATTAGCTCATTGACTCGTTCAACAATTATCATTGTTTGAAATGACAGCCCAGGCTTAATTTCAAGTTTACCTTTGGAAATAAGTTTCTCGCATTTATAGAGCTTTTATTTTATCTGAGAGTGGAGAGGATTATATAAAACTATGATGTGTGATAAATAATTGTATTTGGGAAAACATTCTTTAAAAATTCCCATATGTAGCATAATAGCATGAGAGTTGGTATAAAGGTAGCAATTATATTTTTAAATAATTGGTCTTGTGATGGCATGGATGACCATAGTCTAGTGATCCGTGGATGGTTCTGGGTTGTGCTTTGATATAAGCAGTATTATAAGTGGTTTTACTTCACTATGTAATCTGGAAAATATATGAAAAAGCCACACTAATAATATGGTTCTACTAGCCAAAATAGCAACAAAACAATGTCTTCACCACTGCTATTTTATGAGCTGAAAATAAGCTCAGCTAAAATGCTTATTGTGAAAAGTTTAACATGTTAGTGCACTCTTGCCAAAGTTGAGATAGATTGAAGAATGCTACATGGGCTAGAGAGATGGATTGGTGGTTTAGGCACTACTCTGTGGAGCCATAGGATCCAGGTTCGATTCCCTAGTACCCTCATAAGCCAGAAACACAAGGAGGCACATGTGTCTGGAGTTTGTTTGCAATGGCTGGAGGTCCTGGTGTGCCTATTCTCTCTCTCTCTTTTTCTCTCTTCAAACGAATGAATAAATAAATAAATAAGTAAAATATTTTATAAAGAATAATACTTCTTTATTGATTATATTTGAACTTTGAGTCAAAACCAATTGAGTCCAGCTTTATCAGAATGCATCAAATGTGCTTAAGTAAGATTTTAAACATGCATAACTAACTTATTTGACCACCTGGCTTCTCTTCCTTGTCCGTGGTAGTGGTGTGATGTTCGGTAGAATTCCAGCTTACCTTGGCTACTTCACTGTCCCACTAGCTGTAGTCCTTGTGATGCCCAAGTGTGCAAGTCCACGTATGTTTAAAAGCAATGGAATTATTTATTATAGGACATAAGCAGTTTATAATCATTCAAAATATGCAAAAATGCTTTTAACCTATACCTTTTTATTCTTATGAGTTACTGATAAAGTTTTTGAGCCTCATGTCCCTAATCTCATTTTTCTTTTATTTACTCATATTTATTTCTTTGAAAGAGAGAGAGAGAAAGACAGACAGAGAAAGAGAGAGAGATTGAGAGGGAGAAAGAACGGGCACAACAGGGCATCCAGCTGTAAGCAATCTCAGGAAATGCATGTACCACCTTGTGAGTCCTGAAGAATCAAACATGGATCCTTTGGCTTCACAGGCAAGTGCCTTAAATGCTAAGCAATCTCTCCAGCCCTATAATCCCACTTTTCTAAGATGTTTCATGACTACTAATGCATATATTGTCATGACTTTAAAACTCATATATCTCATTAGAGAATAATTGACTGTAGTTGTTAATTCACTCATATTTTGTAAGTTGTTTAAAAGCAAACATTGAAATTTCTTTTACTCAAAATGATGAGTTTAAATATCTTTCTACTGTCTTAAGGATAGGATTATCTTTCCAGCTTCCAAGTAACCACCCAGCCCAGGAATGGAGTCAGGAGACTGGAGGGTAAGGACTACAAGCATGATGACTTGAATTTCTGCTAGGTATTATATTAAGGCTATAAACAAATTTTTAAATTTATTTTCTTTATTTTTGTAGTCAGTGAATACATCCAAGTTGATACCATTGTTAGCTTCCTCCTTGTCCTCCCCACTCCACTGGGACCCTCCTTGTTTGGGTATATGGGTTGTGCATTGGGAGATATCCTTTAGTTTTGGGTAGGAGGAAATGTCTCTGTGTGTCATGACCCAATGCATGGCTCTGACATTCTTTCCACCCCCTCTTCTGCAAAAACCATGTTGGGCTTATATTGGTTCTGCTTACTTGTTGAGACCTTGGGTGCCTCTGTGTCTCTGGGTATCTGGTTTGGTAGGGGTTGATTGTTCTCTGTGTCTATCTCCTTCACTGTTGTGCTTGTTTCCAGTTTGCCAAGAAAATAGCATTCTTCCATTTTCCCCAATTATTCATGGTTTCAGCCTGGGCCCTTTTGAGTTATGATGGGGGTGGTTCTCTCCTTAGGATCTGTGTCTATCTGAAAAAGAAAAGCAGATTCTTCAATGGAGAGTAAAGTTAGCACCAAGTAGATGTGTTAACCATTGTTTGTTGGACAGTTTAGTGGAGAGCAGTTCATTTTTGGATATTGTTCTGACTAGTTTCCAAATTCCAGCTATGGGTTCCATTCCACTGAGCATATTTGTTAGCCAAATTGAGAACAGTTGGTTTCCCACCACGGCTGTGCATCACTGTTGCACTTGTATGAGCATCATGTCAGGTTGATTGCTGCTAAATAAGTGAGACCATGCATTGCTTGGACAGATATTGGCCTTTATCAACCAGTTGCTCATGTAGCACCTTCTGGCACTAGACACTCTATCTGGGGACTGATTCTCTTCCAGCTTCCAGCCATGTATCTCCGTGCTACATACAAACAGTGTATGGTGTCTTCAGCAGTAGGGTCTTACCAGTAACCTATGGTGGGTCTCAAGCACTCTGACATAAATCTGTCTTCTTTTGGGAAAGCTTGTAGGCCTCTGATCAAAAGCTCACTGTGGATGATTACCACCTGCTGGTACCAGGAGTTGCAAGTCAGCTCTCAGGAAGAGAAAGAAGAACTGGATAAGTAATATAAAAGAGATAGAGGGATGAAAAGGGATGAAAGAGAAGAGGGAGAGAGAGAGAGAAAAGGAAATAGAAATAGGAGGAGATAATGAACAGTTTTTGTTGTATCCTCTCCAGGGCCTTGTGAATCTGAGGTTCCCTCTAAGGGCCTGGTGGAGGTTCATCCATTTGGTCTGTCTTTCAGGATGTAGAGTTTTATGGTACCATTCCTTCTGGGTCCAGTTCTCTGTATCCCTCTCCCTTCATTACTCCCCCCCCCTCCCTATTGTCTGGTCCTCAAGATGCTTGCTGCATATGTCAATGACTTGGGTAGATCAGGTTAGGATCTGTAGATGAGTGAGACCATGTGGGGATTATCTTTTGGTGATTGGGTGAGTTCACTGAGAGTGAGCTGTAAAAGCCCCATGCCTCAGCTCAGAGTGATTTGCTCAACCATGTTTACAGCTGCTCAATTTGTAACAGCCAAGAGCTGGAATCAACCCAAATGTCCATCACTAGATGAATGGATAAGTAAGATTTGGTATATCTATAAGATGGAATTCTACACTGCAGTAAGGATAAACAACACAATGAAATTTGAAGAAACATGGTCAAGCCTGGAACAGCTTATAAACATATTTTACAAGTGAGAAAAAAAAGCCTTAAAAAGTCTTTCAGCATATCTAATATGCCTTCATTTTAATATATTTATGAACTTCTTAATTCAGAATTTCCAACTTTAATGTCTACAGTTGCAAAGTCATGACTGTGACATACGCGGCTTCATGTTTGATAAGAATGTGAAATAACTCATATTTTAAAGTGGAGCATCTACATGTTTATGTGGATTTTTTGAGATATAAAGAGATCAGTTTTGATTTCAACATAGGCTGGTTTCCAAAAACAAACAAACAAACAAACAAACTTTTTGAGTAGTTTCTTTCTTAAATTTTTTTATTATTTTTTATAATTATCTTTATTTACTTGACAGAGAAAAATGGAGAGAGAGAGAGAATGAATGGACACACCTGGGCCTCCTGCCACTGTAAAAGAACACCAGACGCATGTGCCTCCTTGTGCATCTGGCTAACGTGGGACCTGGGGAATCAAACTTGGGTCCTTTGGCTTTGCAGGCAAATGCCTTAACCACTAAGTCATCCCTCCAGGCCTTGAGTAGTTTCTAAGATTAAATCATATTGACATACTAGTGTCTATCATGAAACTGAAGGGAAGGAGGAACAGAGGAGGGAGCAAGGAAGGAAGGGAGAAAACAAACAGAAGTAGACACGAACAAAGCTAGTACATAAAGAAGACAACACCCTTTATCTGCACTTTATGCATCAAATTTAAATCCCTTCCCATCTGTGTTGTCGGATGTGGAAGGCTGTGAACTTCCCTTGCTTGAATAAGTTACCTTGATTATTCATGCAGATGAATCTCAGGACTCACTCCTTATAATACAGAGGGTTTAATGTCTCCATGCAGTATGGTAGATCAAGAGAAGCGCCAAGACCAACAACGTTAATTACAATATTCTCTTAATTGTGTTTCCTTCCTTGTCCTACACCATGTGGAAACAGTGGAATGAATGTGTTGATGACTAAGGCTAGAAAACTCCCCCCTGAGCCATCAATAGAAGACACAATGGAGAAGGTCTCAGATGAAGAGAAACTGTTGTCTTGTCATCTTTCAAAGGAAAAAGTATCTCTGACAAACAAAAATGTGTTCTTGGAATCATGATCATACTTGAAGCTTGTGTCCCTCATATGATGATGGTGTGGAACCTGCAATGACTTTCAAGTAGGAAACACTCAGATCCTTAAGCAAAACTAATAATGACATGAGCACAATAATTTTGGTGAAATCAAGTCTCTTTGTGCTCTTGCATTGTGTATGCCTTGATCCACAAATTATTTACCCTTCATTTATAATTAGGATGTCAAACTACAGGAACAAAGTGAAACAAGATTTATGCTGCCACATTGGGAGATAGACTGCAATTTAGTATTTTTTAAAATGCACAGACTTTTTAAAGGATGCTGAGTTTTTAATTTTTTTGAAACTAGACTTCATTCGGAGTCACTAAGCCTTATTTTTCTTATTAATGTGCAAAAATAAATAAATAATACATTGTTGCAACTGAAACCACCTGAGTACCAATTTTATTTTGCTAGAGACGTCTGTTATAAACAAAAGGGGAAATGAAACCATCCACTTCAAGGATCCAGTTATTTTCAGAGGCTCATAGTGTAAATGGAAAGCATTTTAGCTTTATCCCAGCACTTATGTAAGCCAGCTTCAAGGCTTCAAAGAGCCAACTTGCAGATGTCCTCAAGTAAAGTGGATAAATGGTGTGATTTCAAAAATAAAAGGCTTTGAATATGTGATTAGTTGGCTGCTCCTTATTCAGTCATCTGCTCTATCTAGCATTGAATTCACCTAGCTTTCTCTTCAATATGTGTCCCATCCTATAAATATCTATACATGGCATTTTCAAGGTTCGACAAATAATGAATCTCTGACAATTTTTATTCTTATAAATTAGCTGCTTGTTCTCAATATATTCCACAATGGTGGGTTCTGCTAAGCTACGGAAAGTTCACAATTCCAGCTGCTGAAAGAGGTATCGATCAAATTACATCTCCACAGTGCATTTATTTATTAACTTTTCCTCTCCTTGTTACTGATCTGGCTCTGGGCAGCACATAATCACAGGTTAGCTGCTTGATGCATTTCCATGGTGAGGGGAGAGTGCACAACCTCTAGGATCACCATCCACCCCAGGAATGAACCTGTGCAAAAGTTCTGGAGATGATTGTTTGGTTACGGATTTCACATGAAGACTATAAAAATTAAATGGCCAAGATGTGACAGGAAAGTAGGGACATGGAGAGAGAGCATGGAAAGAGAGTATGCAGAGGACAGGGAATCCCTCCCAGGCAGGGCAACATCTCAGGAGCAGAGTGTACAGGAGAAAGCCCAGGATGAACGATGAAGGGGGGAGAAGGTGGCACTATGCAAATGACCTACTTAGGATTGGCATTCACATGGCAGCACTTTGAGGCATATGTCTTTTCTCAGGTCATTGGCCCACTTGTACCCCTCCACACTGGGTTTCTTCATACATTTCAGGTCCATAGTGCCTATCATAGGCCCAGGACATCATAGAAACATGTAATGATAGAAAACAGAATCCTTTTTGAATTCCTATTGTGTAAGCTTTTTTTTTTTTTTTTACATTTGTTTCATTGTAATATAATCTATATAACATAAGGTTTACCATTCTATTTAGGTGCACAGTTTAATGTTATGAATACTGAGTGCCCTGTGATGATGAACAACACCCATCAGTAGAGTGTTCCTTGGAAGCTAGCAAATTATTCCCATTCATTTTATCCTTCAGCCTCTTGACAACTCCTCTTCTGCTTTATGCATCTATGGACTTCACCACACCAGAGAACTCATAAGAGAAGATGCATGCAGCCTCTTTCTTATTACCACTGACTTATGTCCCTTAGTGTAAGGTCTTCAAGTTTCATCTACACTGTAGCCAGTGACAAAAATCCATTTCTTTCTATGACTAAATGATATTCTTTTGGGTAGACATTCAATGTCTTCTTTTCTTGTCCATCATTCTCATTTATTGTGCTTCAGAGACCAGAGGCCAGAGACCCAGAGGCCCCCAACACCTCATCACTGAAGCAGATCAAGAGTGAACCCAACATGGCTCAGGGAAATTTTGTGAAAGAGGGGCCCAAAAGAATGTCAGAGCCACATGTTGGGTCATGATATGCAGAGACATTTACGCTACCCACAACTGTGGGCTAACTCCACAATGCATGAGCCATATACCTCAACAAGGAAGGGCCAAGGGGAGGGAGTAGGTCACGGATGAGCCTAATAATTGTACCAAACTGACTGTATTTGCTGAATACAAAACTAATTAATATTTTTTAAAAGTGTTTCAAAAATGGCAACATATATATATATATATATATATATATATATATATATATATATATATCATATAAAGAGGATAGATGGAATTGAAGGTCTTCATAAATATTGGGCTGATATTGTTGGTACACCCTATTCGCATTCTGCAGGGGGAAACTCATGATTTATTATCTCTTAAGTTTAGTGTGGGTCCCGACCCATGTTATTCTTCTTTTTCTTCCTTGAAATGTGTAGGACCACAACACCATTCTTTTCCTTGGCATCTGAAGGGACTTACATGTCATACTTAAGGATAACCATGACACTGGAAAGGCACTTCTATCACTGGCTGTTCCCTATGGACAGTAATACCTGTACAGATGAATGAAAGGATCCCAGAGGGTTAAAATTGTGATAAAATTGTGGACAAACCGTACTCTAAGAGGCGCTGGACTTGGTAATAGTATCTCATTTTACAGATAAGAAAATGGAAACATAGAAGTGGGAAACAGTTCTCTAAAGTGACATAGAAGACGCCAGGGAGATGCAAGAATGCATCATGGTCAAGCCACACAGTTCCACAGTTAGGGAAAATGTTAGCATAGATGACAATAGCAATCCCATGAAACTTGTCACAAAATTTTACCACTTGATATCAGACTAATAATCAACACACTCATGCATATTATATGAAGATAGATATAGAAATAGACATATTACATATAACATTTAGATACATGCATGTATAGGTTTTATAGTTATATATGCATATATATATATACATATGTGTGTGTGCATGTGTGTATACATATGTTGATTAGATATAGATATAGGCTATCCATTCCTTCTTTTCATTTTGTTTCTGCCAAAGTCACCTCCACATGCCCCCAAGATCTTCCTCAAACAAGGCTCAGGAAACTCATAGTATTTGCTGGCGTTCTTCAATAACTCAATTTAGTTTTATGTCCAAACTCTCAGCATCCTCTAGGCATCTACATTTTCCCTGCCCTTTGTGGTTACATTATAACGCCCTTTTCTTCTCTCTTTCTTGCAGCCACAAAGGACCACCTCAAAAACTTTCATTTCTCTATGGAGACAGCACCACTTTCATTATGAGACCATCCTCTAGTGCTTTATCGGTTAGTTTGTGGCTGTTTTTTTTTTTCTTCTTCTTCTTTATTCCTTTTGTCTTTTAACTTCCCCTCTCTAGTATGTTGAAGGCTATTTTCTACAAGAACTTTTAGTACTTTCAGTAAAGAGCTATCTTCCATGATTTCAATGGTGTTTGTCTAAGAAGAGGTCATTGATAATTATTTCTAAAAAGACAGGCCAGTATGTGGAAATGGAGGTAGAACAGAGAAATATTTTAGGTAAACAAAAGTATCCAGAATTGGTCACAGGCTCATAGAGGACTGGATGCATACAGTGAAATATGAGCATAGTTGACTTGGAAAGATGGTCAGCCGGTACCTGCTTCCTTAGTAATCGCACCAAGACTGTGACACTTGGTGCAATTCACTTCTCCCCATCTCTCTTCTTTCTTGATCCCTGTGTTTCTCAGTCCTTAAGATGTCACAGAACCCTTATAAGTAAGGACTCTTTGGCAGGTGCTAGTGTGTTGGTACCCCAATGCCTGTGTTTGAACCCATCATTCCTCAATATTCTCCAGTATAGAGATGGGGATAGAAATATATTATCATGCAACATAATTCTATGGAAAGAAGTATAACAAAAAAAAATTCACAATGGACTTCCTGAGGCTGATGTGTACACATGGGATTTCTGCTTTTATATCTATGAGGAAGTACTGGATATGACCATGAGAGAAAGTCCAATAAATTCCTAGTTTTGAAGACTTAATTTTGTTATACCTCAGACTCTATCCATGTGCCCATCTGCCATTACACATTTTGAGAGAAAAATAAATTTCAGCTAATTTGAAATGTAAGACACCTGCTATGCCCTAAGCATTCTGCTATGCACTAGTTATGGAGCTGTGAGTATTGCCAGGAGATTTGTAGAACACGGTGCTGGTGGAGCCTTGGTGCACAGATGATGTACTTCCACTTATCTTCACAGAGCACTAAAGCCTGCCCTTAAGATTTTCCTGACTATGGTTGGAAGGGCTTCCCTGCATCCGATGCAATCTGCACTGGTGGCCATAACAGTGAAAAATCACCCATCTTCCCTAACATTGCTGCAGCATGATATTTTTGGGGCTCAGGAAAGAAGGGTTCAAGAGTACAGCACCTTAGCTAAGAACCATGAACTGAAGGAGATTAGAAAGGATGCTGCTATGTCACACAATGTGGGGGTGGAATCACACGATGTGATTCCAACTCGGGTCTTCATGCTCACTCAGAAAGTGTTTCACCCACTGAGCCATCTCTCAAGCTCCCAGTCTATTCTCTTTTCCTAGCCTGGATTTTGGACTTAACTTCCAGATTTTCCATGTTCAATTTGCTGCCATACTTAGAACATTCCCACATCATTCCTCTGCCTACAGAATAAATCCCAACACCTGGATCCAAATGTGCTTCTAGATATAAACCTCTTCCACCTGTTTCTTTACAAATTTCCTCCAGACTCAAAGCTCTGCCCAAAGCCTCTGTCCAGAATGGCATCACACACTCCTACCCAAGTTTTGCACTTTTTATAAAAAATCCTTCTTGCCACCATCATCTGTCCAAGCAACTCAAAGTGTAAGTAACTCAGAAGCAAACAACCCTAAATGATGCTCACACAAGTGCAATAGTGGTGCACAGCCATGGTGGGTAACCAGCTGCTCTTGGCTTGGCTAACAGATCTTCTCAGTGGAAAGGAAGCCACATCTGGAACTGGCAAACAAGTCAGAGCCACATCCTGATAACGATCCTGCTTTCCATTGTCAAGGTCCCACTAAAGTTAGACTATAAGAGCATCCAAACCCATTTAATTCTCTCTAAATTAATAATGGTTATCCCATTTAACTGGTGCTGTATTAATTCTACATTGGACAATCTGATTTTCTTTTTCAGATGGGAGCTGGAACTGAGGACATAAACGACATAGTGCACTCCACTGTGGCCCCAGCTGAAACCACAGAAGAATTGTGGAAATGAGCAAGAGTTCTGCTTTCTTAGCGAATCTGATATCAGCACAAGGGTGATGGAGATAGACACTGAGGACACTCAACAACTATAAACCAAAGAGCCAGAGACTCTTAAGTGCCCATCACTGAAGTAGTCTTAATATGCTCCCAGCATGGCTCAGGGAATTTTGCACAAGAGAGTGGAAAGATTGTTAGAGCCACAAGTTGGGACATTTTGCACAGGGACATCACCCCCCCCCTGCATAATGCACAGCCCATAATCCCTAAGTAGTTGACCTGTATCTCCAAAGAGGAAGGCCTCTTCAGAAAAGGGGCAGGGAGGAGGGAAAGGATGGTACCAACATGCGTTGTTTAAATGCTAAATATATCCATATCTAATAAAAAGAAAATCACCCTTCCCGCCTTCTGACCTTGGCAGTCCTTGAAGACTAAGCAAATGTGTTATCTTGCTTACTGGTTTCTACCATAGCTACAGACATACAGTAGGTTAAAGCCAAGCTAATATCCACAGAGCAGGAGATCAAAGCTGATGGCAGGGACAGGAGCTTCTTTCTAATGCCTCTCTTTTTCTAGGTCATATGTTTCCTTATGAAGAGCAAGTGCCTCTGTGCCGGTGAGCTGATATCTATTGCAGCAAACACCCTGGATAAGAAGTTGAATAAGCTCCAAAACCTGCTTCTTTTCTCCATACCCTTCAGCTCTGTGTGATTAGAACATACATTTTAGCAAATAGTCAAATTCATTTTCTTCTAGAAAAAAAAAAAAAAAATCTTTGAACAAATAAGTAGATAAAGGGCCAGAGAGATGGCTTAGCAGTCAAGGTTCTTGCCTGAAAAGCCAAAGGACCTCGGTTTAATTACCCAGTACCCATGTAAGCCAGATGTACAAGGTGGCAAGGTGCTTCTGGAGTTCATTTTCAGTGGCTGGAAGCCCTGGAACTTCTCAAACAAAAATTATATATATACTTTACAAAATAGATAAAAATCCAGCTTCTACGTTGGTAACTGTTCCCCAGTACAGGTATTTAGAGGCAGTTTCTAGAATGCTTACCACATGTGAGAAAACAGTCCTGGGTCAACAATTCCAGGAATGTATGGAGGACAGGGCCAGCCAGAGGACTGGCCATGAAAGGGAAAAGATTGATTGGCTCCATCATTGAGTATAGTATCATTCCACCGATTAAGTCCCATTGCTGATTCTAAATATGATATTTCAAAATATTCAGCTGTAACATAAATGACTTGGAGGATGTGTTTGGTATCCTATTCTATCCCGTAAGTTATGTAAATGTTTCATGACAGTCCTCTGCCAGAAAACCAGAATGCAAAATGTTCCTTCAATGATAAGCTGTGCAAGGCCATCCACATCATGTGGTAGGCAGCTGGAACATACATCTGCAAGTAGCCTAGTGAATTTTAATAACACAAAATGCAAACTGCACCAAAATGGTTCACATTGGTAGCTTTATTTTCTTGCAAAAATGCATTAGCACAAATGTTGTATGTCACATAAACTTTTGGTATGAATGTTTCAATTATAAACCTTCATATGTATAATATGTTGGTTCTTCATAGATATGTATGCATGCAATACTTGCACGTATGTGTGTGTGTACAGCATGGCAATCAACAATAGATATTTAATCAATTTCAAAAATATGCATAACTCATTCATGCATTCAGATATGCACATTTGAACATACTCACATGCCTCCATGTACATTTATATTTTTTCTAAATCATTTCTGAATATATTTGTTGATAGTTATGTAAGAAAAAAGTCAGAATAAGTAATTTATTTTACAATAAGTGTTTAATTCAATGCCAATCTGACATCTCTTCAAAAACCATGAAGAGTGATCAATAAAGTCTTAGAAGATAAATGCATTCTTTGTTCCATTTCTTATTTAAATGGCCCCACTTTATCTCACAATCAGGATGAAAATTAATGCAAGCAGCATTGAGCCTCCATACCTTGAAAGACTGTGAGTAAGGTGCAATTGGGAATGGAAATGCTCTGATCTTATACACAACTAAACAGAATGGTACCTGACACCCACTCCCTTACACATAACCACAGCCTGTTACACCTTTAGTATGAAGAACAGGTAATCTAGTGTCTGTGATGGTTTGGTTCAGGTACCCCCTATAAAATTAGGTGTTCTAAATGCTAAGTCCCAAGCTAGTGATCTTTTGAGAATTAAAACCTCCTGGAGGCAGTATATTGTTGGGGTGGGCTTATTAGTGTTATAACCAGTTTCCTCTTGCCATTGTTTGACACACTCTCCTGTTGTCTACCTGATATTGATGGGGAGGTGATGTCCACCCTGTCCTCATACCATAGTTTTCCCCTGCCACCATGGAGTTCTTACTTGAGTCTGTCAAATGAAAATAAACATTTTTTTTTTTTTTCCCCAGAATCTGCTCTTGGTCTGGTGTTTTCTGCCAGCAATGTGAACCTGACTGCAACAGTAAAGTTGGTACTAGAAGTGAGGTCATTGCTGCTAGAAATTTAACTGTGAATTTAGCCTCTTAGAATTGCTTTTCAGAAATGTGGATGAATTTGAAACCTTGGCCTAAGAGATGCCTTGCAGTGCTGTAAGAACAGCTTGATGGACTGTTCTGGTCAGAGTTGAAAGGCCTGAATGCAGTAAGAACTATGGACTGTGAGGTTTGGCTTATGAAGATGAGAAAGAGCTTTGCCTGGACTGGGATAGAAGCAGTTTGTATGAGAGACTTGCTGTTATGCCCACGTCTTGAGAACTTGTGCAGGGTTGCATTGCTGAGAAATAGACTACTGTGTGCAGAAGGATTGGCACAGAAATGAAATCCTTGGGCAAAACTGCTGTTCATTCAGCTGCACTTATATAAGAGATTACAACCATTGAGATTGGGAGAGCTGACCCGCATGGGGACAACACAAAGAATCCAGTCTTTTGAGGGGTTTAAATGCTCAAGGAGTGTCCTGTTCTTCAAAGACTACTTTATTCCCCCCTTGGATTAATAAATTGGCAGCCCACCTGGGCTGAATTTGCAACACAGGCTTTGTCTTTTTTTGTGTTTGTTTTTTTTTTTTTTTTTTTTTTTTTTTTTTTTTTTTTTTTTTTAGAAATTGCTATGGGTGATATAAAGCAGACTTGTTGGATTACCTACATGGAGACCCAATGGTGTCATGAGAATGAATGGCAGATTGCAATGGAGATCTGGTAGAAATGCCAGGACTATATGATTCTTACCAAGGGTAACTGCATCTCCAGATGAAATTTCTGGGACTGTGAGTATTCTAGATGGAGGGGCAGAATTGAAACTCCAGAGGCTTGAAACTGGTTAGAAATATTAGACTTGGTATCACTCACTAGAATTGTTGGACTTGGAACTACAAAGTTTCATGTTTGCCCTCCCTGTTTAAAATTTTTATTGGTTGAATATTTCTTTGCTATGCTAAATGCTATCTTTTGCAATGTGAATGTTTATTCTGAGCCATTATGAAATTTTGAGGGGATTTTTTGGTATTATAGTTCAGTTAAAAGACCTTGGATTATAGGGATATTTGAACAAAACTGGGATTGATAAAAACTATGGGACTCTTAAAGTTGGACTTAATGAATTGCATTTTACATCATGTGTGGTTAACTGTTTATGGAAGCCTGGAGCAAAATGTGCTGGTTTGATTCAGGTGTCCCTCATAAACTTAGGTGTTCTGAATGCTATGTCCCAGCTGATGGCAATTTGGGAGTTAAAGCCTCCTGGAGGCAGTGCATTGTTGAGGGAGGTCTTATGGGTATTATAAAACTCTTCCTCTTGCTAGTGTTTGGCACACTATCCTGTTGCTATTGTCCACCTGATCTTGGCAAGGACATGATGTCCATCCTGTGCTCATGCCTTAGTTTTCCCCTGACATCATGGAGCATTCACTCCACTTTGTGAGCCAAAATTAACCCTCTTTTCCAAGCTGCTAATGGTCTGGTGTTTTGTGCGAGCAAAGAAAACCTGACTGCAACATTGTCCAAATAATTCTTTATGTCCAAATAGTCATTCTTCCTGAAGACTGTCGCTCCACCTGGAGTTTTGTTCATACTGATGCTGAGGTAGTGAGAAAGGTGGCTGGACTAAACTTCTCCAGGTGGCTCTTACTCCAGGGTAAGGTGTTCCCAGCACGGCAAGCAGGTGCTTTCACCAAGGGTGGATGTATTTATTTTAATTGAAGTATATCCTAGCACAGAAGGTGGAATTCTGTGATCTATCATCAAGGCATGCCATGTTACTCTCTTCTACGTGGATGGTGGATGGACTCTCAATTTCCAATGTCCGTAACACTCCACAATTCATATCATCACATATTTAATATCTAAAATTTCCAAATATGATGCTTCCAAATGCCTGACTTTTGCTGTCCTTTCTAAATATGACTCCCATTTAAGTGTTTGATTAAACTGTACCATGCCCTTCTCATTTACATATCATCTGACTACACTCAGTTCTAACACTCTGATTGGCACACCCCCTCCTAACTGATGACCTCACCTGATGCATGCTGACCCTGAAAATCGAACTTGTGCACATTAGGGATCAAACCATTTTGTATGCAAGAGTTCACTGGGATGTTATAAACAGAGCCTCAAGAATGAACCTAATGCCTCTTGAGGGGAGGATGCTTTCCTGTAGGTCTTATCTGTCTTAAATTGTCAGTAAGTTTAAAAAAATACTGGAAGTATGCATGCAAAAAGAATATAAATTCTCCTTTGGTAAGGCATAAAAATAAAACTTTTTCTCTACTCATTGAAATTATGTGAATAGTTTTTCCACCAAAGGAAGATAGTGGTGTTTATCAGTAAATTAAAAAAATATATATTTTCTAATATCTCTCTTTATGCCTCAGCTTCTGTCTGTTTCTGTCTGTTTCTCTATGGCTCTATTTCTGTCTTTGTGTCTTTCTCTCTGTGTTTCTGTGCCTTTGCCTCTCAGATTCTCATTTAGTGTCTCTCCCCTTTCTCTCTTTCTCCTGCTCACGTTGCTTAATCCCACTCTCTTTAGAAAGCTTGAAGACTTGAGGCCAGTGTGATTCAGCCATTGCATTTCCTTGTGGTGAGTATTTTACATGTTATTAAGTTCCTATAATTCTATGCTCATAAGCAATTCAATTTAGAACCCTATAACTAAAAGAGATACCAGGTGTGGTGGCACACACCTTTAATCCTAGCACTTGGGAGGCAGAGTAGGAGGATCGTTGAGAGTTCGAGGCCACCCTGACACTACATGGTTCATCTAGGTCAGCCTGGACCAGAGTGAGCAGAGTGAGAGCCTACCTTGAAAAACCAAAAACCAAAAACAAAATAAAATAAAAAGAAATAACTTACCACCTGACTAGAATGTCAACCCATGTGGATTAATGCAAGATGTCTTATTCCATCTAGCATATGTTGAAACCAAGGGCCATAATTCATATTCTTCTCATTATTTTTTTTTACTATTTTTATAGATAAATTTTTATTGGAATATAGCTATGCCTATTTTTTCTTAAAAAATGTGTTGTATGTGGACATTTTCATTCTCTAAAAGCAAAGTTGAATGTTTGTTAAAATATGAGTTATCTGGACCTTCCTGGGAAAGGATGTTACCTCCACGTTTATGGTCTTGATACCACTCATGTTCTTTCATGGCAGATTGGTCATGTGCCCTTGGGCCAGGAACCTATAGATTACCCTCCAGTAGAGTCTGCCTGGTGGATATATTTCACCAGGTTCATGACGTAGAAGAGAATATGATAAGTAATTTATCAAAGGATAGTTAATGGTAAATATTCCAAAATAAAATATCTCGAAACATTGCCACAGAGCTAAAGAATGAAGGAGACAACTAATGTTCTTCTCCCCCATAGTGTGACACTTGAACTTCCTGGTTTAGTTCTCAGATCTGAAGTATTGTCATCTCTGGGCTTATTTCCAACATTTGTTGTATTAGCATTAAAACTCCACTTCCATTTTTTTCACTAGTGCCTTCATCCTTAAATTCCTGGTCCCTTTTCTAAAAACGTACCTGAGATGGTGCTATTATTCAATGTATGGACTTCCAGATAATTTCATGTACTAGATATAGGAGTGTGTGTGTGTGCTATATATGCATATGTGTATGTGTTTATAAGTATGCATAACATACATGATATATATATATTACATATATGTAATATCTATCTATCTACATATATGCAAATGTTTATTTTAAATCACTCAAAGGCCAGCTAAGAATACTGATGCAAACAATCATTATGATAAAAGATAAGGAAAAGCCCTCATGGCAGATGCCAATGTGGAAAGAGGCCATGAGTAAAAAAATAAAATAAAATAAAATGAAACCTGACTGCAGTGATGAGTGGCATTCAGGACTGTGGAAAAGGAATTGTTATTAAAAATTAAATTAATGCAATAGGTCTGATTCTCTCCTGAGACAAGGAGAAAGCATAAGCAGTGCAAAGTGCAAGGACATGGTGGTGCAACATTTGTTGGAATGTAAGAAGGAATCTAAGATTCATTGAAATGAGCTCTGAGTTAATCTTATTGTTCTATTGCTACAAATAACGTTCATTTTCAAGGCCAGTCCAAATTGTGATCCTAAATTCTTACAGGTAACAGGGAATAAATATGAAATAAGATTCTAAATGCACGCTTTCCAGATACAAGTTTGGGTGGATGAGTCAGAGCAGGAGGATTGCCTGAGGATTTCTGCTCATCTCCTCTGCTCCAGCCCTGTTCTGATCCTTCTTCCGTCTTCTGGTCCAATATGTTGGTGACTTTAAAGATATTACCTGTGTGTCCCTGCTTCTGACTTAGTCTTATTTAGATAAAAATTCTCCATGTTAGGTGGGATTTTATCATGAACCCTGGGCAGCAAGAAGACTAAATATCTGATATAGTTAACTTTAATTCTGGGAATAGCAAACTATTTTGGTTGGAAAGAAGCATTGTTATTTCAAAATTACTGCAAAATTGAGTTTGGTAAAGGTAGGTTTTCTTCTGGATATCCCTATTTCTCTCCCTCCCTCTCTCTCTCTCTCTCTCTCTCTCTCTCTCTCTCAATCTTTCTCTCTGTTTTCATTAATTCTATTTTTATCTCTGTTTCTCAATTGTTGGCTATCATCAGATCACTTATATTCTTATATATTATACACTATCTCAGATAATCTCTGTATGTCTGCTTGTATGAACATACTGGAACTTATAAGGTGACTTATTGAAAGTATTTGGAAATTGAAAATATTGGGAATTGGAAAAATTGGGTTAATCATCAACCCCATGACTCATTATCTTTATACGTTATTCCAAGTGTTTCCATAGACTTTAGAGGGAGTAATGCAGCATGTAAAATCAACCAATACATTTAACATTATCTATCTATCTATCTATCTATCTATCTATCTATCTATCTATCTATCTATCATCATCATCATCTACCTATCTATCCAGCCAGCCATCTCTTAATGTGATAATCATGAGGAGATTAAAAAGAGCAATGCATATGATGACTTTATGTCAGGAGATGCTATCTGAGTATTTATTTGGGGCTGAAGTCATATTAAACAATTTTAATCTGTTTTTTTTGTATCTCTGTAGTCAAGATAATAACATAATATCTCTTAAAATAGTGCTGGGTTTTAATGACATCAGGATCAGTGATAGACGGGAACCAAATATTTTTCACTGGACCATAGTAGGTCAGAGCTGGCAGGCATGTCCGGATTCAGATTACTCTGGGGTCCTTGTAACCTTTGCAATATTGACCTGAGATCTGTTCTTGAACTTTGAACTTTTATTCAGGATGTGTGTCCATAGAAATGTGAAAGAAAGACAACACAATATGAATCTCCCAGGGTACATGAGTAAAAAATGCATGCTACCTCTATGCCATCCTAGATTATTCTAAATATTCTAATTATATATAGCAATTTGCAGCATCAAACATTACCTCATATGTGCATGTCCATCAGAATTCACAGACTTGAAAACAATACATCAGTAGAATAATAAGCAGAACATTCTACACACATGCTCATACACACACACACACACACACACACACACTATGGTATACCTATGCTGAGTTGCACACATATAAGATAATAAAGAGTCACTTATTAAAGCCAAGGACACATTTGTGTTATCATGTTTAAAAAAAGATCCGTGTACTCTAGTCTGTCCAGCCTACTGAAACAAAATATGTAATAATGAACAATTTATAAAGAATGGATATTGTCTCGATAATTTTTCATTCTGACATTAATGCCATCATGAGGAGAGCACCTTTATGACTGAATCACTTCCCGAAAGCCCCACCTTCTGCAAACATCACTTTAGTTTCCCCATATGAATTTTGAAGGAATTCTGACATTCAGACCCTGATGCCATGATAAAAGAATCAAAGTTCAGGCAACTTAAATAAGATGCTGGATCCCATGATCATCACCATCACCATTAGGAAAATAAGTGAACTCTGTGTCTGATTCCAAGAACATGTGTATGTCAAGCACAGTATTCTACTCCAAGTGTCAAAGTCTTTCCTCCCCTTCAGATCACCCAAGGTCAAAGAGAGTGGTGTTTCCCTTAGAGAAGCACTCTAAGCCTCTTGCTTTCCAATCACCTTGGAGCTCTGAGATGGACTTGGATTATATCTTATTGAGATATTTGTGTTTCTATTTTATGGATAATGACATTGTGACTTGGGGAGCTTAAAGAAAAATCCAGAGAATTTATGGTTGGAGAAAGTTGCTGAATTTCATTTGCTTTTCTGCTCCAATATATTTCTGCTTCCATTCTATCAGAAATAGACTATTAGTATTTTATTTCATAAGCCCAGTACTTTAAAATAGTTATTTTTGTTTGTTTGTTTTTTTTGCCTGAAAATAGCAAACTGACTAAATTCAAGGGTGTTTTTGCCATATCTCAGACTCTAAGCCTCTGTTTCAGAGAACGTAGGCAGTATTAAGCATGCTTTCCTCAAAGCACAGAAGTCTTATAGCCCATTACTAACACGGCACAGCAGGGACATTTGCAGCGTTAAGCATAAGAAAGGGTGATTAAAATGTTGTTGGTATGCATGTTTTTCTTTCTTGGAATTTGTTTTATACATACTGTGCCCAGGGCATTTTTCAATTGCCCTGTGGTCTCTCTGAGCATCCTAACTTATTTGGTTTTGGTTTCTTCTGGAATTTTGATGAAGAATAGCAGAGCCCTCCAGCACTGCTCTGCTCAGGGCCCCTGGGCACAGGCCCCAGGCAGGCATAGAGATCCAGAGCACTTCCAGCCAGTGAAGACTCACTTCTCCTGGGATCTCCTCTGATTCTTTGTAAAACTCTAAAATAGCTTATGCCTCTGGTAATGCAAAGCCTTGATTTTGATATTTTACAAAAGTATATACCTGTTATGGATTTAATTCTCTTCCTCTTAAATTCATATGTTGAAGCCTTAATTACTAATGTGATTATACATAATGCAGGGATTTTATCAAACTGAAGAAAATGAGGTGAAGTCCTAAAGAGAATGAGGTGAAGTAAAGAGAATCAATGGAGTCCTAATGCCATAGGATTTATATCTTTATAGAGAGAGGAGGAGATATAGGAACTGCCCCCCATCTCCTCCTACTTACCCAGGAGACATACCACATAAGGACCCGGTGGGAAAACATACATCTACGAGCTAGTGGAATACTCACCAGAAATGAAATTGTCACACAGAATCTTTATCTGGGAAGTTCAATGGACAGAACTATGAGTAAATAAACTTCTGTCATTGAAGCTGTCCAGACTGTGACCTCCTGATGTGGCAGTCCATGTATAGCAATATGGTATTCTGACCTTCTTCCATCAAAAGCATCTTTCCACTTCCTAATTGCTCATACTTCCTTTTGCTGTCTAGAAGCATGCTTTCCTGTCTTGAATACTGAGGGCAGCCCCCAAGTCCCAGGAGACTTTGTTTGCTCTTCCTGGGCCGGGTCTCCTGGCCTCTCCTTGTGTACCTCAAACCTTGCGATGAACCTTTACAGTGACTACAATGGACAGCAATTTATCCTACTTAGTGTTTGAATATCTCTCCCCAGTGACATTGATTTTTCACAGCAATGGATAACTTTCTATTCTTTTTAGAGCTGATGATGTATTGGGCTGGAGAGATGGCTTAGTTGTAGGAGGATTGCTGAGAGTTTGAGGCCACCTTGAGATTACCGAGTGAATTCCACATCAACCTGAGCTATAGCGAGACCCTACTTCAAACCAAAGCAAAACAAACAAAAAATAACAACACCAAAAATGAAATCACTAAGGATAAGACATCACAGGCTGCAGTCTCGGGACCCTGACAGACCACATGGGAACTGAGAGGAAAGCCAGACCTCTCCCGGTAAACTCTCATGGAAACTGGAAAGTGCTATGGAAGCTACTGTCTGACAATGGTCACCAGCAACACCAGTAAGCAGGATACGCTGCAAGCCTCGTAATCCACCACCTGACACATACACACTTGTGCAGTAGGGGCACACAGACTTTGTGGGTGACCAAGCGTCCCCTGATTGGACATGGAGCCCTCTCAATGAGAGAGAACTGATAACTGGTACTGGGAACCAAGTCAGTGCCCCACAGGCAAGAACATCACAAGCCCCAGAGAGAAGCCCCCATTGTCCTCTGGACAAAGTGAGTGGGTATCCTCATAAAAGTGTCTCTCAAAATTATTTGCATGTCCCTCTTATTCAAAGCTGCTCTCTTTCTTGGTTGGATAATCTGTTTTATTTTACAGATGTAAGATAATATTGGGGAGAACATCAATTTGACAAATAAAAGCTAGGAAGCTGTTCACCACCAGTTGGTCTACATCTACCACATTCACTGGGGTCCACAAGAAACTGCAGTGGTTGCAGTGAGTAGTATTGCTCCCAGTGCTATCCTGGCAAGCACCTCCAGGGAAGTTGCAACAAACATGTAGGTTAATTCAAACACATCCTGACAGAAATACAGAGGCTACAGTGAGCTCAGCACTATAAGTAAACTGCTAACACACTTGCCAAGGCTCAGGGATTGTTGAGGAAGAAGGGCTGAGAAAAATGTAAGAGCTATACGGTGGGCAGAAATAAACTGAGGCACGGCCAAACATCCTTCAGATTGACAGAGGCTCTCATTACCCCACAGTAAACACTAAGGGCCATCCTGAGAAGGGCCTCCTGGTAAATAGGGACTGGGGTGAGACTATAACCTATGATACATACATACATACATACATACATACATACATACATACATACATATACTGTAATGTCTAAAAACATATTATATGGCACATACAGAACACAATAACACAATAACACAATAAGAGATTGTCTTCATTGCTGTTTTGCATTTTTTGGAATAATTAGCATTAAAACCAAGGTCTTATGCATGTCAGTCAGGCACTCTACCATTGAACCACATCCCATCCCTCAGCTCTCAATATGTTTGGAGCAAGCAATAAAGTACATTGTTTTTGAATCCTTACAACAAATATGTAGAAGTAAAAATTGCATTGCAAGCAACTATATCACTATATCACAGAACATTTTACGTGTTACTCAACATTATAGAAAAACTCTCAAAAGCACATGAACTTGGATGGAAACTATGGATTGCCACACTGTGTAACTAACTTGTTGTTGTCAGAATTATGACCACTTGTTATTGTCTTCATTTGGAAATTAAACATTACATAATATAAGGCTAGGTGATAAGGAGTAGACTTGTGATATTTCATTTGTAATGTCAAGTTTATTATACTGGGAATCAAGTAAGAGACATATTTCTTGGGAAGGTCTGTGAGGAGGTATCCAGGAAAGAGTAACTGAGAGAGGAAGTGAGTGTAAACCGTCCTTTCTGGGACAGCTTAAATAGAATGAAATTTCAGGAAAATAATGTGCTTTTTGCCCTATTATACTTATTCCCTTCTGGTGAGAGTATCTACCCTGTTGCTGCCATCCACCAAGGACATCAAGATTCACATTCTTCACACCTCTAACATGGACTGAAGATCAGCAGCTGTCCAGCAACCCCCTCAGGCCTTCAGCATCAAGTAGGAACACTGAGACATCCATCTTAATGGACTGAGCAGGTACCAGCTTGTCAGACTCTCCAGCCTTCACACAGCTGTTGTTGGACCACCCAGGCCATTTCATATAAGCCAATCCTAATGCATATTCATTCTGTCGTTTCTGCTTCTCTAAATATTCCTGACTAGAACACACACCTTAGACATTTTTCCCTCCTGAGCTTCAAGCTGTTCCCCATTAAACCTTTGAAACTTGTTCCTACTGTTCTCTACATGTCTCAAACATAACAGGAATGTGCTTACTTGTGGTTGGCTGAGAGGATAACATAAGACATATAGAAATAAAAAATTACATAAATAGTTGATTTGTCTTTTTCCATTTGTAAAATACTGAAAGTCATAGCACCTCTGCATAGCTCATAATGTGTGATATGAACGCTGACATTAAGTATGAGTACTAGTTCATTTGGTGAAAGGTTTTGGGAAGCTATTAAATATGAATTTCAGGGAGTTTCCTTCAGTCATCTCTAGAATTCTTCTTCATAGGAAATGTGAGGATCCAGTTACTTAAAAAACAAGTGTCAATGCATGTGGAACTTTTGATGTGTTTTGTCATTAATAAAGGCATAGTCGGCACGACACTCCTCTAAAGTGTAAACTGACTGTATTTGCCAAACCCCTCAGAGGCTTCGCACTACCCAGGACCAGAAGTCCATGCCAAGCACATGCTGTTCATGGTCAGAGTCATAGAGATATAAAGCCACATCTCCATGCAGTGCTTTTCACCCATTGCTTACTTTGAGGTTACACAAGAGAACAGAACATGTACCATCGATTACAAATTCACCCAACAGACCTCGTTTCTCAGTACTATCTTCCCACACATGGCTTCTTGGTAATTTATTTCATCCTTTATAACTCATCTCAAATGTTATGACAAGAGTAAGGCAGAGGTGCTCCCTATGAAGTTCAGTGCTTCTGTGCCTTAGAATGATTGTGCTTGAGGTTGTCATATTCTTTGTTGTGTTGCAGAGATGGTCAACAGCTTCCCTGCTGACTCACTCAATGTCTGGTGTACCCCACGTTGTGACAAGTAATAATTTCTGAGGTTTAGTGAATGTCCCTTTCAGGAGTGTGGTCAACCTGATTAAGAGTCACTGACTTAACTATATGTGCTTGATATCATTAAAATACCTCAAAGAAAAAGAAGTATTCTTAAGAGTGAGGCAAGAATGTCAAAGACAGAAGAAAAGCTGAGTGTGGTGTCCCACACCTTTAATCTTGGCACTATGCAGGCTGAGGTAGGAGGATCACTGTGAATTCAAGGTCAGCCTGGGCTGCAGAGTGAATTCTAAGTCAGCCTGGACTAAAGTGAGAATCTGCTTTACAAAATACAGAAGAGAAAGCCTGAAGGAGAGAGGGTAGAGAGATGCCTTCTGATGATGATGCAAGTGAATGTGATTGTATTAAGATTGTGATGGCTACTAAGGTGGAAGAGACATAAAGTAGAATATTCCATGAAGCCTGAAACTCTGAAAGTGATCCCAGAGCTATTGTTTCCAGAAAGGCAACTATTTATATATCTATAGCCTTTATGGTTTGCATACAAACTTGTGGGCTTCATAATAACATTTCCATGTACATTTGTCATTTTCCTTTACTCATAATATCCCCTCCAAAACCTAATCTTTTCCTTAGGATCATCCTTGTTTCTAATGTAATGCATAGCGGATTCCGGTAGCTCACCGTGTTTCTTGTTTGGATAATCTACCACCAGGTAGAATACTTTCTGTTTGTATTGTGCTGCACAACAAGGTAGGGTTAAACACAATGCATACTTACAGGATTTAAGCTGTTTAATTCTTTTAAAATAATTTTGATATAAAATAACTTTTGTTAAATGGGGTTAAAGGGCCCAAGTGAGGTCAGGGGAAGAGATTGAGTAAAGGAAAGGTGGAGGGAGGGCTAATAAAAATTTAATAGAATATAAATAAATCATATGGGAACTACTTTTTTGGACAATGGAACACTCAGGAGCCATAGATTATAGATGGAAAATTTTCAGTGCCATGGATGGGATACTTTCCAGTGAGTTGTTGGCCAGAGAGGTCCCTGATGCCCCCAAAACATTACAGGCCATTGATAAGGCCCTTGGTTTCCCACCAGGAATAGATGGTAAGACTCTATTGCTGAAAAATCCACATACTTTAGCTACAAGACCACTAAGAAATTCTACTGGAACTGAACTGAGAACCTCCTCCATGTAGACCAACTGACAGAAAGCTGGAAGAAGTAATTCTGCATGCAGTTCAATGGGAAAAAGAGAAAACACCAGTGAAGATATTCAATAGTGGACACTGCAAGCCTTACATTTGACCATCCAGGGAAAATGAGCCACTGGGTGCAATAGTGACACATCTGTCATGATGGAAACCAACTGCCCTCTCATTGGACTGGAGGCCCACTCCATGGGAGGGAATATATCCCTGATACTGATAACTTAAGACAGGGGTAGTAATGAGCCGTAGGGGTATAACATCTGCTGCTGTCTGACTAAATGTATATAATTCAATTATCAAACTCTCCAGTAAGCATTTTTCTTAATGTTCATACCCTTATATTGCTGCTCTCACTTTTGGGAGGGAATCTTCTCTTTTCAGATGGCAGTGACCTTGAAATGACTCAGAAGGCATCATGGAGCTAGAAAGAAGTGACAGGAGCTTTCAGTACTGCAATATCTCTATCACACCTTCCAAGTCTCAGGGTCTATTGCGGAAGAGTTGGCAGAAAGAATGTAAGAGCCATTGGAAGGGCAGGACTCCTTACAACATGCTCCCCCAGACACAAAATGGCCTGGATATCCATGACCTCACAGTGCCTGACACTACCTACACAAGACCATCATAATAGGAGGAAAAGATCATCACATCAAAATAAAAGAGATAGCAGGGCATGGTGGCGCATGCCTTTAATCCCAGCACTCAGGAGGCAGAGGTAGGAGGATTGCTGTGGGTTTGAAGACACCCTGAGACTCCATAGTGGATTTCAGGTCAGCCTGGGCTAGAGTGAGACCCTACCTAGAAAAAATAAAATAAAATAAAATAAAATAATAAAATAAAATAGAGACTGATTGTGATAGGGAGAATGGAGTTTCAAAAGTGAAAGTGAGGGGGGAGGAAGGGTATTACCATGGGATATATTTTATAATCATAGCAGTTGTTAATAAAAATAATAATAAAAAAGAAAAAACAACTCTTTTAATTGTCTTTTATGGGGGATTTCATATGGTAAAATGTGGTATTATGAGGGCTGGAGCCATGGATTTATGATTAAGGAGCTTTCCTACAAAGCCTAATGACCTGGATCCAATTCTCCAATTAAACCACATAAAGGCAGATGCACAAAGTGGCACATGCATCTGGAGCTTGTCTACTGCAGCTGGAGGCTTTGCCATGCCCATATTCTCCCTCCCTCTCTTTCTGTCTCTCTTTTTTCTGTCTTTCTCTCTCTGATTGAAAATAAATAAATGACAAAAATATTGTTATAGAAAATGTTGTATTCTGAAACCAAATGGATGAGCTTGATCCACAGATCACTTATTCACTAACTGAAGTATTTTTCCATGTTAGTCTTTCTGGGTGTCTATTTTTATAATCAGTGCAGAGGAATCGCAATACAAAAGCACTTTTATCATAATAAACTAGGTTCTGAAGTAAAAAGTGGTAGGTATTGGGAACTAGATGGGGACTAAGGTCTAAAATACACAGAGGCACACACACAAAAATAACTCTCAGATGTCAAGACTGCAATGATATCAAAACAAAAATGAAAAAAAATATACAAGTAAACCTCAGGAAGTACACACTGATATCAATAAGTAACTGAGTAAATAAGCAAATTTGGAAAAATTAACAGGTTTCCAATGTAAAATAAATCAAAATAATTTCTCTAACACGTTACTTGTGTAATGTACCCAGCTCTGTTGTATTTTTGGGCCTCCAAATACTGCTTACCTTCCCAGAAAGACACAGGAACAAGGATAGGATAAAATGCTTTCAATAGGGAGACCTGCAAATATTTTTCAGTCTTGTAATCCAAGCTAGCATCAACATAAATCTTAGTGATGATATGCAACCTTCATAAGATGTGAAGAACTTATCACTAGACTCAGTGGTCCCCAAACCTATGACTTGAATCTAATTATGGGAGAAGTATCAGAATTACCCCACTGGATACACTTTATAAAACATGCTAGTATGACTCTTTATGCATGTCAAGGTCAATGAATATTAGGAAAATTAGATAATTGTTACAAAGGGGAGTGTTAGTAAAAGTAGTAACAGTATAACATGGTATCTGCAATCAGATCTGAGAACAGATGTTGGATGATTAACTAAAAGGTAAAGGCATCAAAATAGAGTATGGATTTTGGATAATGAAAATGAACTGTTCTTATTTATGAGTGGTAATGCATGTGGTTCACTAATTAAAGATACCAGTAATAGAGAATAATGTTGTACCAGGAATATAGCAGCATTCTGTATATTATCAATTATTATTTTATTGGGTTAGATATTTAAATTATTAGAATATTCAGAAGTTGGCATTTTCTGTAATTGTTTTGAAGACCTTTGACAAAAACGTGTGACATAAAGACTTAGGATCTCGACTGGAAAGAAAAAAAAGGCTAAATCAGTTGCTTTCTCATTGCTAGGACAAAACACTCTACCAGAAGCAGCTTAAAAAGGGAAAGGTTGAATTTGTTGTAGAGTTTCTGGGAGACATTTCCATTGCAGCAGAAGCCGTTTGGCAGCATCACATCATCACATGTTTGCAGGGAGGATGGAGAAAGCCAGCAGAGCTAGGCCACACCCTCAGGGCCAATCCTAGTGACACATTTCCTCCAGCCAGGCTGCACCTCCTAAAGACCCTGCACCCTTCCTTACAGCGCTGTCAGCTGGGGATAAGGGTTCAAACGTGAATGTGTGGTGGCCCACTTTATATTCAAACCTCCACAGGGACTAAACAAAAGGCAGCATTTTTTTTTTTTAAACACTTGACCTGAAACAACTTTGTATTGGGTGATTATTACTTGGGGATACAGCATGTGTAGGTGGGTTAATGTCTGTGACACTCCCACTAAAATCTGAAGTCTTTGTGAGCAATAATTATTCCATTTATATATTTTCTCTAAATCAATAACTACTGTAATATTTGATATATAACATATTAAAGGATGAGCGAAATAATGGATGTTGGAATGGAGGAAATGATCAAACAGACTGAACACACAGATAGCTCAAATGAGGAATGTGTTTATCAAAGTATCTTATTACTAAACTTTATTGTCTATCACTGCAATCCAAGACATATGCAAAAGATAATGTGTGTTAGCTCCCCACAGATGGACTTTAAAGGCTTCCAGGTGACATAGCTTGGGTTTTCAAAGCATAAGTAACCTAATCAAAAGAACCATTTTCCACAAGAATCAATGAGTCTCAGTATAGATAGTGATTATTTTAATATTTGAATTATCTCCTTTCTGCTCATCTGCTGAGGTCTCCTTCAAAATTAAGGATAGCATTTTATGAACTGAATTTTTGTTACACTTGGAAGCAATAAACATTATCTATGAATGACTAAGGAAACATTCAGCTAACACAATCCTATTATTTTAAGTCAGTTTTTTACCACATGAGCCTCAGCCTTCCAGTCTCCAGGTAATAGGCTTGAGGTATACACCACCACATCAATCTCCTCCCCATGTACATTCTACATGAATGGAATAATAGTACTGTAACATGTTTAATGAGATTTTTTTTTTTTTACTTTCCTTTTAATGAAGTTCTTAAGTCAGAGCACATTGTCAAGTGACTCTTATAATTTGGTGGCTGCATATGCACACTGCTTCTCAAAGCCTCTGGCTTTGATCATAGAGCTATGAATTGTCCTCTTTGGATATTCCATGCCTATATTTCTTGGGATACAGAAAATGCACATAAAAAGAAAGCTGGGGAGGCAACTTCATGGATAAAAGTGCTTGCTACACAAAAGTGAAGTCCTGAGAGAGTCTGAGAGGACCTGAGCACCATTCTTATCCAGGAGTGATACCACATGTGTCTAACTCCAGTCCTGTGGAGTACAGAGACCAGAGGCTTGGTGGAGTTCCCTTATTAGCATGTCAGACCAAATAAATGAAAACTTTAAGTTACATGAGATACACTATCTCAAGAAGCAGCATGGAAGAGTCATAGGAGGTGATTCCAAATATTTGCCTTTGCCTTCAATACATGTGCACAAGGAGGACATGTGTTTGGGCACACATGGATGAATACACTATACCTACACACACCACACTATATTTACACATGAACATGGAGAACACTTGCACATGGAGAAAATGTGTCTGGGCAGACACGGGTGCACACACTATATATACATACAGCACACAATATTTACACATGAACATGGAGTACACATGCACAAGGAGGACAGGTGTTTGTGCAGACACAGATGCATACACTATATATACACAAAGCACAGCACACTGTATTTACACATGAACATGGAGTATGCATGCACATGGTGTACATGTGTCTGTGCATAAAAGTACACATACACTATAAATACACACAGCACACTAGATTTACACATGAACATGGAGTCCGCATGCAATTGGGGACATGTGTCTTTGCAAACACTGATACATACACTATACATACACACAGTACACTGCATTTACACATAAACATGGAGCATGCATGCACATGGTGTACATGTGTCTGTGCAGAAAAGTACGCATACACTATATATACACACAGCACACTAGATTTACACATGAACATGGAGTACACATGCACAGGAGGACATGTGTCTGTGCAAACAAGGATGCATACACTGTACATACCACAGCACACTAGATTTACACATGATACAAACACACAGCACACTATTTTTACACATGCATATGAACTACATGTGCATATGCAGTACATGTGCGTGTGCATACACAGATATATACATTATGCACACACACACCACACTATATTCACTATGTGCACTCAAAACTAAAAGAAAAAGAAAAGAAGTGCACACAATATGATCTTGAGAGGCGATAGGACCAGACCAACACAGGTCATGAAAGACTGCGTGCTTCTGGTCAGTCTAGGAGACACTGTGGCATTGTTACAGGGACGCCAGCTGTTCACTTAAACCATATCAGGGACAGAAACTATATTACTGTGTTTGATTCAATATTTCCTCTGACCCTAATAACAGTTGGTTATGATGCGATTCCCTCTTGTCTATTTACAGAGTCAGAGACAAGATCATCTGAGTTAAGTTACTTTATCAAATCATAAAGAAAAGAAGATAATTGGGAATTTCCTGGAAAGTTACAACTATAGAAATTTTGATTTCATATTTACAAAACTCTTGAATCTACACAAATTTCATTGGTTATGTGTTGTACATAGACATATTCTTCTATGAACAGAGACCTGGAAAATTTAAATCCATAGGCCATGTAAATATAAGCTTTTAAAGGCAGACATTTGTTCTGTACTGTTGGCTTAGTTATCTAAAGGTGAACTTAGAGTCTCAGAGAGAATGTGATATGTGCATGCTTTAATCTTGTGTGTACATGTGTGTGAGAGATAAAGAGGAATATATATATATGTATATATATGTGTGTATATATGTATATATATGTATATATATATGTATGTATGTGTGTATATATATATATACATATATATATATATGGAGAGAGAGAGAGGAGTGTTTAGGAATATTTGGGTTACCCTGCTACAATTACATACAACTCCTCAGCAGCTTAAGCAACTTTCATTATGTCTGCGCAGTTCTGGAGACTGGAAGTTCAGGGTCAGTGAGCAAAAGTTTGTTCCTTGTAGAGCTGTCAGGAAGGTCTCTCCTGGAATATCTCCTCCTGGCTCCATGTCCCATTTCTTCACAGATCCATGTCCAATATCCTTTTTTTTTTTTCTTTTTTTTTATGAGGACACTAGTAATTTTGATAAGTATTCTATGACAAACAGTGCAATCTTTTACTTCTATAATGACCCTCTCTCAGAGTGAAAGCAGTCTTGGGTAGTGGGAATTCGGTTTTCAGAAGAGGAATTGGTTTGGAAGTGGGTGGGGAGACAGGTTCTGCCAATTATGGAGTTTTTTTTTTTTTTTTTTTTTTTACATATTTTATCTATTTTACTTGAAATCAGAGAGGAGTAGAGAATTGGCCAAGGTTGACAACCTTCCATCTAGATTTCTTTATCTATACCTATCTCCTTTCTTCACAGAAACTCAAAAACAGCACTTTCGTGAATTTCTCCCAAGCCCAAGATGCACAGTCTTCTGCATTCTCCAGGAGATTATGTTCCAGAGCTGGGAGGGCCCAGCATACATCAAAAACCCACTCAGTTCACCAAATAGAAAAGAAACATACTGGAACAATAGGACCTACTTACATTAATTTTACGGATGTTCTTTTGTCTGAAATTCCTTCTTGCTCATCATTACTGCTGCCTAAATGTTGGGCTCTCTGTGCTGGCTCAGGAACTTTGAATGAGACCACCTTTACCATCTACTGTCTCTTCCTCACCCTGAATGCCTCCTCCTTCCATTCTAACTCGATAGAAGAATAAATCAACCTCCCACTGTGTTTCCCCGCACAGAAATTCTCTCCTTTTCCCCAAAGCCTGGATAGAATCTTGGGATGCATAGAGAAAATTGCAAAACACGCCTTGTAGCCTTGCAATAGAGAGGTTCCTAGCTGGGGCCAGGATTCAGGCAAGGTTACTCCTTATGAAGAGTGGTAAAATTTTTTCTCAATGGGAGAGGACAAATTGGCAAAAGCAGGATATATGACACAAACTTTTGAGTGAAATGAAGCCTTCTACTAAAGGACCATTTGCCAAGTTCTGAATGCTTATGAAAATCAGGCAAAACAAAGCAAAACAAAACCCTTCATCTTTTGATGCAAATATTATGTGTATCCATGTAGCATTTGTTGAAATAAGAGGACTTGGCCTGTTCCCTCACTATGCAAGAGAATCTGGAAAGCAGAGCGGAGAATGCAGAAGACTGAGATGTGTGTTTTCTCTTCCCCAAGAAAATAGGGCACAGCAATCCCTCCAGCACATGGAGAGAACTCCGTCTTGGAACCTGCTGCCTTTGTAGTTAGAGGATTCGCAGGCTGCTGCCAGACTCCTCTGTGCTGGAGGCTAAGAAGCTAGCAGACCCGTCTTGTATTCAACAATTTAGTTTGAAAGACATGGGCACCATTATTTCCCACCGCCTCTGAAAGATTATAATTAAGGGCGACAGCACTGAAAGAGAATTTCAGATTTTTTTTTCCCTCTAGCAACGAGACTGAGGCTATAAATTGAGGATGGTACAGGATTCCGGACAATTGAACCTCCACGCATGCACTCAGTCATAATTGGCATTGATTTAACAGCCTGCGGCTCGCCCCGGGCATCATAAATTGATTGGAAATGACAAGCAAGGAAGATTAACACCTTTCGGGGACAACATTCTCCTTAAATAAATAAATATCAGAAAAAATAAAATGATCAATTTTATAGAACTTCATGCTTCCCTCCACCCTGTGAACCTCACACTGATCAGTTGTCAACTGCAAACCTGTCCCCAGGCAAAGCCCTCGACTTCCAGAATCATGCATGTCATTCTCTGTTGAGGGCTGTCCCAGCAGAACAGTTTAAATAAAACTTGGGTACATTTGTGCTTTAAACTTTGCAGGTAAAAAGACTTTTAGATTTAACACTTGTTTTGCAAATGTTAGAGTTTGATTTTTTGGAGAGTACAAACTTCAGGGTCAGGGAGCCTGTGCTCAAATCCACCTGTTCCTTCAGGAAGTGCTTGCCCCATGGTTAAATTGCTCACTTGGAATCTTTGTGAGTCACGTGGGAAAGGAGGCATTGGCAGGACCCACCTTGCAGAGAGGACCACTCCAGGGCCCAAGGTGGGGAAGGGTTGCCATTGTCTCATCCATCCTTCAGAAAAGGCAGTTGCTTACATTCCTTTTTGTTGTGATATCATCAAGGGGTGTCTGGTTCATCTTCTCTGCTGAGTAAGGAATTAAAAGGCAGGAAAGTGTTTAAATAAAAGTTTATACAAATACAGAGGTTAAAAAAAAAAGTGCAGAGAACAGACTCTTCAGTGAGGAGAGGATTCCAGAACCAGACCAACAATTAGCAATACTGCGAGATCAGTCATTCACCCCGAGTCCATGGTTGGTCAGCTTAAATGAAGGCAAAAGATCTGGTTGGTGCATAATGTCTCCAGTTCTGGGCATGTCCCAGAAAGACCAGTAAGGCAGCCCGTCTCTGGCAAAATTCACCCAGGCCAGAAAGATGAAGTGTGCTTACCCTCTGCCATCCTGGGTTAGTTAGAATATAGCCACCTATCAAGGGCCCTTTTTCCCTATCTGTCTGCTTAGCCAAGGAAATTATTTAGATCCTATGGTATTTCAGTCTTCTTGTTGTTTTTGCTTTTGCCTCTGTGCATAATATGCATACATTTGTGTGTGTGTTGGCATTGGGTAGGGAGGAAATGCATGTTCACATGTGCACACCCAAGTCTGAAGAGCAAGTTTAGCAAAGCCATTTACCTACTTTGGAGACAAGGTCTGTTGTTGGCCAGGAGCTCACAGGTTGGGGTAGAGTAGCTATCCATTAAACCACAGGGTACCACCGCCCTCAGCCTTCCCATGGCTCAGGTTACAGGTACACGGCACCAGGACTGGTATTTTATAAATGTACTGGGGAGTTGAACTCAAGTCCTCATGCTTATGAGGCAAGCACTTTACTGACTAAACTATCTTCTCAGATACATTTAGTTTTGAATGTTAAATAAGTCATACATGTCAGTACCCAAGACTCATAACAATGTGGTCAAGGAAACAACTCATTCCTATGTCGGCTTAGTTTCTACACAGCTTCCTGTGAATTCCTGGTCCTTAGCAGCTGAGATAATAAATGTGGATGTGTTTGTTATATCATGTAGTTTTGGGTTAATTTGCTCCACACAACAAAGAACTACTGTATAATGATGACGGGCTGATGGACTTTCTTCATGAAAGATTGACGGACTTTATTTAATTCTGAAAGCTCTGAAGAACGGAAACAATCGTAGACATTCTGCCCTACAGAAAATGACTAAGGCAGCTCCTGTGACTTATTGTGAAAGATTCAACAAACCAAACATTGCCGTTATTCAATTACTTGTCTACCCCCACCAGACTGCACCTGGTTCCTGTCTACTTCCTCAGATAGTGCCCTTATAAGCTCAGCCCCTTCCCCTGCGGAGCCTTCAGCCTCCATCCCATGGGAAAGTTGTAGCCCTTTGCTGTTCTTCAATAAACAGACTCTGTGTTCAAGTCCTGTTTGCTTTTTGCTTTCACTTTCCTTACAAAAGCAGTAGTCTAAAACCCAGAAGGTGCTGGTGATATATTTAGACAAACAAGCTCAGGTACAATACATGTGAAAGGAGAAAGGGACTACTCCCCTTACCTCCCAAACGTATTTGCTTTTTATATGGATTGCTCCCCACCATTGTTTTCTAGTCATTGTTTGATGTTATTTCTTACCCTAGTCTGAAGGCTGTTACTTTTCCTTTTCTTGCACCGCCAGATAAATAAGCTGTAACTTTCCATGGGAAGTGGTCAGGGATCTCTTGATACCTGGACAATTTTGTTCTTCCAAAGCATCTGTCTTTCCCGTGCATGATTCAGACTGCTTCCTACAACCATGACATCTGGTGAGACTTTTCCTCGGGCAGTACATTTTGGCCCTGCTAAATCTAAGCCATGATGCTTCCTAGTTGCCCACCAGTTACTCTGAGTCCACTAAAATTACTGCAAAGAAAGTATTTTTTTACCTTTAGATGTTTCCTTGCCTTTTAGACATGGTTACTCTGCTACCTCTAATGCACTGACTCTCAGCTCTCTCCCCTCTCTGTTGTTCATCTATTCATCCCATTACCACATGTTGTCTTTCATTTGTGGACTGAACTTCCTGAAAAAAAAAAAGTCTGCATTTATTTTGCAAGACTGGCAACTGATCAGAATTTCAATGTGGAAGGATTGGAACATTGCAGATCCAGGGCCAAATTTTCGTGGGCAATCTTTAGTCTCCTTCATAGCAAGATATTGCCCACCTCTGTATCTGACTATCTTTGACTCTGTATCTTTATGACCATCTTTGAGAAACTTTTCAGGATGTACTAACATAGCACTAAGTTCTACCAAAACAAAAGCTAAGAATGCCACCAGGTGACATTTGAAACATAAGGCAGAGATTTCCCTGCTTTGATGTTACCTGACTATCTGATGCTTCCACCAATGTATTTGGAAAGTGGGTTGGTTTATGACTATTTTGTTGTATAAGTATAAAACTCCATGAAATTAAAGAAGTTAATATGTTTGGAACATAGAATTTGAGAGTAATCTGAATCTGTGTTTCTGGGTAATGGTCACTCATATTTGGCACCAAAATGAACTCTTTCATTTTCTTTGAGGTGAGAGCTGTGTGATTGACTTTTTCTTTTCCTTTTTAAAATATACTTATATATTTATGAGAGATAAAGAAAGAGCGAAAGAGAGAATCAGCATGCCATGGCTTCCAGCCACTGCAAATGAACTCCAGATGTGGGTGCCCCCTTGTGCATCTGGCTTATGTGGGTCCTGGAGAGTTGAACCAGGATCCTTTGGCTTTATAGGCAAACACCTTAATGGATAAGCCATCTCCTCAGCCCAATTTTTTTTTCTTTTAACAGATCACAACTATTTATGTAGCCTATGCTCTTTATTAGAAAATGGAAGATTGACACAATGACAACATTGGCAAAATGTGAATTTTGTAATTCTTTTATTTTTTCCCATTTTCATATTTTATAATTCTGAGATAAACATGGAAAATATAAACCAATTTATCTACACTTAAAATAATTTAACATTTCAAACACACAAACATATATATGACATATACACACACAAAGACACATACATACACACACAGACATCTCCATATCTTCCAAGGAATCTTCCCCTTCCAGTTTCATATCAATACTATTTACATAGTAGAAGTGGAAGAATATCTGCTGATAATTGTCTAATTCTCCATCATATGACTCTTTTCCATGTTTTCACATTTTGTATTTTAGGTGGGAACCTGAAGACATGGACTTATTTACCCATAGGTAGCTATTTAATGACTTCTGATGGAGTAGATGCCAGTAACTAATGTTGTGGTCAATACAAATGGACAAGTGTCCCTTTCTTTTCTAGGCATTCCAATAGAAGGAACTACATTTAGCAACATGGATGTAAAAATTTCATACTGCATTCTGCAGCTAGCGGAGGCACCCTGCCAATACCAGAACACTCAATTCTGATCTGTTCATGAGAGAATCAATTATCTAGGATAATTAAAGTACTATAGCCATGCATATGTTTTTGCTGTCTCAACAGTGTGTACATTTGGTTCTCAAGTGTGTTATTGATTGCTATACAGAATTTGTCCATCCCTTTGCAGTCATGGACATATTTGAAAATGAAGGAGGATAGGAAAAAGTTAGCTTTCTTTATGCAGTTTCAGTTAGGCATTTAGGATCAAGGAGATCCAGGAGACTGATCTACAGTGTCCCTTGCTGCCACATTCTGCTGCACTAACTGGGTGGGTTGACCCTTGGGTCCATCCTCCAATTTTCTAGCCAATCAGGTCTTCCCCTTACATGTCTGAATCAGGTGATATAAAGGCTGTGGTCTTCCAGCCCCTCCGTGCTCTTCTTGTGTGACCCCAAACTTGTGGGGGTCTCTCCAGCTTTTCTGCTCTGCTGCTCTAAGACACATGAGACTGGCCTCTATCGCCAGGTATGCAACTTCTCATTTTGATTACATCCATGATTTTCCTCTGGTCTCTGGGTAGCCATGTATGTAACCCTCTTCATCACACATTTCTTCTCTAAATTTCTTGCTCTCGGCTTTAATATTTTCCCTCTTCAGGAAAGCACATGACAGGTGCTATGTGCATACTATCTAAGTTTCTTTACCTACACATCTGCATTCTATCCTCCACTTAGCTTGAAGCTTTGCTTCAGACTTTTTCTAAAGACCTCAGTTTCTTTTGAATGAACCATGTGAACTGTCATTTCCACATAAGAGTGTGTTTCCTATTCCCCATGTGTTTAGCTTCCTTTCTTAGACCCCAATATCTTTTAAGTAACCCTCACAATTTGTGATTTCCCCATAAATAAACATAATTCATAATTTATCCTTCCTGAATCCATCTTTATTAATTCTTTATTAAAGATAAGACAGAATCCAAAACTTGGGATTCATAAATTCTTGGGAGACCCCTCCTAAACCCCAAAATCCTGAATTAAGAATATGTTAGAGTTGGAGAAATGACTTAATGGTTAAGGCCTTTGCCTACAAAGCAAAATGACCTCCATTCGATACCCCAGGACCCACATAAGCCAGATGCTCAAGGTCGCACATGCGTCTGGAGTTCACTTGCAGTGACTGGAGGCCCTGGAGTACCCATTCTCTCTCTCTCTCTCTCTCTCTCTCTCTCTCTCTCTCTCTCTCTCTCTCTCTGAAATAAGTAAATATTTTCTGAAATAAGCATATAATGTTATGTGTGGATAATCTTTTTACAACTCCCCCCAAATACACACACACACATATGGTACAACTATTTTGCAATTGGGTCAATTCTTCAGTAACCCTAAATCTAAGTTTTATGCTTTGAGTTAACAACATAGAACCAGAGAAAAACAGATAAGTATTACTATCATCCTAATTTACCCTAACAAAAGAAACCATTGTTTTTGCATGTATAGTATGCATGCATGCATGTGGGTAAACATGGGCACATGTGTATGTGGAAGCAAGGAGACAATGGCAGATGCATTGCTTTCCACTGTATTCCTGTGTTTTATTTTATTTTATTTTTTTTAATAAAGTTGGTTACTGAATGGAGAGCTGTTTACTTCTGTTAGATTAGGCAACCAGTATGAACCAAGGAAGGGATGAAAGGTGGGTGACACCACACCTTGTATTTATGTAAGTGCTAGGTCATGCTTGCATGGCAAACACATCACTGAACAAACCATCTCCCTAGTCCAAGTAATTATTTTGGAATTTTGCTTAAGTTTTCCTATGACTCTGAGTAGAAAAGTCCCATTCTGGGAGCCAGATGGATTCTTTTTTTTTTTTTAATTTTTATTAACATTTTCCATGATTATAAAATATATCCCATGGTAATTCCCTCCCTCCCCACCCCCACACTTTCCCATTTGAAATTCCATTCTCCATCATATTACCTCCCCATTACAATCATTGTAATTACACATATACAATATCAACCTATTAAGTATCCTCCTCCCTTCCTTTCTCTATCCTTTATGTCTCCTTTTTACCTTACTGGCCTCTGCTACTAAGTATTTTCATTCTCACGCAGAAGCCCAATCATCTGTAGCTAGGATCCACATATAAGAGAGAACATGTGGCACTTGGCTTTCTGGGCCTGGGTTACCTCACTTAGTATAATACTTTCCAGGTCCATCCATTTTTCTGCAAATTTCATAACTTCATTTTTCTTTACCGCTGAGTAGAACTCCATTGTATAAATGTGCCACATCTTCATTATCCACTCATCTGTTGAGGGACATCCAGATGGATTCTTACTTCTGGTACAGTACCAAGTCTTCCCTTCCAAGCACATTTTACTCATGGCAAAGCCAACACTCACCTCAGAATCATGTTCTCAATGGTGCAAGACATTCTCAACTCTCAAGGACTCTTGTTGACAAACACAAAATGTGGTTGTTACTGTATGCAGTACATATTAAGAACCCACCTTTTTTATGAAGGCACCATGTTTACAGCCTATTCTAGTGATTTTTTCTTTTGATGTAGTAAACCAATTGCTACTCACCAGAGCTTTTGAGATAGAGATACTTTTATCCAGAGGTTATTGTACCTTTAATTTGTTCGTATCTCCTAGATATGGTCGGCCATGTGTGGAACTTTACCAGGAGATCTCAACCTTGACTCATACTTTATGGGGAGGGAGAAGAGGGCAAGGGGGGGTGGATAGGAGACACAAATCTAGACCCAAACAGCAATGGAACCATAAAATTCTACATCCTGAAAGGCAGACCAAATGGTTGAACCTTCACCAGGCCCTTGAGGGAACACCTATGGAATAGGATCATTTAAATAATTTAACCCTTTCAAACTTCACCTCACTATATTCACTATTAAAAACCTAAATTTTTGACTGGAAAGATTGCTTAGTGGCTAAGGTGCTTACCTGCAAAGCCTAAGGATGCTCAAGGTAGACCTGATTTTTATCCACCTGTACTCTGATAACACCAGATATACAAAATGGCACTTGCATCGAGAGTTTTCTTTGTGATGGCAAGAGGACCTGTCACACCTATTCTCTCTCTTTCTACCTGACTAATTCTCTCTCTTAAATAAATAAATAAACAAAATATTTTAAAATTCAATGTTTTATTGTAGCTAATAGGGAGAGTTTCAGATTTTGAGGTCCCATAAGTATAAATTGAAGCATATTAATACAATCCAGTTTTTAGAAGATCACAAAACAGAATTCTGTCTCTGCCTCTAATATCACTGTGGTCTTTAACAAATTATCAATTTCTTTGTGGTTGCATTCCATATGCTTAATGTTGTTAATATAGTAGCAATTTTATATGCCTTATGTTGGGCTTTTCCTAAGAAGGGTCTGGGCCAAGAATTCATACTTAAAGGGCTTATCCAGGAGCTAGTCCTACGAAATGCAAATGTAGCCGTGGAAGTACTGATGAGCTTGGGACTACTTGAGGTTTCAGCAGAGATCAAATGAATTCTAAACTTACATCTTCAGTGAATAGATGGCAGGTGGATTTTAAAGAAGTATACTTATTTTTTATTTTTATTTTTTTCTTTTTTTAAATTTAATTTATTAGTTTTCATTTCAGTGAATACAGGCAGTTTGGTACCATTCTTTAGGCTCATCTGTGATCTACCCCCTCCCATTAGACCCTCCTTGTTAATGAAAATGGGTCGTGCCTTGTGGAGTTAGCCCCCAGTTATTAGTATGATAAATGTCTCTGCAAATCATGACCCAACATGTAACTCTGACATTCTTTCCGCCCCCTCTTCCGCAAGATTTCCCTGAGCCATGTTGGGTTCATTTTTGGTCTGCTTCAGTGCTGAGGTGTTGGGGGCCTCTGAGGCTTTGGCTCTCTGATTTGGTATGAGTTGATTTTTCTCTGCGTTGATCTCCTTCCCCTTTGTGCTGGTATCCGGTTCACAGGAAAACATCACCCTTGCTTATTTCGCCAGTTGTCCTTAGTTTCAGTTGGGCCCCTTTTGAGGTATGTTGGGGCAGCTCTTTTCTTAGGATCTGCATCTATCTGGAAAAGAGAAGCAGATTCTCCTTTTTTTCCCCTTGTTGTTTGTAGTGCAGCTAGGCGGTCGCCATCTTGACCGGAAGCTAGAAGTATACTTATTGATATTAACTGATAAAATATGATTTCCTAAGGAATGAAGCATGAGCCATGTTAGAATGGAAGCATTTTGTGACAACTCTGTAAGCCACAGGGCCCCTGCTCAGCTGTTCTTTACTGTCACGGAACTCACAGCAACCCAAGGGCTTCTTTCCTAGGCTCTGTTGATCTTGCATTCTGGAGCTATAGTTACCTAAGCCAAAAGCATTTGCCAAGGCACTGAGTCACCTTTTCCTTTGGGAACTTAATGTGTGGAGAGTGGATCAAACTGTAGCACATTTATTACCTGACTGAATCCCTCAGTATTGCCTTTCACTGTCTGCCAATGCTCTGTGAATTTGGCTCTTTATTAATTTAACCTATGGCACTATCATTTTTTAAAGTTGTCTGCCTCTTCCTTTCTGTGAGCAGACACCTGATACCAAACTGATTTTTGCAGAAGCATATTTTGGATATTCTGTGAATAATAGCAAGCACAATTTATTTAGTCATTAAGCTTTGGCTTGTCACAATTTGGATATTGTATATATTACTTTCCTCATTGCTGACCAAATGCTTGAAGAAGCAGCTTATGGAAGGAAAAAGATTTATCCTGGCTTTCAGTTTTGATAATACATTTCACCATGATGTGGAAGGCATGGAATCACACAGCAGCCAGAGTGGGAAGCAGAAGGGAAATGGGAAGGGGGCTGTCTTGAATCCTGGAAGCCCATCCCTTGTCACTCACTCCCTTTAGGAACTCCTCACCTCCTCAAGGTTCCAGAACTTCCCCAAACAGTACCATCAGCTGGAGACCAAATGCTCACACACATGATCATATAGAACATTTCACATTCAAGCCACAGCATAGATGATTGTTCATTCTGGTCATTTCTATCCCAGTTAGTTTTAGTCTGGTTGATGGTTCAAATAGATTGGGACTCAGAGCATATTAATCCATGTGGCCCAGAATTCCATAAGGTTACCAAATTCTTTAAAACCAAAGATAAAAATCCAGTATCTGACACTTTATCCACAATATCACTCAACAGAAAGTTACACAAGACAGCAGGGCAGGGTTAAGTGGTGTTTATTATGAAGTCAGTGTAGTCAGGTCCACTCATGTGTAACTCTAATTTGCAGCTGTGACAAGCGTCATGAAAGGACAGTTTATGGCCCCTTGATAGGAATTACACAGAGCTGAGAAAGTCTCAGTGATTTCCTAGGGCATTGACCTTTGTGAAAGAGGGCTTAGGAGAGCCAGCTGGTGTTAAAATATACTTGATAACCCAAGAGTGTCAGGAGATGTACCAGTAATGTGCTCTGGTGTGAAGAGACTAACGAGTTGTATGTTTTTTTTTTTTTTTTCTCTTCTTTTTGGTGTGAGCACTATTCATTGCTTTCAATTATGCTCTTGAGAAATGAAATTCTACCTAGATAAAATGTGATTATAAGTCCCTCCTAGGTACTTCTACCATTCTGAGCTTGAAGCTTTTCAATTTAGCTATACAGAATTACTGACTTTTGAAGTTTTGTTACACCTGAATCATTTTGGATTTGCATGAATGTTTGTTTTTATATCTAATTTATAGTAATAAACATACTCAATGTGATCTCATTTCCATGTGCCATTAAATGCATTTGAAAGCAGATAGAATACTGATTTGTTCTTATATATGAAATTCTGTATTCTCACATTCTTAATACATATCAGATATCCTCCTTTTAACATCTTTACACATTTACAAATGTGACATCTCCATAGACCAACAGACCCAAAGCTAGTAGATATTCTTTAGACATAAGTTTTTGCAATTTTACCCAACCAAAGGAAAACTTGTCACAAAGCAACTGCACATTATGGGTCTAACATGTGAAGGATTCAGCTGCCAATGACTACCTCCTCAGGCCCTTCTGGAGGCAAGGAGCTAGAACACCCTTCTTCTCCGTAAGCGAGTGCTTTGTGTGTCAACCTCTTTGAGATGTGAGATGAGTTATTGCTTTTCATCAAGTTACTTGCCCTCAGTTCCTTTTTTTGGTGGGGGGTGGACCTGTCAAGCATCAAATAACAACTAGATATCAAGAATTGATTTTGTTCTTGACTAGTGGTTCCTACTGGCCTGAGCATTGACTTGGTAGATCCTGCAGGACTGAAACCAGTGTGAGGGTCAGCTTTGTCTTTTCATTTAGGTCACACTCCTCCAATTATGCCTGCAGTGTGGATGCTCAGTTATGCCCACCTCTTGGAGACTTGGAACACTTGGTTAAGTAAATTTTCCTCAAAATCTTTAGGTGTGTTCAGTGATTTTACATAATTTATTTCATGAGTCCCAGGAACCAACAAAATCAAAAGTACTTCTGTATGTTCTTTTCCTCTATAGTTTGTAGGAAAGAAGGAAATAAAGAATGAGTAAAAGGAGTTTAAATGATAAAAGGAAATAAGGTAGGAAGAAATAGAGTCTTATAAATAAAAGAAAACAATATAATCCACTGATTTTTGCTACAGAGAACAGAAGAAAACATAAACTGTTTACTATGGGAGAAGAAGCTATCTCACTGAAACGGGGGGGGGGGGGGGGGCGGCCCTGTGATAAGCAGAAGTAATACCTGACTTGAGTAGTGAGAAATCCTTCAGCTTCCTTCCATAATGCTTTTTGAGCCTTGGGGGCAATATAGAGATCTGATTAAGTGTTGTTTTCTCTGTAGACTCTGGATCTCTGTTTTCAGGAGGGTTAAGAGTCAATAGTGTCTGCTGCTTTTCGGGCTCACCGTGAGAACAGCATCCATGTCACTGCTCCTCCTGAAATGACTTCTGGACCAAGAGAAGAAGAGGAGGAGGGTACCTATCTCTTTATAGACAGTTCCCTCTTTCTTCTTGAAGTGTTGATGTACCCTATTCTCTCCCATATTCTCCTCCATCTGTGAAACAGAACAGATCCTTCAACACAAAGTGAGAGTAGTTGTAATAAAAGGAGATAAGCCTTATCCTCCTTATCCTTAGAAAGATGTATTAATGTGTATATCCATTTTTCTTTGTCAGAGGCAGTGGAGGCTCTCTCTGGAGCCTATAGGTTTCCTGAGCCAGATATAAGTACACCTCCACTGAGTGGATCTCATGTCCTAGCCATGAGCAGTTGGTTACTTACATCAGCTCTGTGCCACTATTACAAAAGAGAATACTTCTCGCTTGGCTAGTTGGTTTTTTAACTGACCAGATGTCCTATTTAATCAATGTGTTGACAACTGCTATTCTTCAGCCACATTCAAAGCACTTTCTGGAACTGTAAGTACTAGCTGAGAAGGAACAAAATTCCTTTTCAGTCCAACATGACCACTTGATGTCTTATGGCTGAAATATGTAGTGTCCTCTGCAATATAGATTTACCTCTTAGCTCTTGCAAGTAACCAAGTGTTTTTGTAATGCCCTTTATTATTTTAAGGACCTCGTGTCTCTCTGACCAACAGCTCACTGGAGGACATGCAATTCTAGACTCGGAAATGACCAGGCAGTAGCCATTGCTTTTGAGTAATGCTTCCTCTACCTTTTGTTAAGCTGTTCTGTTTGGGTGTCCTCCCCTGTATGGAGGCTAATAATTTGCATGAACTGATTATTTTTGTTCACCTATCTGTTATTTTAAAATAAATTTTATTTCATTACATGACAGTATAAGCCAGTATTTTTGTTGTTGTTCATTTGTTTGTGTTTGTTTGGTTAGTTTTCCTAGATAGGGTCTCACTCTAGCTCAGGCTGACCTGGCATTCACTACATAGTCCCTGTGTGACCTTGACGTCACAGTGATTCTCCTATCTCTGTCTCCCAAATGTTGGGATTAAAGGGTGTGCACCAGCATGTCTGGATCTTTTTTCCTGTTTAAAAGTTGATTAATTTTTCTTTTGCTAGAGATTCTATTTTGGTATGATCAGCCCAAATATAACTTAAAAGTAGAAATGACTTATTCCTACATAATTCACCCATATAACATAATGAATTAAAAATATCAATTTAAAGGTGATAGAAAGTTAGTAATCTTCTATTAAAATCATCAATTGAAGGTACTTAATCCAATAAGCTATTGCATTATAATTCCTGAAACATTCCTGAGTAAGAGTCCAAACAACAACAGAAAGCATTGTTGGTCTCAATTTCTCATAAAAACCAGACCTCTGATATGAAATATACTATTAGTGTGAAATGATTTATTCTCTAAACATGTATCTTGCTCACAGGAAATGAATTAGGTTTTGGAGTGAATCCTGCTCATTTATTTATTGATTCATGATTCATTCTCTGGCCTCTAGATTATAATTACTGTTGAAAAATAAATATAAAGCATTAAAATGTGTTATGGAAGCTAAGTAAGAAAGCACAGTATATACCCTATAGATAAATCTCCAGCAAAAGAGAGTCTTATACTATTTACTGCAGAGTAACATTGAAGCTGCAGGAAGCAGAGAGGTATGGGAACATTCAGAGAATGCTCAAACCTTTAGAATTAAGATGTGCATCAGGTCAGAGCCTGAGAAATGTTGGAGGTAATATTGGTAAGTTATTACTCACAACACATTAATGGAGGTGCTATGTTCTCCCGTGTGTTTCTTTTTGAAAAAAAATAGCACTGTGTAAGTATCTGTAAAGAAATATCATTCTGAGAGGTCTCTCTCATCTGACTATATTACCAAACAAGTGATAGGAGTGTTTGTCTCCACAGTGGTTCCTGTGAAAGCTGTTTCTTTAGCTTTCATGGGAACTGCACTGTTCATTTTGCCCTAAGTGCTCTATATCCTACTGGAGTCTTCATTTTCCCTAGTTCACAGTTTATGTTCTCACCTGCCCTGCCTCACACTCCTGCATGGAGTGCCCATCAAATCTCCTCTCTGTGATTTGGCCCTGTCAGACCCCTCTACTTAAAATGCCTGTCTACAACTGCCTTTTCAGAAGTCCTGCCAGCATTTCGATGCCAGCTAAAATGTCCTGCTATGCAGAAATCTTCCCCATTCCCTCTCTCCTTATGCCATCAGACACCAGGTCTAACACAAAATGTTTCACAGAGTTTTCTAGAAGAGGAAATGTTATGGGGCATTGCTGAAGTGTAGAAATAGAGTCCTTGAACCCCAAACCCTGAGTTCTTATTTGTATTTAATCAAAGAATTGGGCAAACCAAAATGAAAAGGATAATTATTAATTATTATATTTATTTAGGGAAGTAAAAATCCCTGTTTGTGGGAATGTAAACTGATACAATGACTATGGAAATCAATATGTAGACTCCTAAAAATGATGAATATAGTTACCAGCATATCCAGTTATTCTCTTACTGGGAATTTACCCTAAATTCTCAGTTCAGAGATATTTCCTCAAACATGTTTATAGCTTCTCAATTCATAATAGCAAAAAACTGAAATCAACCCAGGTGCCCACACTGAACAAATGAATAACCAAGATGTGATATATGCACATGGTAAAATTTGTAGAAAAATGGTCAAACTTGGAACAGATCATACTCAGTGAATTCACACAATCACAGAAAGACAATCATCACATGGTCACACTCATTTGTGGTTCCTAACCTGGATCAGCTTGAGTTGCTGGCATACCTGGTAGGCATCTCAAGGCCTGGACAATAGGTAGGGTGGGCTTGGGGAAGGGAAATGTAGGGAGGGGGCACAAAACTGAACCCTCACTGAACTGACACACTAGGAACCTATATCTTGGAAGATAGACTAAAAGTTTGAACTCTCATTAGGACCTCAGAGGGAGCACCTGAATCAAAGATCCCTGGAGAGGGTGAGATGAAGCCTATCCTTAAATTTCTCCTGTTTCTACCCACCTCCCGGCACTGGACTGTATGACTCACAGTAAGATGCTGATTTTAGAGAGATTTACAATGTCTCCCAAAACAAGACAGACTTCTCTCAGAGCACTTGATCACCCACCAGAGGTTAATGGTAAGACCCTACTGCTGAAGACACCTTATGCTGTCAGCACAGAACATGGGGAGACCTGGCTGAATCTAGAAAAGAGCCAGTCCCCAGAAGATGTGCCCATCTGGTGCTGGAAGGTGCTACATGAGCTACTGGGGGAAGTTGTCAATATCTGACCAAGCAACTTGAGGTCTAAGCTACTAAGAAGCAAACAACCTGATGTGATGTTCACATAAGTGCAATAGTGGCACACAGCCACGGTGGTCAACCAACTGCTCTTGGATTGGCTAACAGAGCTGATCAGTGCAAAGGAATCCATATCTGGAAATGGGAAATAAGTCAGATTTATATCCAGATAATGATTTTTCTTTCTGATATCAAGCTCCCACTAATCTTGGGCTATAAGAGGTTCTATAACCATTAAAATCTCTCTAAATTAATTATGGTTAACCTGTGCTTACTTCACTCTCTGTTGGAGAGTATGCTTCTCTTTTGAAGATGGGAGCAGGAACTAAGGAGACAAACAGACCATCACTCTTCATCCTGGTCTCGGCTGAAACCACAGAGGAATTGGAGAAATGAGAAAGGGCGCTGCTTTCTCAGTGAACTGGATAATAACATAAGGGTGAAGGAGATAGGCACTCAACACTTACCAAATCAGAGATCCAGAGGCTCCTAAGAGCCCATCTCCGAAGTCAACTTAAAATGCACCCAACATAGCTCAGGGAATTTTGCTGAAGAGGGGGAGGAAAGAATTTTAGATACACAAGTCGGGACATTATTTATACACAGAGATATTGTCTCTTTCCCATAAATGACAGCTACCCCCAAAATGCATGTCCCACAATCCCCATGGGGAAGACCTGCATCTCCAATGAGATGGGCCTCTTTGTAAAAGGGGCAGGGATAATGAAAATGATGGTACAAACATGTGTTGTTTACATACTAACATGTCCAAAACTAATAAAAATAAATTTAACAAAAAAAGAAAGAAAAAACTGATAGTCAAAGAAAAAAAAAAAAAAACAAGGGAAGGAGAATTAATATACCATATGGTCTAAAAGCCCATGTAGTGGACCTGGAAAAAATGTGAAAAGAGATAGAGGGGAAAGAAAAGAAAGTACAGAGAGCTCCTCCATGTGGAGGGCTAGAGGGGATAGAAAGGGTCAGTGGAGTTCTCCTCTCAATCCAGCTGGGAATGGAGACTTACCAGGATCTGGTCATTCAGGAGTCATGAATGGGCAGCCAAGAGAAGTCTCATCCCTGGTGAGAGTCTATTTATAACCTCATTATAGGGAACTTCACCTTCAGGCTCAGGAGTACCAGAGTGAGTGCTTATATTTCTGGACAAGGGGCAGGCTCAGGAAGACAAGAGGCGAGCCATGACACCAAGTTCTGGGGCTAAGGTGGACCAAACACGAGGTCAGGATTAGATTTAAATTCTAGGAAAGGGGACCTCTCTCCCAGGAGGGTCTCGGGTTGTTTGTGGAAAAGCACAGGTCTAGGGAACTCCTTTAGGTAAGCAATAAGAAGCCAGATCATTCTTTGATCTCTAGCAAAGTGGAGATTGGAAGGACATTCCTACCTTTATTTTTGGGCCTAGTCACCCCAAAATACAAAACAAAGCTACCTGACCCCATCACTGTTACTTTATATAAATCTTCCAGTAAATTTATCTTGAAGAAAATCAGAGGACTAGAACAGTTCCCAAGTCAAACTCCACTGGCCTATGTGTTGCTCTTGTTTGTGTGCCTGTTTTGTGGTTCTTCTCATACCGGATGAAATTACACATCTTCAGAGCAGGCCCTTCCTAACTGTCACCATTACCAGCTTTTTGATTGACTCTTATTTGCATTAATGTACAAATCCATATGCGAAGGCTACTTAAGTAGTATAACTACCAACGATCTTGTTGCCACAACAGTAAAGATTATCGCATTGTATGTTTGTAGAGTAGTTTAGGTTTAGACTATTTCCCAAAGCCTTAAGAATTGGAGACAAAAACAACAGAGACACAATACTTTCAAAGCACTGAGTTTAGGGAAGTTAAAAATGTCATCAGTACTAATTCTTGATATGTTGTGAATGCTACACCAAATTGTACATACTACATGATGCTTTGATTTTGTGGGGATTGACATCATATAGAATCCCCACTTTGGGGATCTTTTCTATAAACAGTTGGATAACTTGGTGCTCAGAGAAGAAATAATATGCAGAGGGGTATCTATATAAAAAACACAGAAGAGCTTCTGGCATTTTCCGTGAGGCACCCATTTGGAAGCTGCTTGTTTTTAATGGAAAGTGAAAGGATGTCTATAACGAATGTCTTGCAGTTCCTTGCCAATATTCCAATGCACATCAAAGCACAAATAAATTTGGGGTATCTCTGGATCCTTGTCTTGTAAATTTAAAGAAATAAAATCCACAGACCAGGTAAGGCTTAGAGGAACTTTATTAGATTAAGGAAAGAGAAGAAAATGCAGAAAGCTCCTGCCTTGTGGAAAGCAGGAGAGGGTAGAGAGCCCATGTGGGACTAGGTGTCTTCTCTTCTCAGAAGGGGTTTCCCAGCCTAGCCTAGCTGAGACAAGGGGGTTTAACAGAGTAGGGCCCTGGCGGATCAGGCATTAAAATAGATGAATAGACAAAACAAGAGGTCGTACCCACTGGGTAAGCATTATTTTTCATTTTATTGTGGTGGGCTTTACCCTCAGTCTCAGGTGAGTCTGAGAGAAAGGTGATTGGTCTGGACTCAGGATCTGGCTCAGGTAAATGTATTGTATGGGACTGGATTAGAAGTTAGGCAGTGTGGATTAGATGTAGGCAACAAGACTTCTCTGGGTTCCTGCTTTGAGTCCTCTCCCAACTGGATGCCTGAAAATAAGGCTCCCTGATTCATTCCCTCTCAATGTTCATGCTTATTGGTGGTTGGCCTTTGGAGAGTAAAGAACTGTCTGAGGAGCCTACCTCAAATCCATAGTCAAAGAGAAAAGCACACTGGACAAGTGGAGGCAGGGAAGGAGACTTTATTCAAGACTATGGTAGGCAGTGTACCACTGGCATGAGCTATAGAAGGACATTTCAGGGTCTGGGGTTTTATCTGTAAGGTTGTGTTGTTATTACTGAGTTGGCATTTTTTTTTTTTTTCTCTGAGATGAAGCTACACTTATTTGCTAATTGGTTCCCATCAAAGTTAGGTTGCCTACACTCCCACTGAGAAGGAGAGAGAGGAGCTCTGCCTGGCTTGAGGATTCCATTTCAAAGACATGCCTCCCGGGTTCTTGAGAAATATATTCCTGGGATGTAAAACTGGTAAAAGTCTTTTAAGAGGATTTACATCTCAAAGGGGTAGAAAAGGAATTTATAATGAAAGGATTGCTTTCTTAAGTCTGTGCTCTAAGACCTGGCAGTCAGGGTCATAGAATCTTCCATAAGCTTGTCTGAAGTTCACACTGAAGAGCCTCAGCACTACCAGTAATCACATCGCCCGCCATGTGAGCCCTGAGCACAGCCCAGCCATTCCCACTCTGTGGTCAGGTAGTCAGACGCAGTTATGTGTCCGTGAGGAGCGCTCCAGGTTTTTTGCATCTCAACTCCAGCAACAGTCCTAGTTCTTGTGCTCTCTAAAGAGGAAAATCCAGATGGGGCACAGCAGTAGATCAAAGTATCCAGAGTTTAATCAGAACAGCAAGGAAGCAAAGGAAGCAAAACCACATTCCTTAGAGTGAGCCAAACTGAACAGCAAGGGCCCTGGTCATAATGGGCAGGGGGGTTGTATTTCATTTCTCACTGTTTTCCCTACCCTTTGCCCCCCCAAGAGTGGGCACTCCTAATAGCAAGATCATGTTCTTGTTAAAAGTCCATTTCATCCTGAGGTCACTTTGTTATAACTATATATGCATAGGAGTTTACCCCTAATGTGACATGGCCTCTGAGGGCGAGGGTGATAGTACCCAGCACATACTCTTCTGACTGAAACAACCTTGAAGTCACCTTGAGCTAGGTGACCCCCACCACTTATGGATCGTGTCCTGTTTCATCAGAAACTACCCCAGTCTTTATGTCTTCTTCCAGGCCCTTTAGCTGGCCCAGCTGGAATGAATTCTATCACCTACTTGTTTTTAGGTTCTGTTTTGAGGGGCTTACTGGTTAGCTCCTCACAGACCTAACCTCTTGCCCAAAACTATGCATTTTTTTCTGATAAAACTCTCCTGACTCAAAAGACTAAGAGTCATATAATCAAGAAAAGGGGTGAGGAGCATTCCATGTGTGGAAATGTCACAAACAAATAAGTAGAGGGAGACCACTGCACACAGTATAATGTTCCAGACACTTCCCATAGCTTTCCTAACATTCTGCTCAACAGAATTTTTCTGCTCAATTCATTGACTTGAGTCTAAAATATACCTCATACTAATAAATAAGAAACATGAAAAACATGTAGATTTGGTCTAAAATGCATTGCATATGTGTACAATATCTGGTCTGATAAGCCCTGTGTACGTGTATACTAGATTTATACGTATATAATATTATTTGGTATAATAAGCATTGTATATGTGTCTACCAAGTAGCTACCATTTGCACTTGCCACACATCTTGCTACATATTACAAACTTGATTTGCTCATGGTCACTGTAAAATAAGAATTATTAACTCCATTTACCCAAGGGCCATCTCCATCCTAATCAAGTGGCCTGTATAACATTACATAGCTGACAAATGAATGTGTGTGTTCAAGCCTACTGACAGCTGGATTTAAATTTGGAGTCCCATGCATGCTATCCTTATTCCTTGCAAAATATATCTGTATTATATGATGTTGTTAAGTCATAGCATGCTGATTTAGGTTATATTGGTTATATTAAATAATCACCCATGGCTGGAGAGATGGCTCAGTGAGTATATCATTTGCTGTGTAAGTGTGACAACCTGAGTTTGGATCTCCAGAATCCATGTAAAGCCAGATGAGGTAGTGGAACATCTGTTAGGCCAGGGATCCTGTGGAGAGATGGGAGGCAGAGTTAGGCAAATCCAGAACAGCTCACGGGTCAGTGGGCCTGGTGCATGCAGCAGTGAGCAGTAAGAGGCAATGCTTCAAGCAAGGGGGAAGAGCAAAGATGGACTCCTGGCTGCCACGTGTGCTCGGGATGCACATACCCCTGTGTTCATGCAGAGAGACAAAGAGAGAGAGAGAGAGAGAAGAGAGGGAATTTTGAACAAATAAGCTATTCTCTGATACATTTTTCAGCTTAATGTCTTTGTAATTTCCAACATAGATAAAATACTTATGACTTCCCAAAGCTTAAGCAAAGGCTGGAGCTGGAGGGATGGCTTATTGGTTAAGGCATTTGCCTACAAATCTAAAGGACACATATTTGATCCCCCAGAACCATGGAAGCAGATGAACAAAGTGGTGCACACGTCGATTCATTTGCAGTGACTAAAGGCACTGGAGTGACCATTGTCTCTCTCTCTCAATCTCTCTCTCTCTCTCTCTCTCTCTCTCTCTCTCTCTCTCTCTCTCTCTCTCTGTGTGTGTGTGTGTGTGTGTGTGTGTGTATGTGTATGTGTATGTGTATGTCTTTCTTTCTCTACCTCTTTCTCTCTCTGTCAAATAAATCAATTAAAATAATATATTTAAAAAATATATATGTCTGAATTTACATGTTGGATTGTCTCTTAATGCTAGAAACTTCCACAATTAGTACTGCTTTCAGGCAACCTTCCAGGGAATTAATCCCATGTTGAAACCCTGCTTAATCTTATCTCATTCCTGACTGATATGGGATGTCTAATGCTATGCCACCAAATCTTCTCAGTCATTTGACAATTGACCAACCACTCAGGAAAAAGGGACAGAAGTATAAAAAGAGAAAAAGTGCTATTTGATCCTTCTATGGAGAGATTATTTTTATTTCTTTTATTTGTAATGCAGCCATTTCCTCTCCCCTCTGACCCTTCCTGAATCAGACTCCTTTTGTCTGCCAAAGACACTCAGATGATTACCTTTCTGTGTCTCCCTTTTCAAACGCATTGCCGAGGCCAAGAACACATTCAGCTTTCGTGTGAAAAACCATGGCCATGTTTAATGTAATTGTAGCTTTTCATTCCCTGGCAAACAAGCTTTAAAGAAACAAGAGAAAATTTCATGTCAGCTCAAAATAGCTTTCCTCTTCTCCTTAAAACATTTATCAATGTTTAATTTTTGAAGAATTATACAGGTGTGAAAACTGGTGGATACAATCACAGCAAGAAAATGAACCCCAGGAGAAGTAAAACAAATAAATGTCACGAGAATGTCTATTATGCTAACAGTGAATGAGCATCTGCAGTCTAAATTACCAGGAAATATATGACCTGTTGTTACTAACAAGACTGAAATCCAGCTGGCTTGAGGTTGCCGCAGAAGGTAGTAGAACTCATTATTTGGTCAAGCTCCCTGGATAATGGGCTCTGGGCTATCTGCCCTTGGCTTCCTACACTGGAATTGAGTCTGTTGATGAAAGCATTCTTTGAGTGAGAGGACCTGGATGGGATTCACAACCACCCAAGGAAACAGGACAAAGAGATTATGCTGGCTGGCTCTACACTGTACCAGCGATCGCAGTGTGCATTAACCTAAGATAAGAAAGCTTCTGTTCAGTTGTGGTAGAAGTGTGGCTTTGGTTCCTATAAATTACTTTATACCAAATCAATGAGCTGCTCCTCAGAAAGCCATCAAATGCAGTATAGGAAGTATGAATGAAACAAATAGATGAATGGTAGAATCATAATTTACTTTATTGAAAAGGGTTATTGTCATGTAATTATAAGTTATAAATTTATAAGACTTTAATATCAAGAAATATGATTACATAATGTACTCCATAATATCTAACATTGTTTTCTTTTTCTTTTTTTTTTTTTTGCTTTTCGAGGTAGGGTCTCACTCTAGCCCAGGCTGACCTGGAATTCACTATGGAGTCTCAGGGTGGCCTCAAGCTCATGACCATCCTTCTACCTCTGCCTCCCAAGTGCTGGGGTTAAAGGCATGCGCCACCACGCCCAGCCTATTGTTTACTTTTACCAATACAAGTTTTAGAGTAGAAACTACACAACTGGTCATGTGGAATATAAAAGTATGTGACAGTTAGTTGTGTATTTTTTTTTTTTGTTAACTTCAAATTGATTGGGTTTAGAGTGTCTAGATAGCTGTTTAGTTATTTTTTTAGTGATTTTTGAGGGAGACTTTTCTGAATAGGAATCATTTCCAGAAGCAAATTGAGCAGCTTGAGTAATGTGAAGCCTCGCCAGAGTGGGAGAGCGGTATTCAAAACCCTGAGGGTCCAATTAGACCAATAACAAAAAACAAGCAAAACAGTGGAGAAGTCCTTGTCATTCCTCAACTCACATGGCTGATTTCAGGCTACTGGACCAAGACTGCACTTATACCATTGGCTTTCATGGTTCTTCTGACAGTTGAGCTTAGATTTGGATTATTTCACTGATTTCCTCACATGCTCAGCCAGAAATAAAATCAGATTATGGAATATCTCAAACTCCATGATCATGGGGAAGGGATTCTTAATAATAAGTCTCATATAATCACTGTGGAGTTAAGACCTGCTATTTCTGGGCCCATAAACATTTTACATAGAGGACAGAGGAGAACAAAGGCAGGAGACAATAAAACGGGAAGGACTACCTTGAAAGAGGAGGGCGCTTAGTGGAATGAGGGCAAGGGAAACGGTCAAATGAGGATAATGTTATGAAGACATGACCAAATTACAGTACATTTGTATATTAAAGTTACCAGTAATTATTTAAGCCTCCTATTAGGCATCCTTGGACAGGTCTTTCTCCCTCACCCCCATATGTATTGTATATTCTTTCAAACTTCCCTGTCTTATTAAAGTTAATTGTACAACTATTCAAACCATTGACCTGTTACTTAGCCTTTTCCTAGTAGTTATGTATAACTAGTAGGAAAATATGTATGTATCTCCTTCCATAGAATGTATATCTATCTATTTAGATAGATAAATGTAGACATTTGTGCGTGCGTGTGTGTGTGTGTGTGTGTGTGTGTGTGTGTGTGTGTGTGTGTGTAATATGTTGAAAGAGTAATTATATTTTATTTCTTAATCTATGAATCTTTCACTTTTTTGTAAGCAAAGATATATCCAAAACAAGATTGAGTTTTCAGTAACTTCACTTGAGTCTGCCTTTGGAATAAATGTGGATACCTGTAGCCTCAGACATATCTAACTTATGTCTTTAGTCTCCATTTTGAATATTCTCTATTTTTCTTACTTTTGTATTATTAATTTTTGAGAGAGAGAGAGAGAGAGAGAATAGGCATGTCAGGGCCTTCAGTTGCTGGGAGTGCACTCCAGAGGCATGTGCCCCTTCATGTCTTGTAAGATTTGTGTCACTGTGCATCTGGCTTTGTGGGACATGGAGATTTGAGTATGAGTTCTTAGGCTTACAGGCAAGCACCTTAACCACAAAGCCTTCTTTCCAGCCCCTTCTTCTTACTTTTTGATACTTTACTTCAGTTTCCTCTCAGCTATTTTGTCTCCTCTCATATAGTTTCTGTTCAACAAAGCATGCAGAGTAAGCTGTAACCTGATTTTGCTGTTTCTGTTCTGGAAACCCCAGCATGTCCACCCATCTCAACCCATGTCTGTACAGCTGTCTAGAGAACCTCTCATGATCTTCTGCTTATGACTCTCTATGACTTACTTTCCAGTTGGGTCATTGCACATTGATTTCTTCACTGTGTTTCTCAAGCACACTGGGAACACTTCCTCCTCATTATCTTTTTTTATTTTTATTTTTTGTTTATTTATTTATTTATTTATTTATATGAGAGAGATCGAGAGTGAAAGAGGCAGAGATAGATAGAGAGAGAGAGAGAGAGAGAGAGAGAGAGAGAGAATGGGCATGCCAGGGCTTCCAGCCACTGCAAACGAACTCCAGATGCGTGTGCCCCCTTGTGCATCTGGCTAACGTGGGTCCTGGGGAATCGAGCCTCGAACCAGGGTCCTTAGGCTTCACAGGCAAGCGCTTAACCACTAAGCCATCTCTCCAGCCCCTCCTCATTATCTTATATTGCTATGTCAGGCCCTTTAGTGATATCGGTTTTCTCTCCTTTGTTACGACTCTGGTCAAACATAACTTACTTGGTGAGACTAATGCTGGGTAAATTTCATGAAATACTTACATAGCCATGTGTGGTGGCTTGATTCAGATGTCCACCATGAACTTAGGTGTTCTGAATGCTATGTCCCCAGCTGGTGGCAATTTGGGAATTAAACCCTACTGGAAGCAGTGTATTATTGGTTGTCATCTTCTGGGTGTTGTAGTCAGCTTCCTGCTGCCAGTGTTTGGTACACTCCCCTATTACTGTTGTCAATCTACACTCTGTTCATGCCACAGTTTCCCCTTGCCATCATGCTGCTTCCCCTTGAGTCTGTAAGCCAAAATAAACTTTTTTTTTCCCACAAGCTTCTCTAGATCAAGTGTTTTCTGCTAGTAATGTGAACCTAACTGCAACACCATGACACTTCTTATCATTTCTCCACCTAATGTTATGAATTTCCATAGTATTTGTCATAATATTTATATATAGGTAAAAATAGTTTACTATATATCTCCTTTCATAGAATATTAAGTTCTCTGAAGATAGTAATTTTTACTATTATCACTATTTGAGATAGCAAAGCCTAGAAAAATAAAAGCATAAAGTAGTGTAGACACTTCATAAATATCATTTGTTTGTAAGGTAATGAATATGCAGCTGAACTGTCAGAGCTGGATTCAGTCAGGACTTAGTGAAGAAGAGTATCTTATATCATAACTCATAAACCCCCATTCAAAATGTTGACAACTGTGATTATTTTGCTACACCTCAGTTCTGCTTGTATGTGTATATGTTTGTAGGTATGTGCATATGTATATGTAAGACAACAGTAATCAGAGTGTTAGTGCTATATACTGAAATAACTTAAGTGTAAATAAGAGAACTTCCATAAACAATCTGAGAAGCATTGTACAGGTACATAACCGTGTATTTATGACAAATACTCAAATATTTTGCCTCTTTTATTTACAGAAATAGACCATAGCTCAAGCAAGAAAATTCAAGGAATGAATTTTTTTTTTTCCCTAAAGCATTACTACTTTTACTCTTTACAATCAACTTTGGGAAAGCTCTACTCCTAAAATTTGTGCTAAAAATTCAGAATTATTTTATGTATGCCACAGTGGAGGGGTAGTATACTTGTGACGAAGACTTGAATTAAAAAAAAAATCCAACATGGTTCAGGGAAATTTTGTGGAAGAGGGGGCGGAAAGAATGTCAGAGTCACATGTTGGGTCATGATATTCAGAGACATTTATCGTACCAATAACTGTGGGCTAACTCCACAATGCACGACCCATTTGCATCAACAAGGAGGGTTCATTGAAAGGGGGTAGATCATGGATGAGCCTAAACAATGGTACCAAACTGCCTGTATTTGCTGAAAAGAAAACTAATAAATTAAATTAAAAAAATTAAATAAGTATGTAGAAAGTAAGATATAATGATAGAAAAGTCTAACAATTGCCCTAGGCAGTAACATACATTTGTAATTACATGGTAATACAGATAAAATTGTCCTTTCAGGACTCTAGACACACACACTGAAAGAGGCAAAGTAGAATAGGAGGGAAGTCAGGAAGTGCTATGAAATAGTTCAAAAGATTGCCAACTCTGTTGTCCAGCCCTTCAGAAATTCTCTTCTAATTCAAGTGAAATCCTCAGAAATGTCTCAGTTTTCAAACCATAGAGTTTGATCAACTTTTCATAGTGTAAAGAAAAACTAGTAGTAAGTTTGGGAAGAACACAGAAGAGTACAACACTAATTTCAAATGAGGTAGTGTGGTTGTGAAAGTAGGATAATGCTTAATTTGGGCCTCTCTAAGAGCCTGTTTGATGTAGTAAAACAATGCTGCATGTTTTGCTTCACATAAAGATCCTAGCTTTTATTTTTTAAATATGTATGTAAGTGGGAGTGAGAGTCAGTAAGGGCTTAGAAGTTAGAAATGGATAAAGAGGGGGAGAAAGGGAAAAATGCATAAGGTGAGAAAGGACAATACAACACATGTAATATAAAAGTATTGCAAATGAAAGTAGAAGGTCTAAATACTGGGAACGTGAATAAAGATAAGAGTATTAAAATGGGTGGGTTAACTAAAATTAAAGACATATGAAGAAGCCACAAGTATATCTTCTTCTTTGTTTGCTTATTAGTAATATAATTAAAGAAAACACTTAACAGAAGAACACTACTTTGAAAGATAATATTGTTCCCAGAAACCAAAAGTTATTGTAGGAAAATTTGGTTGCCATGGGTGAGATATATCCTAAGGATTTGTTGGTCAGGAAGGCCTCTGAGATCCTAAACAGCTAAGTTATTGTCAGTGTTCTGGTTTTCCCACCAAGACTAAATGGTAAATCCTATTGCTGAAGATACTATTTGATTTGATCATGACAAAGAGAAATCAAGCTAGAACTGATCTGGTTGCTTCAGACCTGGTGGATAGCTGACAGTTTTGGAAGTGCTATGTAGGCTGCTAACTGAGGGAGAAAGTAATCAAGAATCTTTCCCAGCAGAGGACACTGTGAACCACAGAACCACATATCAAGGAAGGATATGCTCACTGGTGCAATAGGAGCATGACTATTATAAGGATAACCAACTGTGTTATGATTGTATCTGAGGGGGACTCCATGAGAAGTAGTTCATGTCTGTGCCTGAAAACCTAATCAAAAGCCTATGTCTGGAATGGTTATGGTTTTTAAAAGGGAAGCTTCTACTGTTGTTGGGTAAATTGATATATTGGGTAAATTGATATATTGTGCCCATGAAATTATCCTCTACAAATATATGCTTAACACTATAGATTATGTTCTCATTTTTGGTGGGAGAAGGTTCTTTTTGCAGACTAGTGACTGCTGAAAAGACTCACAACTCATCACGTGTGGAGAATAAGTTACTCTACTGTGCTAATGGTGAATGAGACTTCCATATCACTCCTGTAAGCCTCAGGGAACAATGCAGAAGAAGTAACTGAAAGAATGTAAGATCCAGAAGCCAGAAGGAGTGCTCATAATGTTGTTTTTGAGTTAGGACATAGCTCTTGCATCCATGATGACATACTAACTGTTGTAACCTGCAGGTGACTCACAGGTTCTATCAACATGAAGTCATGGGTGAGGGACGAGGGCCTGAGGTGAGGTGCCCATCCTGTCTGTAGCTATGGGCAGTCAATGGTGATTGATGGCATGGAAGACATTCTCTAGAATAGTATACAAACTTGTAGGCTCTGCATTCTCTGGCAAATCATCTCCCACTCACACACATGCAAGAATCACTAATTAAACCCAGTGGGACAAACAGACAGACAGACAGACAGACACATACACACACACACACACACACAGAGGAAAAAAAGACATCAAAGTAAAAGAGGGACTTGTTACGTAAAAGAAAGGATTCACTGGAAAACAAATGGTAAGGGTTTAAAGAAAAGGTAATGGTAGGGAATTACGGTTAATTTTATTACATTTATATACAGATATGAATATTCACAATTATAATAAATGTTTGAAAATATGAAAACATCACATTAACTTGAATTCAGCCTTCTAGCAATGTGTTTTCTTTGGTGTTGACTGTTTGTTCTAGTACAAGCAGATGGAACGGACTGAGGCATCATTATGTGAGAGGTATTTGGAAGGGGAGTCCTGGATGTAAATAGACCATGAAGCACTAATAAGCAAAGGGAAGAAGTCACAGTATTTGGGGTTTGGACCAAGCTTTGCTGGAGTTTAGGTCCTTGAGGAAGAAAACTGTAAAGGTAATAGTGGTGACATCTTTTCAAACCAGAATGCCTCTGAAAATGCTGTCCTGTTGAGTAGTCATGCCAATCAAAATGCTATTGTGCTCAGTATAAAAGGAAAAGAGTGCTAAGTCTCCATTAGTAGCAGAACAACCTTGGAGCCTTACTGTTCCCTGAATGGGCTGACAGCATCTTAATCTGCTTGATTCTTCTGCTGGTACAAAGTCCTGGGGAGCTAATGGTGTAGCCTCTCCACTCAGCCCTTACTGTTGGCAGGACATCACCTCAGCCACCACTGGAGACAGATGTACTCAAAATTTCAAAGTCTGAGCATAGAATAAAGTCAGGAAAGCATTCTAATTATCATGTACCAACTGCATGTAGTATTTAAAGTTCAGAACATATGCTGTCTGAGATATATACATATATCAATGATAGAATAGATATTAAGTACATAAAAATATATTGAAATTCAAAAAATATGTTCTTTACAACAAAATGAATAGGTGTTATTCTATTTACTAATAGTAAGGGTTCATTTTTTTTTCACTAGAGTACAATTGAATTCAAAGTTTATACCCCTTTCTTTTGTAATAAAATTTTATTTTTGATAATTTCATACATGCATGTTAATTTTATTTTTGGTAATTTCACACATGCATGTGGTGGTTTGAACATAAATGTATGTCCCCCATAGCCTTAGGTATTTCTGATTAAGCTGGGAGCAGCTCTTGAGTCCAGCCCTACTGGGTGTGAAGAGAGCCATTTTGCGCCCTAGGTGTTCCTGCTTGCTGGCAGTTGGTTTGCCTCTCTGCTGTGGAAGCTGAAGTGAGGCGGCTGATTCAACCACGATGAGCTTCCCCTAGAATCTGTAAACCTGAAGAAAACCCTTTCCTCTATCAGCTGCTTCTGGTTGGTGTTTGTCCAGCAATGGGAAGGTGACTGCTACAATACGTATAACGTATTTATATCTTATCCTCCCTCATTACCTTCTCTTCTCTTATCCCCTTCTCAGTTCCACTAAATCTCATATTTTCCCCAACCTCCATATTAACTCTCATGGTTTTTTTCCTTTTTGGTGATCCACTGAGTTATATTAGAGTAATTTGTATGAGCATGGGTGAGGTATGGCCAATTTCCTGGAATATAGGTAACCTACCAGGGGCTATGGCACTGAAGAACATGACTACCCCTCTCCCAGAAATGATTAACTGTCAGTAGGTAGGGAGAAGTGGGGTTTGGGGAGCCCTCATCCTTCAATGGTCGAATGGTGATGGGCTTCTTCTTGTATAGGGAATCTTATCTGTTTTGAATTCATGAGTATAATGAACATATCATGTTTGGAAGTCATCCCTCCACATCTGATTATCATCTAGTGGCTTAATATTCTTTTTGCTCTCCCTTCTACAGTGATGCCTCAGCTTTGTAGGGCTGAACACACAACAGTCACTTATTTTCAGCACTTTTACTGGCTGTACATCTCTGTATTAACTTCTGATTACTGCAAAAAAGAAGATTCTGTGATCCACTTAGAGCTGTACTAATCTATGAATGTAAACAATATTGAAACAGCAGTTTGGCATCCTGTCTATTTACTACACAACAATAGCAGGATTCTCCCTAGAGTCTGTGACCTCTCTAGCCATAGGCTTTTGACTAGGTTTATAGTACCAGGCATTAATTTCTTCCTGTAGTGCAGGCTCAAGTCCAATCAGAAAACAAATGGCTGCTTCCACGACACTAATACTATCACTACACCGATGGGACCATCTTGCCATGCAGGTTGGGAGTGGATCACACAAGGTCTGCAAATGGTTTAGAATTTTGATGACTTTTCTCTCCCAACAGGCTGAAAAACACATTACCGACAGGGAAGAATCTTGTAGCATAGATCCAGATGCAAAACAAGGGTGTGTTGTCTTCATAAATAGGGAATTACCATCTAGTTATGGTGGCCAGCCAAGAGTGTTGGAAATAGCCTGCATTGTTTTACGGGCCTTTGTGGCCTCATCAAAGGCCCTGGGACTGGGTATTTGATTAATATCCATTGGTTTCTTGGAGAAGCTTTATTCACCCAGGTAGGGAAGCTTTGTTCAACCTCTTCTTTTACTTTATTATTTTAATTATCTCACAAAGTTTCCTTATGGGCTTATTTATTTATTTATTTTTATTGGCCACTTCCATAGTTGTAAACAATATCCCATGGTAATTTCCTCCCCCCCCCCACCCCAACTTCACCTTTGCAACTATACTCTCCATCCTATCTCCTCCCTGTCTCAATCTGTCTGGCTTTTATTTTGATGTCATCATCTTTTCCCCCTATTATGATGGACTTGTGTAGGTAGTGTCAGGCACTGTGGGGTCATGGATTTGCAGGCAAATTTATGTATGGAGGAGTACTATGTAAGGAATTCTACCCTACATTTGACTCTTACATTCTTTCCACCAACTCTTCTGCAATATGACCTGAGCCTTGGAAGATGTGACAGAGATATTTCAGTGCTGAGCACTCCTCTGCCAATTCTTCTCAGCACCATGGTGCCTTCTGAGTCATCCCAAGGTCACTGCCATCTAAACAGAGAAGATTCTCTAACCAAACGTGAAAGTAGCATTAATATATGGGTATGAACATTAAGAGAAGTGCTTACTGGGTAGTTTGGTAAACATAGTGTTTACATTTAGCCAGACAGCAGCACATGTTACCCTACTAGGGCTCATGACTACCCCTGCTGTAGGTTTTCAGTATCAGGGATGTATTCCCTCACATGGAGCAGGCCTCCAGTCAAATTAGATGGTGGTTGGTTTCCCCCATAACAGACGTGACACTATTGCACCCATTGGCTCATTTGGCCTGGCTGGCCAAATTTAAATTCACTGTTGAGTATCTTCACTGGTGATTTCTCTCTCTTCCACTAAACTGCATGCAGCATGGCTTTTTCTAACTTTTTGTCAATGGTCTACATTGAGGATGTTTTCAGCTCAGCTACATCCAGCAGGATTTCTCAGTGATGTTGCAGCCCAAGCATGTGGAATCTTTAGCAATAAGGTCTTATCATCTACTCCTGGTGGGAAATCTGGGTGTTGGCAATGGCCTATAATTTTTTGTGGGCATTGGGGACCTCCCTGGCCAACAACTCACTGGAAGGTATCCTATCCCTGGCACTGAAAATTTTCTAGCAACAATCTATGACTCCTGTGTGTTCCATTTTCCAAAAAGGTAGGTTTGCATATGATTTATTTATATCCTTTTAGATTTTGATAGCCCTCACTCCTCCTTTCTTTTATTCAACCTCTTCCCCTGAACTCACTTAGGCCTTTTTACCCCCATTAACCTTTTCTTCTACTTACATATATCTATTAAGTTCTTAATATTAAGTCTCATCCTATTAAGTCCCCCCTCCCTTTCTCTTACCTTTATATCTCCTTTCTTGCTTACTGGACTCTGCTACTGAGTCTTCTTCATATTCACATAGAAGTCCAATCATGTGTAGCTAGGATCCACATATGAAAGAGAACATGTGGTGTTTGGCTTTCTGAGCCTGGGTTACCTCACTAAGTATAAAACTTTCCAGATCCGTCTATTTTCCTGGAACTGTTACAACTTCATTTATCTTTAGCACTGAGTAGAAGTCCATTCTGTAAATGTGCCACACCTTCATTGTCCACTCATCAGTTGAGGGACATCTGGGCTGGTTCCATTTCCTAGCTATTGTGAATAGAGCAGCAATAAACATGGTTGAGCAAATATCTCTAAGGTAGTGAGATGAGTCCTTAGTATATATGCCTAGGAGTGCTATATCTGGGTCATATTGTAAATCTATTTTTAGCTGTTTTAGGAACCTCCACACTAATTTCCACAATGGCTGGACTAGATTGAATTTCCACCAGCAGTGTAGAAGGGTTCTTCTTTTTCAGAATCCCCACCAGCATTTATGCTCATCTGTTTTCATGATGGTAGCCAATCTGACAGGAATGAGATGGAATCTCAACATAGTTTCAATCTTCATTTTCCTGATGACTACAGATGTAGAACATTTTTTAGATATTTATATGTCATCTGCATTTCTTCTTTTGAGAGCTCTCTATTTAGTTCCATAATCCATTTTTTTAATTGGGTTGTTTGATTCCTTATTTAATTTTTTTGGAGTTTTTTTGTATTTCCTAGATATCAGTCCTCTGTCACAACCTCATGGTACCTTATGGCATTTACATAGATGCTTGGTTTGGGTTAACCGTCCACTACCTCTCCATCATCCTTCATTCCTATGCCTATTTTAACATTCTACCCACATTCTTCCCCTTTCTATTGCCTGTGTTCAACACCCCTCCTTTCTGTCTCTACCCTGCTTCTAGCTTCCTGGTTTATAAAGACTCAGTCCACCTTAAACACTCATATCTAAAAATTCCAAACTATATGATATAAGAAAGAGACCAAAGGACATATGTCTTTCTGAGCCAGAGTTATCTCAATCAGTATAATATTTTACAGTTCCATATATTTTTCTGAAAACTTGATAATTTTAATTTTCATTAAGCTAAATAAACCTTCATGTTATATATGTACTATATCTTTATTATCCATTCAATAGATGATGGGCCACTAATCTGATTCTGTTTCATAGTCATTGTTAGTAGAGCAACAATATTCAAGTATTGATTCCTAAGGGTATATGGCAGGAGTAGTAAACCTGAACCATATGCTTCTATTATTAACAGTTAGAGAAATTTCTGCAATGATTTCCACAATGGCAATATATTTTATACTCCTACCAACAATGAGTAACAGTCAGTCTTTCCCCTTACTCTCATTAGCACTAGATATTTGTTTTCTTGATGATAACCATTCTGATAGGAGTGAGATGGAATCTCAAAATAGCTTTAATTGCAATTCCCCTTGTGACTAATGTTGAACACTTTTCAATATAACCATTATCCATTGGTATTTCTTTTTTTGAGAACTCCCTGTTCAGTTCCATAGCCCATTTTTGGTTTAGTTGTTTGTTTATATGATGTTTAGATTTAGAAACCTATGTGTAGTTTACATATTAATCCTGTGTCTTATGTATACCTGGAAAAGATTTACTTCCATTCTATAGGCTTCCAGAAGAACAATACTATGAAGAAATAGTATAGTTGTTGTCACCTTTGATGTTTAGTTTGTAAAAATTAAATTAGAAAGGAAATTTTAAACTCTGCACTTGATAAACTGGAAAACAAAAGTCTTATCACAAGCTTAGTATTGTAATGTTAAAGGTTATTCATGGCTGTTCCCAAGCTTAAAAATAAAATACCTTAAAGGAATAGGTGGGAGCATGTAACCCTCTTTCCAAGTTTCTTCTTGTATTCCTTTTATATTTTCTGCCTCTCAGACAGGACAGCTGATGAAAAGGAAATGGAATTATTTTAACAGCTGACTTGTCAGCTCATAAGCTCCCATTTCTTACTTTAAACCTTGCACTACCAACATAACCACAGAGAAATGTCAATGAGTAGCTCATTGAGATGCAAAATAGATTATAAACAATTTGCTAATACTTAAATGAAAGATTATACTGCAGATAATTATGGGAACAGACTCATTAAAGAATATTTTATCTGCAGACTTCAAAGGTAGCATACAATAATAAGTCTGCATGTAGACTGGGGAAAATACTAAAGAAAATGAAAGTTTAGTGTACTTGAGGGATTTCTAAGGGCAGAGAAATTTGATTTTTTTCAATAAAATGAGAAAAACATGTTGTATATCTCCTAAAACATTACTTACAGGTAAATTACTAGTGAGAATCAAGTTGTAACATTCAAATCTATGTCTATGTCTCTATGCAAAGCTTCAGTTCAGAGCCAGTTCTAATGCTTGCCAAAATGTGGCTTCTAGGCTGACTCATCTCTGCAGGAGAATATTCCCAGTGACATACTTATCAGAGTTGTGAATGATTGACCAGGAAGAATCTCATGTTTTACAACCATTTCTTGGATGTGGTCAATTAATTTAAAAGGCTAGGTCTTAAGGTGTTTTGCTGTCAATATGATGAATTTAGCAAACCAATGGGCATCTTAGTGAACAGCAGAGTTACATGTCTATTTATTCATCCATTGCCTTTCTCATTGCACTGTGCTTCTCTGCATTGTGAAAGCCATGCTATCTCTCATATACCATGGCTACTGTGTCATACTCATTGTTCCCATAAAGCAAATTGTGAATCCATCAGGCAAATCAATGTCATGTTCACACTGAAATGTAAAATAAGACAAACCCTTAAACTTATCAGTAGCTGTGATTTCCATTTGTCTCTGGAAGAATTTCATACTCCTGTTTCAAAGCAAAGGTTACAAAGCTATTTGGAATCTAAGTGGTAATGATTGTAAAACATTGCCACTGATTGTGTCTTCCTCCCAACCTGGAACCTTGACTATGTGTCCATGCGCAAACCCTTGAGAAAGTAGGCCTGCGGGACATGAAGAGAAGCCAGTATTTTCTGTAGGAACAAAACACACTACAGTAACCTTTGACCTCAGAGATTTATTCCTACACAAATCAGGTAAACCCCATGGAATTTTTTGTTTACTTTAGTGACTTGCTTAATATCTCATTTATTCCTCTAGATAGAGCATAGCTACTTCTCACTTATTAATAACATATCCTGTTGGCATTGGCTCCTAATTGGTCTATGTGCAGAGATGTTATTTATGAAGTGGGATATCCTCAGGGCTTAGTGAAGAAAATGGCAGATATGGGACTTCACATCTGGCCTGTGTTACCTTACTTATGAGTCATCTACCTGGAGATAACTGAAGGTCCTATAGTCAGAATAATACTTTTTATAAAAGAAAGAGAGTCACAAAGAAAGAAGAGAAAAGTAAAGAAGAGAAAGAAAAGAGAACAGAAGAAAAGAGAAAAGAAAAAAGAAAAAGAAAAGGAAAGAAAACCAACCCTTCTTGGGCCCTGTGTCTCACTGGCTGAGGAAAGGAAGGACTGATTTAAGGTCCTGGGTCCACTGAGGACCTCTGAATTTTAGACCAAGTTCCCTTCCTTCCTATTTGTTTGTTAGCAGCAATGACTACTCATGTCAGATTCAGAATGTATTTTCAGGGGGGTGGCGAGATAGCTTAGTGGTTAAGCCTTTGCCTGTAAAGTCAAAGGATTTCCAGGACCCATGTAAGCCCGATGCACAAATGGGCTCATGTGTGTGGCGTTTACAGTGGCTACAGGCCCTGACTTTCCCATTCTCTGTCCAGCTGCCTCTTTTTCCCTCTCTCAAATAAATAAATAAAATACTTTAAAATGAAAAAGAAAGGATTTTCAGAGCTCTCTCGCAAAGCAGCTCGTGATCTATTAGAGTATGTCAGAAAATCAATTGAACCATATTAAGACAAATTTTTGCATGTTGTTTTTGGTGCTTCAGTGTGTTCGTTTATTTTCCCTTACTTATTGATTAACCCAAAACAGAAAGTAGTAGAATAGGATGCAGAAGGAATCTATCACTCACATCAAAAATAAATACTGTTCTGAAAAGTATGCTGTGTTAGTCCGGTTTCTCCAGAGAAATAGAAGGATTCTCTCTCTCTCCCTCTCTCTCTCTCTCTCTCTCTCTCTCTCTCTCTCTCTCTCTCTCTCATAAAGGAACTGTTTTACATGCTTATTGAGGCTCAGAAATCAAAAATATTCTGTTTCCAAGGAGTATAAGTTGGGTTATTCCTGGAGAAGTTCCCAGAGTCTGAAAACATCAGAATGTGGGACTCTGATATCCAAAGTCATGAAAATAAAGATTAGCTTCATTTGAAAAAAAAATATCTCTTCATTTTTGTTCTATCTGTCTTTGACTAGATTGTCTAGTGTCTGTGAGTGTTGGAATGTGAGTGATGGCATTCACTTTTACTCAGTACACTGATTCAAATGTCAGTCTCTTCTGGAAACATGTTCACAGATATATTCCAAACTAACATTTCACCAAGTTGCTAAATTCAGTCAAGCTGATCTCTAAAATTAGCCCCTGTATACATTTGTTCATCTTAGAATGGAAGAAAATGATAGGCTGTAGAAATCCCAGAAGGGCTGCATTGTGAGAAGGTTCAAAATGGTAAAGTCATCAAAGCTGATCCATTTATGGAAACCTGGAAGGAGATGTCTAACACAGTAAACTTTATTTATTCTGCAACCCTTTAAGTCAAGGTCAGTTGTTTCCAAATGCATAAGTTAGCAGGGTTTAACTAAGGACCTGCTTCATTCCTGAGAGACAATGTTTGTCCCACCATAATGTGGCATTTACCAGAGTATCCCACTTATAGTGTGGAGAACAGTAGAATCCAATGCAAGGAGACTCTGATGTTTAGGATGTCACCAAAGATCATGGGTCGACTTCCTGGCCAGAGAGCCACATGGTTGGGTTGCAGAACACTGAGAAATCAAGCCGGAAGCCTGATTCCTGTTGGCTAGTTGTCATGGTACAGCAAATCGCTATTGAGTCAGAATATCCTGTTGAAGGAGAAAAGCCATCAACCATCTTAATCAGCAGTGAAACATGAAATCTTCATGCCTGGTCAGCCAAACCAAATCTACCAACTGATGTAATGTTGGCATGTCTGTTATGGGAGAAATAGACTGGATTAGAGGCTTCATGGGAAGGAATTAATGCTGGTACTGAAAGCCTAATCAGAAGCCTATCACTGGGGAGGGAATAAGTCCTAGAGGGAAAGCTCCTACTACTATTTGTCTAGATGGGCACATTATGCTCACCAAGTTTCCCTTTGAATAGCTGTTTATGCCCATTTCTGAGTCCTAGTCTCTTTTTCTGGTTTAAGAAGCTTCTCTTTTGAGATGGCAGTGCCCACTGGCTTGCCTCAAGACTCACTAAAGTGCTAAGAAGAAGTGACAGTGGTGTGTTCAGCATGAAGACATCTCTACCACACCCTCTAAGTCGCAGAGACTATTATAGAAACGATAGCATGAAGACTGTAAAAGCCAATGGAAGAAGAGGAGTGCTCTGAAGTGCTATCATCCAAAGTTATCATGGTATTCATGATTTCACAGTGGTGACATCAAAACAGAACAGTTACTAGTAAGAAAGATGTTTGATGGAAGAGGGATAAGGGAGGAAAATGAAGGAGGCTGATGGGAGGGGCTTATAATAAGGGTACATTGTGCATATTTACAAAAGTGGTCAATAAAAGTAAAAATGTGGGGCTAGAGAGATTGCTCAATGGTTAAGGCACTTTCCTGAAAAAACTAAAAATCCAAGTTCAACTATCCAGTACCCATGTAGAATCAAATGCAAAAAAGCAGTACATGCATCTGGAGTTCCATTGCAGACACTAGAGGCCCTGGTGTGCCTATTCTCTCTCTCTTTCTACATCTGTATCACTGTGCTCACAAGTATATATTATATACTTTTTATACATGACTTTTTTTTATCACAAACATACTCCTTTCATTCATTTTTATCCTCCTACCTCTGTTTCCCAAGGGTTGGGATTAAATTTGTGAGCCATTCATGCCTAGCAACTTGACCTTAAATGAGTACAATCTGTTTTGATATATACTCATTTATCCTATTTCAGCTCCCATTACCCTAGGGGTACTCCTCATTAGGGTTGTAGTAGTACTTTGGGTTTAAGAAGGATTCACTCATTGCTTATGAGGCAGTAGGGGCAATATTCCTCAGAATATTACTACCCATTCTAGAGCTTTTATAATCTTTCTGGCCTTTTTTTTTTTCAATGTTCCCTGGGCCATGGTAAGCCTGTTGGCAGTGTGATTTAATATTTAGTTATCTGTAATGTCTGGATTTCTGTTTTGATAGGTTTTGATTGGTAATCATGTCTGCCACTATCACCCTGGAGATGGTTGTCAGGCTAGCAGTAAGAAGTATTTTTATAGGGCTGAGGATCATACTTTGCCTTCTAGGCCGAACTTTACCACTGAGCTATATCTGCCGCCCAATTTTTTGAATCATTTAGTGGACCCAAAATAATTATGTACATTTGTGGCATACAGAGTAACATTAAATTTTAATTAAATCAAATTCCACCAACATTTTAAAACATAAAAATGGCAGGGCATTGAGTAATATGACACTTTGATGCACATATTCATCGTATAAAGTCTAAATCAGTTTAAAACTCTCTACCTTCACATTTATTTACTTTTAAAAAATATATTTTCTTGTATCAGGAACATTCTTCTCTACTGACTTTTGAAATATATATTAGGATGTCAGGTTTATAAGTTTCTTCTTGCCTGATTGGTTTGAATTGAAAACAAGACTCCAAGGGATGATGGTCATCCATGACCTTATTGTATAGATCCTTAAAATATGGAGATGCTACTGAGGGGAGAAGCAGGCTGTGAGTCACTCTGGTCTCTCTCCTAGAAACAGAAGATACTCTGATTTTGATTCTGTCACTTGATTTTATCTTGGTGTTCCTGAGTTTTAACCTCACACACTCATGGTTTCAGTATTTGGTTCTCAGTGGGAAGCAATATTTGGGGGGTTATGAAAATCTGGATCATGTCTTTGAATGTTATACTGAACTCCAGACTGGTCTGTCTATCTATCATCTATCTATCTATCTATCTATCTATCTATCTATCTATCTATCTATCTATCTATCTATCATCATCTAATCTATCATCTCTATACCTATCTATCCCTTTATCTCCTTGTTGCCATTTAAAATAGTAGAACAGTCGGGTGTGGTGGTGCACGCCTTTAATCCCAGCTCTCTGGAGGCAGAGGTAGGTGGATTGCCATGAGATCCAGGACACTCTGAGACTACATGGTCAGTTTCAGATCAGTATGGGCTAGAGAAAAACCCTATGTCTACCCCCCAGAAAATTAAAATAAAAAAAATTAATTAAGGGCTGGAGAGATGGCTTAGCGGTTAAGTGTTTGCCTATGAAGCCTAAGGACCCCAGTTCGAGGCTCGGTTCCCCAGGTCCCACATTAGCCAGATGCACAAGGGGGCGCACGTGTCTGTAGTTCATTTGCAGAGGCTGGAAGCCCTGGCACGCCCATTCCCTCTCTCTCTCCCTCTATCTGTCTTTCTCTCTGTGTCTGTCGCTCTCAAATAAATTAAACAAATAATAATTAAGTAGTAGCATAGCCTCCTCCATGTCCTCTTTCTACTATAGTGTCCTCCTCAAGTTCCTGAGGCTAACCAACCATGGACTAAAACCTCTGAAGCCATGGAAAAAAATTTTTCCTCCTTGAAGTTGTTTCTGTCAGATGTTTTGGTCACAGTGATGAGATGTAGCCACCTTTTTCTGGTTGAAATATTTTCCTTTGTGTAAAATAAGTCATTGGATAGGATATTATTTTATGTTCAGTCTGAGAGATATTTTATCTATTTGAAATAAAAACTTCTGTAGGCAATGCACCTCTGGGAGTAGCTTTTATTTATGAAGCTCCATATTATGTCTATTTTCACACTATCCAGTGCCTGTCTTTCAACTTTACAACCTATGTGTCTCATGTCCTCTGGGTCATGGGTATTTGCCTTGTGCATTGTTCTGTTATATTTTTATTTTCATAGGATATAGTTAATATATGATGGTAACTTCCCTGGAGAATTTTTGTTTTAATCTTGTCACTTTGATGGTACTGATATGAATATAATAAAATAGCCACTGAAGTGTTAGTCAGATACCTGACATAATGCTGCTTTTCCATACAACAATATAAATTATTGTCATTTGAGAAAGTTAACTGAAGATATTCGTGCCTGTTTTTCTATCTGCGAATTAAAAGCAGAAATGACTTGCTCTATGTAAATGTTGAAAAGAAAATTAGATAATATATGGAACACAGTTGCTGGCGTATGGCAGGCTTTCCATACATAACTGATGGAGACAATTAAGACTCTAAGTGTTTCTCTCCAGGCTTTAAAGCTATATTCAAAATGAAAACAAAAATACTGGACTCAATCTGATTTTATTCTTATTATTTTACATATTTCTCTTTTTTCTGCTTTAATACGTTAAAGGCCATTCTGTCAGAAGACCATGACCCTCCCCCCATTTCCACTGTGATGCACACAGAGAAAGCGTGATGGATCTGGGCCCAGTGTTCTATCCTTCGACACATGACAGGTCGAGTCAGAAAACAATGCAAAAGGAAACATATCCAAACAATTGAACAATAGACCCACTTTTTCTTTTACTGCGAACTCTCCCAGAGGAAGGAAGAAACAAAAGTGCCATGTTTGGCTTCGTTAATGTGCGTTTTTCTGATTTGTTCTTCTAGCACGTTTCTCCCTGGTTAATTTTAATCCTGATGGGATTCTCTGGAACGGTCATTAAATTTCAAAGTACTGCACAATTAAGGATTAGTTAACTATTAGACCATGTAATGCCACTCTGATTTATGCAAGCTTCATTAAAATCTTTTTCAGCTAAGATCTGAAGGGGGATATAAAACACATCAGATTTGAGAATTCAAATCAATTTAATGAGATTTTTTTTTTTCTTCTTGAATGCTATTGATATGCTCATGTGATGCTAGATGTTTCAGAGAATATACAGGGACATAAAAGGTTGGTAGGCATTCTAAACAATACGCTTAGGGCTTAAATGAGAGCAGAGGATTTAACCATATAGCAAAACAAACAATATATGTGCATATATGATGTGTAAATATCATCATCATAGTGTCGAGATTAAGGACTTTTCAGTCAAAATGCACTGGATGAATTTTGTAGCATTTCAGATTGATTTACCTTATTATTATTATTATTATTATTATTATTATTATTATTATTATTATTTTAAATCTGGGATACTATGTTAGCTATTTTACTTATTTTTGTGACCAAACACCTGATAGGAAGGAATTTAATGAAGGCTTAATTTCAGCTGACAGTTCCGTGAGGTCCAGTCCACCATGGTGGGAAGTAATGCAGGCCTGGGCCGGAGGAAAGCTCTTCCCCTTGTCTCCGCGGTGAGGAAACAGAGACCATAAGCAGAAAGCCAGGTCAGGCTATACAGAACCAAGGCTTCCCCCAGTGAGTCACTTCTTCAAACAAGGCTGCATATCTCGTCAAGGTTTTACAACCTTTTTGAACCAGCTAGAAACCCAGTGTACAAACACATGAGCTTATAGGGGTCATTGCATATCAAACCACCAGAAATACCACATTGTCTCAAATGAAGCAGTATAAAATAACTTTCATTCACTAAATCATACGTGATACTTAGAAAGTTGGAATGGACTCTTTTAAAATATATTTTTTTCTTTTTATTTATTTATTTGAGAGAGACAGAGTCAGACAGAGGGAGAGAGAAGGAGAGAGAGAGAGAATGGGCAAACTAAACAAACTCCAAACACATGCACTTTCTTGTGCATATGGCTTATATTGGTCTTGGGGAATCTAACCTAGGTCCTTTGGCTTTGCAGGCAGGTGCCTTAACTGCTAAGCCATCTCTCCAGCCCCTGTAGTGGACTCTTTGTTTAAGAGTCTTCCAAAGGCAAAAATAAAATATTGATGAGCTACATTCATATCTGGGGTGTTTATTGGAAGGTCATTGAGACTGAAGACCATGGTGACTGTTTCCTTCCTGGCCTCCTCAGTCCATATTACATGGCTCTCAGTCCTACCATGACTTCTACCACTAAACCAGCAATGGTGCATCTAATTCTGACATCAAAATACCTCTCGCTTCCCTTTATGCCTCTGTGTCCAGGAGTTGTATGATTAGGTGACACTCACTTACGTATTCTTTCTATCTTAATGTGAACAAATGAGCATGGTTAATTACAGTGCAATCTTATCCAGAGGTACCTAGGACAGTTTTGTTCTGCATAAGCAGAAAAGCGGAATCCTGACAGTGAGGGGCTGCATCTTAGGAAATTTGCTTATATAAACTATAGAACAACCATCTTAATAGAAACACAACCCAGAAGATTCTATGAAGATAACGTGATATTATTTAGGAAGAGAACTTATTACTAACACATAGCAATCTTAACAAAATTAAGTAGCATTGTTATCAGTACTGTTATCATTATTAAATTTAAATTTCAAAGATTGGAATAACAGTTAATAGAATTTCGTACTGTGTTGCTATTTTAAGATGTCCTTTAAGTACCTTCAGAGAGCAATTTTGAAACTAGCCTTAAAATAAAATAATAATGCAAATATAATCATAAAGCAAAGCCCCAGTCCCTTGGTTGATGTTCTTTATGTTGGAAGATTGGACCCTAGCATAGGGAGTACTAGGTGGCTACGGAGCTTGAAGAGATGGAGCCCAGTGGAAGATGGCTAATTCACCAAAGCAAGTACTGTGGCACTCAAAACATCAGGTCAGCTCCTGCAAGAGTAAGGATCCTGCCCCCTGCTCTTCTTTGCTCACACACTCCTGCCAGGCAATGTCATCTTCCATGAGCCATTTCTCAGAGCCAAACGGATGCTCTCAGGCTTGCAGAATTTTGAGCTCAACAACATTTTTTTTCTCTTTCTAAGGCACCCAGTTTTAGGTATTTTGTCATAACCACAAAATTACATACCAATGAACACAATAACCTCTTTAAGAACTAAAAAAATGCACCAATCAACACCAATCAATTAAAAGTTTTTCTTCCTAATCTCTGACACTATTTCCTACACAAAGTCATTTATAATCATGATTTTTATGAATAGTTATACTTTCCTAGCAAAATAGTTTTATTCATTTAATATTAAGAAAGTAGAAGTAAGTTGTTATTTTAACACAAGGGGGTGCATGTGTCTGGAGTTCATTTGTAGTGGCTAAAGGCACTGCCACTCCCATTCTATCTCTCTCTCCCTCTTTCTCTGTCAAATAACTAAACAAATAAAAATAATTTAAAAACAAAAAAACAAATAAATAAATATATACCTAACACTCTCAAAAAAAAAAGATACAACCTACTACAAATGACTGTTAACTAGGCTTAAAGGTGGTGAGGTAGATAAATGAGGAGACAAAATGGAGAACATCTGAGGTTTAGGAGAGACTGCTGCTCACTAATGAGTGAGTATGGGAAGACTTTGGAGTGAGGTCCAGTCCCAAAATTTGAAGTAGTGGATACTTACCACCAATATCTCCTATTAAGCATAATAAAGTGTATCATTCAATTGATGGAAAAAACTTCTAGGTGAACTAAACTTTTTACATAGCAAAGAAATTCTAATCTAAAGGTTGATAAAAATTGTCCGATTTTCTCACAAGAAGAGAAAATACAGCAAACAGAAATAAATGTTGCTTCTCTACCTGCACTTACCTGGAGTCCCCTGTTCCTCTTCTTTGCCAGGATAGAAAAAAAAAAAAAAAACTAACAGAGGCTGCTGTAAGCATCACATAAATCTTCTTTGTGCATAGTGAATTTTCTACTAACCTAATCTATTTTCTCTGATTTTATCTTTTTAAAGCTCTCTTAAGACTTTCTTTTTGATGAACAGAAGATCCTTTGTTTGTTTTAGTGAAATGCAACATAGGTCAATAGTAAAGGGTTGCAAATATAACTTGTGAACTCTCCACAAAACGATATTGGAATTCACATTTTAATATCTAATAGAAACTTCTGAAATATTATTATCAGAATATAAACTGCATTCTAATAACAACATAAGGTGAACAAGGTAACTGAGAAAATAAGATACTGTAAACATTTATGAAGCTAAAATCACATCTTCCTTAAGAATGATAACAAAATGGAGAAGTCAGAGCATCTACCTGTGGTCCATTACAGTCACATGAAACTCTGTCTAACTTATGACTGGTGGAGCATTTAGAGGGGGACATCTATAAGAAGTGAAGTTAAAACTGGCCAGTGGCCAGACATGTGGCACCACATGGCATTTGTGGAGAAGGCAAAGAAACAGCAGCAAAATGTACATTCTGTAAAGTGTATCTGACCCACCTGATCATCCAGCAAGAAGTGCCACATGGAGTGCATGAGACATTCCTGCAGAATTTTATATGTGATGCCATTCATATTTGTTCTGATCCTATTATAAATAAACTACAAATTAACAACAGAATTAAATAGGGAAAAATCTCATGTGTTCTGAAGTTATATATGACACTTGGAAAGCTGGCAGAGTAACTTCCTACAATACACAACACCCCAGTGTGATCCAGCACCACATAAACCCAGATATGGTGGCACATGACCTTAGTTGTTGCACTAATGAGGTGTTGGTAGGAAGATAAAAAGTTCATGGTGAATACCAGCCACCTCACATAGGGTCACCAGTAGAATGGGGAAAAGGAGGAGGAAAATGATGGTACCAACACATGATATGTGTATATCTCCATACATATATACATATATCTCCATCCAAAGATTCTACTTGATAAAAAAGAAAGAAAGAAAAGGAAGAAAGAAAGAAAGAGAAAGGAAATTTAGAAAAGAGCAAACAATGCAAAAGCTTAGAGATGATTGATAGATGATAGGTAGAGTCATAGATAAATAAATCAATTGATATATGATATAATATATATGAAGGGAACTATCTGGGATGAGATAGATGATTAGCAGAAAAGAGGACAGAATAGTGAATGTGATCAAATTATATATTGTATGCGAATGAAAATGTCATTATGAAGCCTATGATTTTGCATAATGAATATATTCTAATAAATATTTTAAAAGCATAAAAATATCCAAAGTCATCCTTAAATACAAAGCAAGATCTACAAGCCTGGTTACTATGAGACCCAGTCTCAAAACAATAGCAATCAAAAAGACTTAGGAGTCAAGACTACATTGTATAGGAAACTACAAAACAGTTTATTTAAAATCAGTTGATTTTGACAGTAATTATTACAGCAGTACTTGGAAGTAAATTTATATATCATTAAAAACTTTATATTAGAAAATACAAATAAATCAAAAATCAGTAATCCCAATTTCTAGCATTATGATTAAATGTCAGGATATTCAACATAACAGTGAAATGGACCACTGAATAGAAACATTAGTACAACTCTATTTCAAAGTTTCAAAAGAACAAATAAGTACTATGACTATTACTATAACTATTATAGAAATGAAATGACTGGCAAAAAATATATAAATAAAAGAGTGCTAGAGAAATGCCTTAGCAGTTAACATGTTTGCCTGTAAAGCCTAAGGACCAGTGTTTGACTCCACAGGTCTCATGTAAGCCAGACGCACAAGGTGATACATGCACAAGCCCATACATGTGTAAAAGCAGGTGCTCATGTCTGGAGTTTATTACAGTGGCTGGAGGCCCTTGCACACAAATTCTCTCTCTCACTTGCTCTCTCTCATAAAATAAGGCCAGTCTATTGGCCTTGCAAGAACAATAAACAAATAAATAAAAATGAAAGAATATGAACACTACTTCTGACTAGAGCTCTTCACTTGGTGAATTCCACTAGGTGTTGAGACAATTTCAGAAAAAGAAGAGAATTCTGAACTTGTGTTGCAAGGCCAACATCATCATGATGTTGTCAAAAGAGTTCCAAAGAATGGAAACTAGACAGATCTTGTTCATATAATGTCAAGAACAGAAACAAATGCTAGTGAAGTGCTAGCAAAGTCATTGTAGCAATTGGTGAAAGAAAAATGTGACCTACTATAATTTGCTATAGTAAATATCTGAAAATAATTAAGGGACTTAGTAGGATTATGAGATTAGAAATCAATATGCCTCAACCAGTTACATTTATATATACTAGCAATGAAAATTAAAAATTGAAAAGAACACTAAAACACCATATAAATAAGAAATAAATAAAATACATAAAATATTTGAATATAATCTATATACAACCACATATATACATTTATATGGAGATATATATATATATATATATATATATATATGGCATGTGGCAAACTCAAAAATGGTCAAGAAAGCCTCAATGAATAAAGAAGTAAATGATTCTAGCACAAGTTTATAAACTTGGTACTTCAAAGATTTTTATTTCTTAAACAATTGTTTATGAATATCACCAACAGAACTTTTTTTAAATTAACACAGAAATTATAATTTGTTTTGAGAAGTAACAGCATTTTTTTTAATTTGGAAAAGAATAACAAATTGGGGGTTCAATTTCAAGATATAGCTTAAAACTAGAGAAATCAAAAAAAAAAAAAAAAACCTGTGGTGGCAAAAACATGGACATATAAATCAATGGAGCAGAATAGTAAATCCAAACCCAACCTTCACTAATAAGATGAATTGATTTTCAGCTAGGGTGCAAATGCAACCCAATGGAAGAAGGATAGTGTTTTCTGAAAATATGGCTGTAAGAATTGATCCTCCACATGCAAAAAGATGAATATTGACCCATAAATCTATACAAAAATTAAGTCAAAATGAATCACATTTCTGAATATAAAGATTAAACATCTAAAGCTTGAATAAACACAAGATAGGATAATATTGCATGTGTGGGATCTCAGATAAGTCATAGATTTCTTAGATACAATATCAAAAGCACAGTCTATAAAATGAAATAATGAAATTGGATTTCAACAGAATTGAAAGCTTCTATTTTGATAAAAGCATTGTTAAAAAAAGGACAACATGCAGACTTAGGACAATGCATTCTAAATAGATATGTGACAAATAATTAGTATAGCCTATATATAAAGAGCAGTCACAGAAAATTAAAAGGAAATAAGCTTTATTATTATTATCATTATTATTATTGTTTTTTCAAGGAAGGGTCTCTCTCTCTGGCTCAGGCTGACCTGGAATTCACTATGTAGTCTCAGGATGAACTCAAACTCATGGTGATCCTCCTACCTCTTCTTCCCGAGTGCTGGGATTAATGGTGTGCACCACCACACCTGGCCTTATTATCATTTTTGAAAGCTGGATTTAAAGTCATGTAGACAGGACTTTAAACTCACTTTCAATAAGAAAGAAGAGTGGTATGTGAAAAGTGACAAGATAGACAAATGGAAGACAATCTAAAAACATCTCCAGGAAAATGTCAATTAATTTGAAGAAGTTACACCTCTTCTTACCTATTAGAATTGTTAAATAAAAGGTAGAGGAAAGAAAGAAAGTCATACTAATGAGGCCATGGAATGATCATATTTTGCATAAGTTGTTGTCAGAGGAAAACAGGATAATAAGGCTTTGCATTAAATGGGGAAATATCTCAGTGGTTATGCAAGCCTGTGACCTGTGTCTAGTACAGTAAGGGCTAGAGACAGGAAAATCACTAGAGCTAAGTGCTCAGTCAATCTGACTGAAAGTGACAGTTCTAGATTCAGTGAGAGACTCTGTCTCAAGCAAACAGCATAGGTGAATGACGGGGGTGACCTGGCATTCTCCACCAGCTTCTGTACATGTGCACACAGGGGTGGTACTTTAATCTGCACACATACACATGTACATACACACACTACACACATGCCACATAAAATGCACACAAATGCCAGAAACACCCTGCTTAACATCTTCACGTCATAAATAAATGGCATATTATGATTGAATCCTACTCATAGGTAGTTATTGATTAGAAATGAAAGAGTAGATTCATACAGGAGTTTGAAGTAATTTAATTAATAGCTTAGAAACCTGGAAATAACTCAAATACCTTTCAGCTGGTCAGTGGACAAATAACCACAAAGAAGGAAATGAGCCTCGATACATGCAAACTTGCAGGTTCACTTCAAACCACCGGCATGAATTAAAGCAAGGCGTAGATACTAACTGCTGTGTGCTCCCATTCACCTGCTGTCTGGTGTCCATGGATGCATATAGGGGTGGAGGGCAAAGCACAAAAGGCAAAAGGACATGAAAAGAAATTGAGGGGCTGATGGAAGAGGTCTTCTTAATCATGACGTATTGATATTCATTCTTCCTCCCTTTACTATGCTGGCTGAAGTCCATGTCACAGAGGTCCTAGAAGGAGTAAGGGCACCCTTGTCACCTTAGCTTTCTAGGTTGCTGTATTTTACCAAAGGTGGGAATGTTGACTGTAGGACTTTAGCAGTACTTACTGGCTTAGAGAAGATCAGGTGTGTTTGGATCCCATTAAAAACTTTTATCATAAATCATGTAAGCACTGCTATGTGAATATATGTCCTTTATTCTGATAATATGGAGAAGAGTATTTTATTGCTTCTACCAATTCTATAGTTTTAAATAATCATCATTATTTCATATGTCTGGACTTGGTAGGCTGATATTTATTTTGTATTAATTATTAATTAATCATTAATGATCATGAGTGCAAGTAGCCTGTAATTTTCCTCTTACAAACTCTTCATGTTTACTGTTCCTATAACAATGATGGAACCATGATTTTGCTTTTCAATCCTTGGGAAAGTTTTTACCACTGTCTTTTAAAAAATATTTTATTTGGGGGACTTCTGGTTAAGATGGCAGCATAGGAACCATGCCAAAGCAGCCTAGGGGAAAAAAAGCCAAAGAAAACCCAGAAAAATACATACTTTTACTAAAAAGTGAGGTGTATAAGAAATTAAAATGGCAGCAGAGAAGTAGGAGAGATCCAGAGCATCCAGAGCCCACAAAGGCAGGCAAAAGCAGCTCTAGCAGTGGTGGCTCCTGCTCTGGCATTGGAAGTGGTGGTGGAAGCTGGTGCTCCAGCTCTGGCAGCAACAGCAGCAGCTCCAGAACTGGCAACAGCTGCTCCAGTAGCAGCAGCAGTGGCGGCTATAGCAGTGGCTGTTCTAGCAGTGGAAGCTTCAGCAATGGCAGCATCGAATCCAGCAGTAGCAGCAGCTCCAGCAGCAGCAGCTTTGGCGGCTATTGCAGCAGTGGAACCAGCAGCGGCAGCTTCAGCAGCAGCAGTAACAGGTCCAAAGTAGCAGCTTCAGCAGCAGCATCAGTGGGTCCAGAAATGGTAGTCCTGGTCTACAGGGCCACAGTTGCCAAGCTCAGTTTGCCCTGCAGGAAAAGGCAGTGCCCAGCTCCAGAAAACAGAACAGCAGTCCATTGACCCAGCCAGCCTACTTTACTGAGACCAAAATTATCCAAAAAGGTAACCGGGATTGCACAAGGGAAGGGTCTCATTGGTAACAAGCTGACTTGGAACCCTCAACAGACCAGAAATCTTAACCTCCTTGTTGATAGAGGATCTGGTTGTTATAATACCTACTCTTGCATAAATACTTGGTGCTGTTGTTGATTGAATGTGTACAGTGTTTAGTTAAATTTTAGAATCTACCTGTATTCTGTTCCACTCATCCTACTTGAATACTCCCATAGCAGGCAAACTCAACCCCAAGGAACACTTTTCTATATACTCTGAGAGTGTTAAGAGCCACACCTAACATCTTAGTATCCTACCCTGAAGATATATAAAACAGATCAATTGACATAGTTAAGAATACCCAGCTAACTAGAAAATACAAGCATTAACTTAATCCAAGATGCAAAAATATATACACTATAACACAAAAAGCACAAAAAATCAACACAATATAAATCCACCAAAAAGTAGTAATGCATCAGAAATGACCTCCAGTGAGAATGAGTTAGAGGAAATGCCTGAGAAAGATTTCAAAATAATGGTTGTAAATGTATTCAAAGAAGAAATCAAAGAGGAAATCAAAGGAATCAAAGAAAACACAGTACACCAATTTAACGAAATAAAGAAGTCAATACAAGACATAAATAAGCAAATAGAAATAATAAAGAAAAAACAGTCAGAATTACTAGCAATGAAGAACACAGTTAATGAAAAAAACAAAACAAAACAAAACAAAAAACTCTGTAGAAAATCTTACCAGTAGAATGGATGAAGGAGAGGACAGAACATCTAAGCTAGAAGACCAGGTGACAGATCTAATTTAGTCCAACAAAGAGAAAGACAAACTAATAGAAAAGTAGGGATGGGAATTTCAAGATATTCAGGACAGTATGAAAAGATCAAACATAAGAATTCAGGGCATAGTAGAAGGAGAAGAATTTCACTCAAAAGGCATAGTATGCAACCTCAACAAAATCTTAGAAGAAAATTTCCCCAAAATTCGGAAAGACGTTAGAATGCAGATACAGGAGTCCTTTAGAACACCAGCCAGACAAAACATGGAAAGAACCTCTCCTTGCCATATTATAATCAAACTACCCAACACACAATCGAAAGAGAAAATATTGAAAGCAGTTAAAGAGAAAATCAAGTTACCTACAAAGTCAAGCCAATCAGGATTGCAGCAGATTACTCAACACAAACTTTAAAAGCCAGAAGGGCTTGGAGTGATATATTCCAAATTCTGAAAGATAATAACTGTCAACCAAGGTTACTTTACCTGCAAAGCTATCCATTCAAATAGAGGGAGAAATAAGGACATTCCATGACAAAAGCAGGCTAAAGGAGTATTTGAAGACAAAACCAGCTCTACAGAAAATACTTGAAAGAATCCTCCATGACAAAGAGTAAGAAAAGCACCCATCTAAGGAACCTGGGGGAAAAAAAAAAAAAAAGCAATACTCAAACACTAGTTAATACAAGAGAGCAAAGGTAGAACCAGAACCACATTAAAAAAAAATGGCAAACATAAATACAAACCTTTCAATAATATCTCCTAATATCAACGGCCTCAATGCACCAACCAAAACACAAAGGTTTACAGACTGGGTTAAAAAGCAGGATGCTAGAATTTGTTGTCTCCAAGAAACTCACCTATCTACAAAGGATGGACATTGTCTTAGGGTAAAAGATTGAAAACGTTTTTTCAAGTAAATGGGCCTAGAAAGCAATCAGGGGTTGCTATCCTGATATCTGACAAAGTAGACTTCAGTCCCACATTAGTTAAGAAAGATAAGGAAGGCCACTTTATATTGATTAAGGGCACACTCCAAAGGAGGACATTACAATCCTAAACATATATGCACCTAACATGGGGGCTCCCAAATTCATCAAACAAGCACTATTAGAACTAAGGTCACAGATAACACCAAACACAGTGGTAGTGGGTGACGTCAACATTCCACACTCATCAATTGACAGGTCACCCTGGGAAAAAAATAAAGAGAGAGGAATGTGGACTAAATGAGGTCATAGAAGGAATGGACCTAACACATATATACAGGACATTTCATTCAAATGCTGTAGAATATACATTCTTTTCAGCAGCACATGGAACATTCTCTAAAATAGAACATTTATTAGGACACAAAGAAATCTTAAGAAATTCAGGAAAATCGAAATAATTCCTTGCATTCTATCTGACAACAATAGAATCAAACTACAAATCAATAGCAAGAAAGGCTATATAGCATGTACAAAATCATAGAAACTAAACAATACACTACTAACTGATGAATGGGTCAATGAAAAAAGTCAAGAAGGAAATCAAAAAAATATATAAAAAGAGTCAAAAGATAATGACAACACAACATACCAAAATTTCTGGGAAACAATGAAAGCTGTTCAAAGAGGTAAATTTATAGCTTTAAGTGCGATATTAAGAACTTAGTAAGGTCACAATTAAATGACCTAATGCTTCACCTTAAAGCCTTGGAAAAAAGAAGAACAAGTCAAACCAAAAATCAGTAGAAGGGAAGAAATAATAAAGATTAGGGCAGAAATTAATGAAATAAAAACAAAAAAGAATCCAAAAAAATTAATGAAACAAAGAGTTGGTTCTTTGACAGGATAAACAAGATTGATAAACCCTTAGCAAATCTGACCAAAAGAAAGAGAGAAGAGACATAAATTAATAAAATTAGAGATGAACAAGGTAACATCACAACAGATTCCAGAGAAATTCAAAAAATCATAGGGACATAATAAAAGCATATACTCCACAATGTATGAAAATCTGAAAGAAATGGATGATTTCCTTGATTTATATGACCTACCTAAATTAAATAAAGATGAGATTAGTCATTTAAACAGACCTATAATGAGCATGGAGATCTGAGCAGTTATCAATAATCTCCGAACTAAAAAAAAAGCCCAGGTCCAGATGGATTCACTGCTGAATTTGACCAGACCTTCAAGGAAGAGCTAACACCATTGCTTCTTAAGCTTTTCCAGAAAATAGAAAAGGAAGGAATTCTACCAAACTCCTTCTATGAAGCCAGTATCACCCTGATACTAAAACTAGGCAAATACAGAGGAAAAAAAGAAAATTATAGACCAATCTCCCTCATGAACATAGATGCAAAAATTCTCAACAAAATATTGGCAAACTGAATACAAGAATATATCAGAAAGATCATTGACCCTGACCAAGTAGGCTTTATCCCAGAGATGCAGGGATGGTTCAATATACACAAATCTATAAATGTAATATGTTATATAAATGGTTGAAGGACAAAAATAACATGATTATCTCATTAGACACAGAGAAAGTGTTTGATAAAATCCAATATCCCTTCATGATAAAAGTCCTACAGAGACCAGGAATAGAATGAACATATCTCAATATAATAAAGGCTGTTTATGACAAGCCTACAGCCAACATACTACTAAATGGGGAAAAACTAGAAGCTTTTCCACTAAAATCAGGAACAAGACAAGGGTGTTCACTGTCTCCACTTTTATTTAATATAGTTCTGGAACTCTTAGTCATAGCAATAAGGCAAGAGACACATATAAAAGGGATACAAATTGAAAAGGATGAGATCAAGTTATCATTATTTGCAGATGACATGATTCTATATATAAAGGTCCCTAAAGACTCTACTAGCAAACTGTTAGAGCTGATTAAAACCTACAGCCGTGTAGCAGGATACAAAATAAATACACAGAAATCAGTAGGCTTTATATATTATGACAACAAACACACAGAGGATGAAATCAGAGAATCACTACCATTCATAATTGCATGAAAGAAAATAAAGTACCTTGGAATAAACCTAACCAAGGAAGTAAAGAAACTCTACAATGAGAATTTTAAAACACTCAAGTGAGAAATTGCAGAAGACACTAGGAAGTGGAAAAACATCCCTTGTTCCTGGATTGGAAGAATCAATATTGTGAAAATGGCAATCTTACCAAAAGCAACATACACATTTAATGCAATCCCCATCAAAATTCCAAAGGCATTCTTCATGGTAATAGAAAAAACAATCCAAAAATCATTTGGAATCACAAAAAACCTCAAATATCTAAAATAATACTGAGCAACAAAAATAAGGCTGGTGGTATCACCATACCTGATTTTAACCTATACTACAGAGCCATAGTAACAAAAACAGCATGGTACTGGCATAAAAGCAGACATGTAGATCAGTGGAACAGTATAGAGGACCCAGATGTAAGTCCAGGTAGCTATAGCCACCTGATATTCTATAAAAATGCCAAAAATACTCATTGGAGAAAATACAACCCCTTCAGCAAATGGTTTTGGGAAAACTGGATATGTATCTGTAGAAGGATGAAAATAGATTGTTCCCTCTGTCCATGCACAAGAATTAAGTCCAAATGGATTAAAGACCTTAACATCAGACCTGAAACTCTGAAACTGCTAGAGGAAAAAGTAGGGGAAACCCTTCAACATACTGGTTTTGGCTAAGACTTTCTGAATACAACCCCAATTGCTCAGGCAACAAAGCCATAGATTAACACTGGGACCTCATGAATTTACAAAGATTTTGCACTGCAAAGTATACTGTGAATAATGCAAAGAGGCAACCTACAGAATGGGAAAAAATCTTTGTCAGCTATATATCTGATAGAGGATTAATATCTAGGATATACAAAGAACTCAAAAAGTTAAATAATAAGAAATCAAACAAGCCAATCAAAAAATGGGCTATGGAGCTAAATAGAGAGTTCACAAAGGAAGACATACAAATGGCATATAAGCATCTAAAAAAATGTTCTTCATCACTACTCATCAGGGAAATGCAGATTAATACTACATTGAGATTCCATATCACTCCTATCAGATGGGCTACCATCATGATAACAAATGATCATAAATGTTGGCGGGAATGTGGAAAAAAAGGAACCTTTCTACACTGTTGTGAGGAATGCAATCTGGTCCAGCCATTGTGGAAATCGGTGTGGAGGTTCCTAAAAGAGCTAAAGACTGATCTACCATATGACCTAGCTATAGCATTCCTAGGCTTATATCCTAAGGAGTCATCTCATTTCCTTAGAAGTACGTGCTCAACCACGTTTATTGCTGCTCACTTTATAATAGCTGGGAAATGGAACCAGCTCATATGTCCCTCAACTGATGAGTGGATAATGAAGATATGGCACATTTGTACTATGCAGTTCTACTCACTGTTAAAGAAAAATGAAGTTAAGAAATTTGCAGAAAAATGGGTGGATCTGGAAATGATTTTACTAAGTGAGGTAAACCAGGCCCAGAAAGCCAAGCACCACATGTTTTCCTTCATATGTGGATCCTGCTACATTGATTGGGCTTCTGCCTGAAAAGGGAAAAACTCAGTAGCACAGGCCAGTAAGTTAAAAAGGAGATGTAAAGGGAAGAGAAAGGAAGCGAGGAGGGTACTTAGTAGGTTGGTTTTATATATGTGTAAGTAGAATGATTGAGATGGGGAGGGGATGTGATGGAGAATGGAATTTCAAAGGGGAGTGTGGGGGGGAGGGAATTACCATGTGATATTTTTTATAAACATAGAAAATATTAATAAAAATTGAGAAAAAAATAAAATTATAAAAAGAAAAAATATATTTGGGGGGCTGGAGAGATGTCTTAGCAGTTAAGTGCTTGCCTGTGAAGCCTAAGGGCCCCTGTTCGAGGCTTGATTCCTCAGGTCCCACATTAGGCATGTGTACAAGGGGTCGCACCCATCTGGAGTTCCTTGGCAGTGTCTGCAGGCCCTGACGAGCCCATTCTCTCTGTCTCTTTCTCCCTCTGTCTGCTGCTCTCAAATAAATAAGTAAAAGTCAATAAAAATTACAATATTTTTAAAAAATTTGTTTTAGAGAAAGAAAGAAAGATAGGTTGAAAGGAGAGGAAGAGAGAAGGGGGGAAAAAGAATGGATGCATCAGGGCCTCCAGCCACTGCAAACGAACTCCAGACACATGCACCAACGTGCGCTTTTGGTTTTTACATTCCTGTAGAATTAAACTTTGGTCCTTTGGTTTTTCAGGCAAGCACCTTAGTCATTAACCCCTAGCTTTTTCTTCTTAGGATCCCCTGAATCAAGCACTTGAGTCAAAGTCACTAAAGGCATTCTCCAGAGAAGGGCAGATAGGTATGTGGTGACCACTTCACAGCGGGAGTGAGGAGAGAAGCAACAGATGCCTGGGGGTGTTGGGAGATATGTGCAGAGTGTTGCAAAGCACTTCAGGGGGCCTTGGACTGGGCAGCACCCCTGGAAAATGTAACTCTGCAGGCACTTCTGAAACCACCATCCTTGTGATGTGGCTGTAGTACTGGCAAGTCCTCCAAAGAAGGCAGCAGCTGATAGCCAGTCCTTAGTGTGGGCACATAGCCATAGCAACCATAGAGGGAGCTGCTGTGACCTTTAGGGGGAACCAGCATCCCTGGTAGAACCACAAGCAGAATCAAGAAAACTTTTTGGTTTTACATGTCTTCCCTCAGGCTTCTCACAGCTTCCTCCCAGTCTCTTTGGAGTTCTGGAGTCTGTCTCTTTGTTTATTAATACATGCTTATTCATCAGTCAGAATATATACATACATGCATACTTGCACGTAATGTGCCATACACTTACATCATTGAACGTATGTGCCTAAGCTCTGAGTACTGAGATTGGCCATTAGTTTATAGAGGATTTTACTTATCTCATTGGGTGTCAGAAGGCCATATCATCTGTCTCACTCTGACCTCTTCAAAGATTGGTGCCCTGTTCAGAACAGCTCCACCTCCCAGCAGCAAACATCAGGCTTCCGTAGAGACCCTGTGTTGGGATAGAAATATGTCCCAGCCTCATATGCTTCAATGCATCCCAGTGTTCCCATTTCAGTCCACTATGTTCAACTGTCCACTGTTCGGCTGTACTGTTTCTTTCCCCACTTTGTTAGAACTCAGAAACACATTGAACGTGCTGCTCCTGATAATCCTTGCTCGATCAAGTTCCCTGACAGCAGGTGAGCCATTCACATCACCTTAACCAGAGCAGCAGGGGTCTCCCCCTCCGTGGGATCCAAATGAATTTTGGCATAAATAAGAAAAGATGCTAAATGGCGAGGTGTGGTTCATTTTCCCACAGTCTCAGAACAATGCTGTGAAAGGGGACATATGGGGACATGCACAAGCAGGAGGAATAAAAATCACAAGATTATCAAATAAGAAATATGTACAAAGGTGAGAAAATCGGAGATAGAGCAACTTATCTCATTATGTCAACAGGCCAGGATGCTGACACAGGTAATGCTTTCATACGGCATCTTTATTTCTCTGAACTGATAATTCAACTCAAGCAGGTGGCCAAGGCAACAGTAAATCATCAACTTTATACCTTGAGACTCCTTTAAAACAAAAAGAAAATAAGAAATATTTCAGCTATTGTAAAATGCAAAGAAAAATAAATATAAGTAGATGCACTCATAGTTTATCAGAAAGCACATAGCTGAAAATTCAGTCAATTTATTTGCCATCAGTGTATTTGCAACACATGAGCTTGGGGGTCATAAGAAAATCATCTACTTCGTCCTGCTTTTTGCTTAGCCTAAAGAAGGGATAGATGGGATATTATCTATAGAGGAACTCACTCATTACACATTTAACAAAAGATGATATGCTTTACTTCAGTAACTGTGGCATGATGAATATTCCATGATACCCCAGAGTCATCCTCCACAGTTAACCTGCTAGTGCATAATTTATTATTATTATTATTACTATTATTATTATTATTATTAGTTTTCTATTCTGCAAGTACAGGCAGTTTGGTACCATCATTAGGCTCATCCGTGACCTACCCCCTCCCCATTGGCCCCTCCTTGTTGAGGTATATGGGTCATGCATTGTGGAGTTAGCCCACAGTTATTGGTACAATAAATGTCTCTGCACATCATGACCCAACATTTGGCTCTTCCACAAAATTTCCCTGAGCCATGTTGGGTTCATTTTTGGTCTTGCTTCAGTGATGAGGTGTTGGGGCCTCTGGGGCTCTGGCTCTCTGATTTAGTAGGCGTTGACTTTTCTCTGTGTTGGTCTCCTACCCCCTTGTGCATAATAATTTAAATAATGTTTGTCTCTCTTACATGCGCCATGGTGCTAAGGTGTTACCACCAATATCTCTAAAACAAATCCTACCCATGGAATACCTCCATGTAGCTAGAAACCTAATAGGTTTAAGTGTCAGATCATTGCCTTCATCTATGAAGATAGAGACAGCTAAGTGGATATGCACCAAGCCTTTGTGTTTATGCAGCTCCTATATCTTCTAGCTCAGTGACTCAGTAGATGGCAAACAAAATATCCCATATGTATGTATGTATGTATGCGTGTGTGTGTGTATATATATATATAATGTATATATATATAAATATAAATTATATATATAATTTATATATTAATGTGAATGGTATGATATTTTGATAACATTTTTCAACATGTACATTATTCAAGTGACAAAGGATATTTCAAAACTTGCATAATAATCAGTTAATTTAATAATGTGGACTCTAGACTTCCGGTTAAGATGGCAGCGTAGGTACCACGGCAAAGAAGCCTAGGGGGGAAAAAGACCAAAAAAACTCAGCAAAATACACACTTTTACTAAAAAGTGAGGTATATAGGAAATTGAGGTGGCAGCGGAGAAGTAGAAGAGTTATAGAGCATCCAGAGCCTGCACAGGCGGAAAAGCGGCTCCGGCAGCTCAGCCACGGCGCAGCACAAAGCTGCCAGACTCTCGGCTCGAGCCGCAGGAAAAGCCAGGTGCAGGATTTTCCCCTCACACCGCACTCTCCGCAACTTGGGAAACGTGAGGGGAGAGCGGCAGCGAGCAGCGGAGAAGACCGCGAGGTAGAAGAACACGTGGAGCAGTGAGAGATCCAGAGCAGCCTCGGCTCCCTCCCCTCCCCCAACGCCTGAACCCAGCTCCAGCGAACACAGCAGCGGCCCGGGACCCGGCCACACCAACTTGGGCTGACAGTGGGACCCAAGCAGGAGCAGAGTTCGGCAGCAACTTCAGCGGCTCCAGCACTGGTACCAGTGGCCCCAGCAGCAGCGGACCCAGGAGCGGCAGCGGCAGCAGATCCCACAGCAGCGGCTTCGGGGGGAGCAGCGGTGGTGGACACAGCAGCGGCAGCTTCAGCAGCGGTGGTGGCAGCTACGGCAGCAGCAGAGACAGCAGCAGCGACTCGGTTTGCCCCATAGGAAAAGCAAGTGCCCAGCTCCAGAAATCAGAACAGCAGCCCGACGACCCAGGCAGCAACTTGACTGAGACCAAAATCACCCAAGGTAACTGGGATTGCACCAGGGAAGGGTCTCACTTGGTCACAAGCTGACTTGGATCCCTCAACAGACCAGAAATCTAAACCTCTTTTTTGATAGAGGATCTGGTCATTATAATAACTACTCTTGCATACATACTCGGGGCTGTTTTTGATTGATTGTGTACAGTGTTTAGTTAAATTTTAGAATCTACCTGTATTTTATTCCACTCAGCCTGCTTGAATACTCCTAAAGCAGGGAAACTCAACCCCTAAGAACATCTTTGTAGATACTCTGAGAGTCTTAAGAGCCACACCTAATACCTTAAGGTCCCACCCTGAAAATATATTACATCAAATCAATTGATACAGCTAAGAATACACAGCTAGCTAGAAAATCCAAGCATTAACTTAATCCAAGATGCAAAAATATATACATTATAACACAAGAAACACTAAAAAGCAAGACGATATAAATCCACCTAAAAGTATTAATGCATCAGAAATGTCCTCCAGTGAGAAAGAGTTAGAGGAAATGCCTGAGAAAGAGTTCAAAAGAATAATTATAAATATGTTCAAAGAGGTCAAAGAACACATGAAAACAATCAAAGAAGAAATCAAAGAGGAAGTCAAAGAGGAAATCAAAGGAATCAAAGAAGAGGCAGGACACCAATTTAATGAAATAAAGAAGGCAATACAAGACATAAATGGGAAATAGAAATAATAAAAAAAACCAGTCAGAATTACTAGCAATGAAGAACACAGTTAATGAAATAAAAAACTCTGTAGAAAATCTCACCAGTAGGATGGATGAGGGAGAGGACAGAATATCTAAGCTAGAAGACCAGGTGGCAGACCTAATGCAGTCCAACAAAGAGAAAGACAAACTGATAGAAAAGTATGAGTGGGAATTTCAAGATATTCGGGACACTATGAAAAGATCCAATATAAGAATTCAGGGCATAGGAGAAGGAGAAGAACTCCACTCCAGAGGCATAGTAGGCATCTTCAACAAAATCATAGAAGAAAATTTCCCCCAAATTGGGAAAGAGGTGCCAATCCAGATACAGGAAGCCTTTAGAACCCCAGCCAGACAAAACCCAGAAAAAACCTCTCCTCGCCATATTATAATCAAACTTCCAAACACACAAACCAAAGAAAAAATATTGAAAGCAGTTAGAGAGAAAAATCAAGTTACCTACAAAAGCAAGCCCATCAGGATTACAGCAGATTATTCAACACAAACTTTTAAAGCCAGAAGGGCTTGGAGTGATATATTCCAAGTTCTGAAAGATAACAACTGTCAACCAAGGTTACTTTTTCCTGCAAAGTTATCCATTCAAATAGATGTAGAAATAAAGACATTCCATGACAAAAGCAGGTTAAAGTAGTATTTGAAGACAAAACCAGCTCTACAGAAAATACTAGATAGAATCCTCCATGCTGAACAAAAGGAAAAGCACACATATAAGGAACCTAGAAAAAACAAGCTATACTCAAATACCAGTTAACAGAAGAGAGCACAGGTAGAACCAGTAACACACACACACACACACACACACACACACACACAAAAATGGCAAACATAAATACACACCTTTCAATAATATCTCTTAATATCAACGGTCTCAATGCCCCAACGAAAAGACATAGATTTGCAGACTGGGTTAAAAAGCAGGATCCTACATTTGTTGTCTCCAAGAAACTCACCTTTCTACAAAGGATAGACATTATCTTAGGGTGAAAGGTTGGAAGACGGTGTTTCAAGCAAATGGGCCTAGAAAACAAGCAGGGGTTGCTATCCTAATATCAGACAGGATAGACTTTAGTCCAACGTTAGTCAAGAAAGATAAGGAAGGTCACTTTATATTGATTAAGGGCACACTCCAACAGGAGGACATTACAATCCTAAACATATATGCACCTAACATGGGGGCTCCCAAATTCGTCAAACAAACACTATTAGAACTAAGGTCACAGATAACACCAAACACAGTGGTGGTGGGTGACTTTAACACCCCACTCTCATCAATTGACAGGTCATCCAGGGAAAGAATAAACAGAGAGGCATCTGGACTAAATGAGGTCATAGAAGGAATGGACCTAACAGATATATACAGGACATTTCATCCAAAGGCTGCAGAATATACATTCTTTTCAGCAGCACATGGAACATTCTCTAAAATAGACCATATATTAGGACACAAAGCAAATCTTAACAAATTCAGGAAAATTGAAATAATTCCTTGCATTCTATCTGACCACAATGGAATTAAACTACAAATCAGTAGCAAGAAAGGCTATAGAGCATACACAAAATCATGGAAACTAAACAATACACTACTAAATGATGAGTGGGTCAATGAAGAAATCAAAAAGGAAATCAAAAATTTATAGAGTCAAATGATAATGAGAACACAACATACCAAAATCTCTGGGACACAATGAAGGCAGTTCTAAGAGGTAAATTTATAGCCTTAAGTGCCTATATTAAGAAATTAGAAAGGTCACAAGTAAACGACCTAATGCTTCACCTTAAAGCCTTGGAAAAAGAAGAACAAGGCAAACCAAAAATTAGTAGACGGGAAGGAATAATAAAGATTAGGGCAGAAATTAATGAGATAGAAACAAAAAGAACAATACAAAGAATTAATGAAAGAAAGAGTTGGTTCTTTGAAAGGATAAACAAGATTGATAAACCCTTAACAAATCTGACCAAAAGAAAGAGAGAAGAGACACAAATTAATAAAATCAGAGATGAACAAGGTAACATCACAACAGATTCCAGAGAAATTCAAAAAATCATAGGGACATACTATAAAAGCATATACTCCACAAAGTATGAAAATCTGAAAGAAAAGGATGATTTCCTTGATCTATATGACCTACCTAAATTAAATCAAAATGAGATTAATCACTTAAATAGACCTATAACAAACATGGAGATCCAAACAGTTATCAATAATCTCCCAACTAAAAAAAGCCCAGGCCTGGATGGATTCACTGCTGAATTTTACCAGACTTTTAAGGAAGAGCTAACACCATTGCTTCTTAAGCTTTTCCAGGAAATAGAAAAAGAAGGAATTTTACCAAACTGCTTCTATGAGGCCAGCATCACCCTGCTACCAAAACCAGGCAAAGATAGAACAAAAAAAGAAAATTACAGACCAATCTCCCTCATGAACATAGATGCAAAAATTCTCAACAAAATATTGGCAAACAGAATACAAGAGTATATCAAAAAGATCATTCACCCTGACCAAGTAGGCTTTATCCCAGAGAAGCAGGGATGGTTCAACATACGCAAATCTATAAATGTAATACATTACATCAACGGGTTGAAGGACAAAAATCACATGATCATCTCATTAGATGCAGAGAAAGCATTTGACAAAATCCAACATCCCTTCATGATAAAAGTCCTACAGAGACTGGGAATAGAAGGAACATATCTCAATATAATAAAGGCTATTTATGACAAGCCTACAGCCAACATATTACTAAATGGGGAAAAACTGGAAGCTTTTCCACTAAAATCAGGAACAAGACAAGGGTGTCCACTGTCCCCACTTCTATTTAATATAGTTTTGGAAGTCTTGGCCATATCAATAAGGCAAGAGACACACATAAAAGGGATACAAATTGGAAAGGAAGAAATCAAGTTATCATTATTTGCAGATGACATGATTCTATACATAAAGGACCCTAAAGAGTCTACTAGCAAGCTGTTAGAGCTGATCAAAACCTACAGCAATGTAGCAGGATACAAAATAAATACACAGAAATCAGTAGCCTTCGTATATGCTAACAACAAACACACAGAGGATGAAATCAGAGAATCACTCCCATTCACAATTGCATCAAAAAAAAAATAAAATACCTTGGAATAAACCTAACCAAGGAAGTAAAGAATCTATACAATGAGAACTTTAAAACACTCAAGCGAGAAATTGCAGAAGACACTAGAAAGTGGAGAAACATCCCTTGTTCCTGGATTGGAAGAATCAATATCGTGAAAATGGCAATCTAACCTAAAGCAATCTACACATTTAATGCAATCCGTATCAAAATTCCAAAGGCTTTCTTCATGGAAATAGAAAAAACAATCCAAAACTTCATTTGGAATCACAGAAAACCTCGAATATCTAAAATAATACTGAGCAACAAAAAAGAGGCTGGTGGTATCACCATACCTGATTTTACCCTATACTACAGAGCCATAGTAACAAAAATAGCATGGTACTGGCACAAAAACAGACATGTAGATCAGTGGAACAGAATAGAGGACCCAGATGTAAGACCAAGTAGCTATAGCCACCTGATATTCGATAAAAATGCCAAAAATACTCATTGGAGAAGAGACAGCCTCTTCAGCAAATGGTGTTTTGAAAACTGGATAAATATCTGCAGAAGGATGAAAATAGATTCTTCTCTCTTGCCATGCACAAGAATTAAGTCCAAATGGATTAAAGACCTTAACATCAGACCGGAAACTTTGAAACTGCTAGAGGAAAAAGTAGGCGAAACCCTTCAACATATTGGTCTTGGCAAAGACTTTCTGAATACAACCCCAATTGCTCAGGCAATAAAACCACAGATTAACCACTGGGACCTCATGAAATTACAAAGATTTTGCACCGCAAAGGACACAGTGATAAAAGCAAAGAGGCAACCTACAGAATGGGAAAAAATCTTCGCCAGCTATATATCTGATAGAGGATTAATATCTAGGATATACAAAGAACTCAAAAAGTTAAATAATAAGGAATCAAACAAGCCAATCAAAAAATGGGCTATGGAGCTAAATAGAGAGTTCTCAAAGGAAGAAATACGAATGGCATATAAGCATCTTAAAAAATGTTCTACGTCACTAGTCATCAGGGAAATGCAGATTAAAACTACATTGAGATTCCATCTCACTCCTGTCAGATTGGCCACCATCATGAAAACAAATGATCATAAATGTTGGCGGGGATGTGGAAAAAAAGGAACCCTTCTGCACTGCTGGTGGGAATGCAATCTGGTCCAGCCATTGTGGAAAACAGTGTGGAGGTTCCTAAAGCAGCTAGAGATTGATCTACCATATGACCCAGCTATAGCGCTCCTAGGCATATATCCAAAGGACTCATCTCATTTCCTTAGAAGTACATGCTCAACCATGTTTATTGCTGCTCAATTTATAATAGCTGGGAAATGGAACCAGCCTAGATGTCCCTCAACAGATGAGTGGATAATGAAGATGTGGTACATTTATACAATGGAGTTCTACTCAGCGGTAAGGAAAAATGAAGTTATGAAATTTGCAGAAAAATGGGTGGATCTGGAAATGATTTTACTAAGTGAGGTAACCCAGGCCCAGAAAGCCAAGCGCCACATGTTCTCTCTCATATGTGGATCCTAGCTACAGTTGACTGGGCTTCTGCGTGAGAATGAAAATACTTAGTAGCAGAGGCCAGTAAGTTGAAAAGGAGACATAAAGGGTGGAGAAAGGAAGGGAGGAGGCTACTTAATAGGTTGATATTGTATATATGTAATTACAATGATTGTAATGGGGAGGTAATATGATGGAGAATGGAATTTCAAACGGGAAAGTGTGGGGGTGGGGAGGGAGGGAATTACCATGGGATATATTTTATAATCATGGAAAATGTTAATAAAAATTAAAAAAAAAAAGGAAAAAAAATGAGGAACCTGGCCTTTAATCCCAGCACTTGTGAGGCAGAGGTAGGAGGATCGTGGTGAGTTCAAGGCCACCCTGAGAATACATAGTGAGTTCCAGGTCAGCCTGGACTAGAGTGAGATCCTACCTCGACAAAATCAAAAATACCCTTGAGTTTTTGTTTAGTTTTGTGATGCTGGAGATTAAAACTAGGCCCTTATGCATGCTAGACATGAACTCAGCTATTCCCATCTCTTTTATTATTTTATTTTTATAGGTATTTTTTTATTAAATTTTTTTGAGGCAAGCCCCCCCCCCAAAAAAATAATGTGGACCCTAAATTACATGCTGATCATTTCTTATTTGCTCCTTGTATATTGTCTGACATCTATTCATTGGAGGACACACAATCTGGCCAATATTGCAGCAGTACACATTAATATTTTAGGTCTGGTTCTTTATGTTTAATTTGTTAATTGTGAATATGGGCTTTCTGCATATAAGGCTGTATTTTTTATTCCTTTGCAACAGGATGAGATTTGCCAGTACTGGACTTGAAAAAAAATATGAAAAATTTAGCTTCTTTTAGTCAGTTTCAGTTAGAAATTGAGGTAAGGGAGTAACAAAAGATACACTCCACATGCCAACCTTCCTTAGCACAACTGGAAGTCTTTGGTACAAGTGGAACTCATGCCTGATAGAGATTCATCTTGAAGAGTCATCCACAACCAGTGCCCCTGCATCCCACAGTCTAGTGTACTGTCTAGGTGGACTGGCCATGGCGTCTGTACTGCAGATTAACAAGCAATCGTATATTCCCCTTACATACCTGAATCTGATGAAAGTAAACCTTTTCTATGCTACAAATGTGACTGCCTTCTTCCTCCCCCGCACCCTCGTCCCTCTCTATCTCTCTCTCTCTCCCTGAATCTCCTTGATCTGGCCACAGGGATATGTGTGAGCATAGCACTGTTTCTTGGTCTTGGGAAAGTTTTCTACTGACCTCTGCTTTATATCACATTAATTGCAATGTAGAATATTATTTACCCTGGTCTCTAAATCTGAAACTTGTGTGTTTCCCTTGCACTGCAGATCTTCTGCTTGGCTGTTTTAACCAAATCTATGCCTATTAATTTCTCTAAACTTGGGGTAGCCACGAGTACTACTCTCTTTACTATTCAGCTCTCATCTGAATTCCTTGGTTTCTGTTTTGATATTTTCCCCTCTGCTAATCTTCTTTAAGCACCCACCAGTTGCCTTCTTAACTTTCTTTCATAGGAAAGCACAAGGTGGATACTATACATGTTTCTTCCAAATTTCTCTACATATACACATAAGTTCTATCTTCCACAAGCTTATGGCTCTACTCCAGGATTTCCCTAAAAACCTCCATTATTATTATTTTTTATCAGTTTTCTGTTCAGCAAATACAGGCAGTTTGGTACCATTATTAGACTCATCCGTGACCTACCCATTTCCCATTAGCCCCTCCTTGTTGATGTATAAGGGTCATGCATTGTGAAGTTAGCCCACAGTTATTGGTACGATAAATGTCTCTGCATATCATGACCCAACATGTGGCTCTGACATTCTTTCCGCGCCCTGAGCTATGTTGGGTTTATTTTTGGTCTGCTTCAGTGATGAGGTGTTGGGGGCCTCTGAGGCTTTGTCTCTCTGATTTGGTAGGAGTCGATTTTTCTCTGTGTTGGTCTCCTTCCCACTTGTGCTTGTATCTGGTACATCAGGAAAACAGCACCCTTGCTTGTTTCACCAATTTTCCTTAGTCAGCCGGGGCCCTTTTGAGGTATGATGGGGTGGCTCTCTCCTTAGGATCTGCATCTATCTGAAAAAGAGAAGCAGATTCTCCAATGGAGAGTAAGTTAGCAGCAGGACAAATGAGATAACACTTACTATTTTATAGAGAGTTTAACAGGTGTAGGCCCTCTTATAGCCCATGATTGATGGTAGCTTGATATTGGAGAGTGGGTTTACATTTGGATATGGTTCTGACTTGTTTCCCAGTTCCAGCTATAGTTGTCGTACCACTGAGGGGATCAGTTAGCCAAATCAAGAGCAGTTGTTTCCCCACCATGGCTGAAAATTGACATAATTCCTTGTATGATATCAGATCACAATGCTATATTGCTAGAAATCAACAACAAAAGACCCACCAAAAATTCCAATGGCACCTAGAAACTGAACAGCACACTTTTAAACAATAAATGGATAGTGGATGAAATAAAAAATAAAATTGCAAAATTCCTGGAATTGAATAACAATGAGAACACATCATACCAAAACTTCTGGGATACAATGAAGGCAGTCCTCATGGGAAAATTCATAGCACTCAATGCCTTCATTAAAAAGACAGAAAGATCCCAAATCAACAACCTAACCATCCACCTAAAGGCACTGGAAAAACAAGAAAAATCCAACCCAAGGAACTCCAGAAGGAAAGAAATAATTAAAATCAGAGCAGAAATTAATGAATTGGAAACCAACGAAACAATTAAGACAATTGACAAAACAAAGAGCTGGTTCTTTGAAAAAAATAAACAATATTGACAAACCCCTGGCCAATTTGATCAAGCAAAATAAGGAGAAGCTTTAAATGAACAAAATTCAAAATAAAAGAGGAGAGATCACAACAGACATAAGTAAAATTGGGAGAATCATCAGGACTTATTTCAAAAACCTCTACTCAACAAAATGGGATAATGTGGAAGAGATGGATAAATTCCTGGACACATACCATCTATCAAAGCTAAACTCAGACAGATTAATCACCTCAATGAACCCATCACACTCATGGAGATTTAAAAATAATGAAAAAAAAAAAAAACCTCCCCAAAAAGAAGAGTCCAGGACCAGATGGCTTCTCAACTGAATTCTATCAAACCTTCATGGAAGAACTCAAACTAATCTTCCTAAAACTGTGCCACACAATTGAAGAACAGGAACAGAGAAAGCTACCCAATTCCTTTTATGAAGCTAGTATCACCCTAATTCCAAAACCAGGCAGAGATGCCACAAGAAAAGAAAACTACCAGCCTATTTCCCTAATGAACTTGCAAAGATTCTGAACAAAATCCTTGCAAGCCAAATCCAACAACACATCAAAAGCATTATCCATTATTTTTTAAATGATCCTCATCAACTATGCAATGTTGTCCACATGAGTGTATTTTTCTGCCTTCTTCCTCGATCCCAATTTCCCTTAACTAAACTCTGTGATTTGTGATTTCTCCCTAAACAAACTTAACTATTCATAATTTATCCTATCTTGAGTCCCTCTGTATCAATTCTTTGTTAATGGTAGATTTGTAAACCTGGGGAACTTCTCTGAACCCCAAACCCTGCATACATATACTTCCCAAATACATACAAACAGCTATATTGGAGCAGTGGTGTTTGAATTGTTTTTCCCATTTTCTATGCTCTTGATGCTCTGTCACCTTGGCCCTTACTGATTTGGGACACACACACACACACACACACACACACACACACACACACGTAACACACATATATGTCAAGAAACCTTCAGCAGCTGGAGTGACTGTACACTTATATTTAAACTTTTAAGTGTGTGGAGAATAATCAGTTTAAGTTGGGTATTGTTGTTATACAAAGAAAGATATCTTCTCTATAGACTATCCAGGAAAAGAAGACATAAATTTCTAAAATCGGAAAACTGACTGACCAGTAATGAACACTGATCCCACAGACATTACAAAGTTAATGAAGAAATGCTGCAAACAACTGTACACCCACACATTCGATACTAAGCTAAATGTATCAAATCCTTAAAAGAAAAAAAAAAAAAACTATCCTTATTTTCATTAGAAACAAACTTGCTAATAGTATTCTTAAATCTACTAAATAAATTAAATCAATAATTAGTAACTTTTCACAAAAGGAGCAATCCCCCCCCCTCCATCACAGTGACTCACTGGTGATTTTTGCCAAACATTGAAGGGAAATATGTCCAGTGGTCATGAGCTCTTTCAGAATACAGAACTATTGGGAACGTTTCCTAACAGATTCGGAGATGATCACTTCATTACCAAAAACATTTCAGGTGGGGAAGGGTATAGATGAATTTCACCCACAAACACATCCAAGTGCTCTTTGTTGAATAGCAGCAAATAGAATCCAACTTTCTAACAGAAAATCTCTATGGCCAGCCTCATTCAGACACAAGGAAAATACTGTCCCACTCAGGAGCTACACAAAGTTCCTCTGAGTACCCATGAGCATAATCTGCCCCAGATTGTTTACAGAATCTTAGAGGACTCATTGCAGAAGCTGATCGGTCTCCAGCAGGTAAGAACAGTAGGAGTGGGCACCAACAGATGAGGGAAGTTTGTTTTCTGAATGGGATCTGAGAAAATATTCTAAGAATGATGAATAAGATTTGTGAACATGGCTGTCTCTGGAGTTTGAGGTCAGAGGGGGAGGCACAGCTCTGCTCATGAAGATAGTGAGTGAACTATTATAGCAATTTAAAGCAAAGAATGTGGAATCACTCTGATTGGGTTTGAATCTCAACTCTCCCCTTCCTGGCTCTATGACTTTAAAGAAATACTCAGAATTTAGTATCTGATCTTTTTCATCAGGGAAATGAAGATTTTCCATTTTGATGGAAGTTGATCCATTTAAGCCATTGAAATATTTGTATAAAATCACTATGTGTACTGTTATTGTATTGTTATTGTTGCTTGAGATAACTGGTATTGAATATGGTAGGAAAGTTGTCCACCACCAAGCTATCACTATTCCTTAATAATTGCATTTTTAATTATTTTTTTCATTGGCATAGTGTGTCACTCCAGCCCAGGCTAACCTGGAACTCATTCTGTAATCTCAGGCTAGCCTCCTACCTCTGTCTCCCAAATGCTGGAATTTAAGCTGTGTCCCACTACTCATGGATAATATTAACATTAATCTGGAATTTATGTACATTTGCCAGAAAGTTGGAGTGTTTCTTAAAGGCAGTAGGGAGCTATTGAGACAGTTTAAGCAAAGATGTTGTGCAAGATGGGATTTCCATTTTAATCAATCTAAAGCAGTGTGAAGAACAACCCAGTGAGTTATTGAGATGGATTTAGGGCCTTTAGTAGCTGTCCAGGACAGGAGAGTGAAGGCTGCATCAACATCTTGCCACGGGGAGAGGACTTGTCGGAGGAGCAGCTATGAAGGATGATGAGGAGGGAGAATCAACAAGCCCTGGCTCCTGATTTAGTGTGGAGATTGTGGGAGAAACACTGCCCTGGGAAGCAGTAAATAACGTGCAAAGAATGAGCATGCCTACTAGACAATTCTTTATTGCCACAAACATTGCTGTGTAAATCACAGGACTGAGTTTCTCCAGGAACTTCAAGAACTGGAGTATGAACACTAACCCTTTATGATCCCTTGCACATACAACTCGAATTTTGGGAAGTATTTGGCTTGAAGTTTGGCTAAGGAATGCATAAAAACATAGAGGGTAACACAATATTTTCCATATAAAAGTGACAAGTGTCTGGGGCCTATAGACATGGAAAGTGTTACAAAAGTTCTCTGTGGTGTACAGAAGACTAATCGGCTGAGAGTGGGGAGCCAAGGGATATTGCAAACACACACACACACACATCATACACACATACATCATACACACATACATCATACACACACACATCATACACACACACACATCATACACAAACACACACATCATACACACACACACATCATACACACACACATCATACACACACACATCATACACACACACACACATCATACACACACACACACATCATACACACACACATCATACACACACACACACACATCATACACACACACATCATACACACACACATCATACACACACACATCATACACACACACACACACATCATACACACACACACACACACACACACACCATACGCACATGCACACTTATGCCATTACTTTCTCTAATGTGATTACAGTGTTGAGGAACTCCCTTATACAACAAGCAAATATATATTCATATTTATTTATTTAATTATTTGGAGGTAGAGAGAGAAAGAGAGAGAGAGAGAGAGAGAGAGAGCACGTTCCAGGGCTTTATGCCACTGTAAATGAAAGGCACATGTATCACTTAATGAATCTGGTTTTAGGTAGCTAATGGGGAATTAGATCCAGGCTATCAGGCTTTATAAGAAAATAGCTTTACACCAGGGTATAGGAGACAGACCCTGAGGATACTCAACACTTGCCAAAGCAGATATCCAGAAGCTCCCAAGAGCTCATCACTGAAGTAGACTCACCTACTACGGCTCAGGGAATTTTGTGGAAGAGGGTGTAGAAAAATTCTAAGAGCCATAGGTTGATACATCATGCACAGAGGCATTCCCTACCCTCAAAAAGTAACTGAACTAGTGTTCCCACAATGTATAATCTACAACCTCAACATCACCAACATAGTGAGAGCAGGAATGAGGGAAAAGAGGGTACCAACACATGATGTATCCATATGAAACATCTTGTTAATAATAGTAATAATCCTTAAAGATATATGTATACATAATAAAACAAAGCATTGATGTATATACACAAATAATACACAAATGTATATACAAATGTATATAAAATAAAGCATTGATGTATATACACAAATAATAAAAATTTGTTCAGAAAAAAAAGCTTCAACTGCTGAGTCATCTCCCCAGCCCCAAAAATATACATATATATACATATATACATATATATGTATATATATATATATATATATATATATATATATATATATATAGCCAAAAATAAATAATTTTATTCAATTGATTTCACTTTTAGATGAGGAAATATTCATAGACTAAGTGGTGAAAGCATAGCATGTCCATAGTTAGCTGTCCCATAGAGGCAGAATGAGGACCACACCCATAGACATCAATGCTTGTTCAGTACTATCTTTCAAATTACTCTAGTTCCCCCACTTTTCTCTTTCTTACCTCTCTCTCTCTCTGTCTCTCTCTTTCTCTTTCTCTCTGCATATTCCTATGTGGGCACACATGTGCCATGCAGGTGGGGAGACATAAAAAGATAACTTCCATGTTAAGTCCTTGTCTTCCATAACGTTTGCTGCAGGGTCTCTTGCTCAGAGCTCTGGCCATCAGTCTGGTTGGCCTGTGAATATCCTGGTGGTTTTCCTGTCTCTATATCCCTTGTCTAATAAGCTAAGGCACACTGGGATTGCAGACACCTGCCTCAGTGTCTGGATTTTTACATGAGCTCCTGGAATGCTTAGGTAATAAGTGCTTTATCCACCAAGCCATGTCCCCTTCCCCTAAATCCATAACTCTTTTACCATCTCTGCTACAAAGTTATACAAACATGCATGCTGATGTGGCTTCTCCACCACTACCTGCTTCACCATTACTACCGTCATATTCTCCTTCCCATTAGAAAGAATTTACACACGTAGCATCTAATTATCTGATAACCAAGAACATCCTCAAAGAATCACATTACTCTCATTTTATATAAAGGGAAGACAGAAGTGCCATCTTTGTAATTGAATTGACCCAGGATATGCTGGTTGGAGAAATAAAAATGTGCACATATATTTATAATATTTTTCTCATCATTTTAAACCTCCGTGACATAAAATATAGCATTTATGCTATAGCCAAAATGAAAAAAAAATATGAAAATATAAGCATGACATATCCAAGTCAGAGTCAGATTTATAGACTCCATTTTATCTTTTATATAGATTATCTCTTTTTAAAATGTGCATCTTGTTATTTCACACCTAACATCCTGGATCTCACAGATAGAGGTGAGGATAAACTTGTAAACTCCCACATTTCTTAATTTATCAGATCTCAATTTTCACATACATTTCTCAGAATGAAAACCATCTATTGCAGGCATGCAGACTCTATGTAGCTTTCAAATTAACAAGAGAATGCCCAGAATGTAAAAGACTTCTGAAAGCTATACATGTGATTTCTTTTCTTTTTCTTTTTTTTTGAAAATAGCTTCATTTATTTTCATGCAGAGAACAATAGAAGCGAGACAGAAAATGGGTGTGCCAGGGCCTCCAGCTATTGCAAACCGCAGATGTATGTGCCACCTTGTATATGTGGTGTCATGTGGGTACTAGGAATTAAACCCGGGTCCTTTGGATTTGCAGGCAAGTGCCTTAATGGTAAGCCATCTCTCTGGCCCCTATTTTAAAATATTTTATTTATTTATTTATTTATTTATTTATTTATTTATTTACAAGTGGTAGAGAGATAGAAAGAGAAAGAGAGAGGAAGAGAGAGGGTTGGAGAGAGAGAATGGATACACCAGGGCCTCTAGCCGCTGCAAACAAATTCCAGATGTTTGTAGCACACTGAGCATCTGACTTTCTGTGAGTACTAGAGAAAAGAACCTGGGTGCTTAATCTTTGTTTTGCATTCACCTTAAACACTAAGCCATCTCTGTAGCCCATGAGTTTTCTTTTCTAATTGGGGTTGTTATTAAAGAGAGTGACTTAGAGAATGGCAGACAGTGAGGCTGGAGTTTGAATGGATGAGATAAAACTAAATTCATGCTCAATGATCTTGAACTAGAAAAAGAAAACATTCATCTCATCTGTTTAAACCTAAATTTGTAATAAATGCCATAGCATCAAAAGATCACAAAAATAATTGTTTGTTTGAGCTGAGTAAGATTTTCCTGAATTTAGAGTATTGTGGTATATGTTTCATGGGTGTTGATGTGAGATGACTTCCACTGTAGTCATTTGCAGGCTTCTGTAAATTTCCATTCAGTTCTGCTTGTGGTGATAACATCAAGATCTATCTCCATGACAATCTTTTTTCCTGTCATTGAGAAAAGTCTTCACATCTCCACCTGTAACAGCATAGCTAGTGTGGTGGTTTGAATCAGGTGTCCCCCATAAACTTAGGTGTTCCGTATGCTAGGTTCCCAGCTGATGGAGATTTGGGAATTAATGCCTCCTGGATGGAGTGTATGGTTCGGAGCAGGCTTAAGGCTGCTATAGCCCTGTCCCTGTGCCGGTTTTTGACACTCTCTCCTTTGCTGTTGTCCACCTTATGTTGGCTAGAGCGTGATGTCCACCCTCTGCTCACACCATCATTTTTCCTGCTATCATGGAGCTTTCCCCTCCGGCCTCTAAGCCACAATAAACCTCCTTTTTTTCCCACAAGCTGGTTGGGCAATTTCTACCAGCAATGTAAACCTGATGGCAACACTGTTATGAGGCAAAGGAATTCTTCCTCTCTTATTTGGATCCACTGATACCATGCAGGAGGAGGATCTCCCTGTAGGCCATGACTGGTGATTTTGTCAGCTCCGTGGTAGGCTCTCTGTGGAAGCCTGGTGGAGGGAGGATGGTTCAGGTTTCCACTGTGCCCTTGCTGATACAAAGGTTGGAGACAAAAGGCTTTCTGATGGTGCCCAAGTGGAGGCTATCCGTCATTTCTCCAACATTTCTAATGTTTTGGGGCTGTAGTTCCATGGACTTTGGCCCGAGAGAAAGGGCTTTGCTGGTGATGGTGCCACTTGTATCAGCTAAGTCTTGAAATTTACAAATTTCCAGGTTCTACTCAAACTCTGGCACACAATGGACAAAAGGAAGTCAGAGACACCTCAATAAAGAATCGTGGCTCCCCCAAGTCACCCTATGCCTAGCTGCTCTGTCACATGCACCTTCTCTCTCCCTATTTCCTTCCCTCTCTCCGGGTGGTAGTTGAACTGGGAGGAGCAGAAGAAAGTCCATGCTCCCTTTTCCTTTTGTTGGGGTACCTGCGTAGGCAGATTAATTAGGCAGTACCAGGAGGGACGGCCCTTAAAGGGAGGGCCCTTCAGATGCCAGCCTACCTCATCCTGTCCCACTTTGCCACTCCTGGGATTTAGTGTTTATCTACCCTAGGCTGTTAGAACTCTCTCAAGTGTATATGTTGCCCAGGCATGGGTGGATTTGTCCTCGAATCTCAGGCCAATTGGCTAGGCCACCTGGTGTAGGTGTGTCCAGTGGGATGACACAAATCCTATATCCCCTGATCCACAGGGTAGTGGGAGAGGCATTTTTCCCTCTTTCTCCAGAGCCGGCTACAATATTTTTTCTAATCTTCTGACAGGTAAAAGCTCTTTCCCATCCCAGCAACCATGCCAGGGTCATTTTTGATCCTTCTTAAAAGCGTACATTATTTTTGAAATTGCCTCTAGTACTTCTTTCAAGCATCAATATCTGATCACATGGGCTCCTGAACTACATGTGGCCCACATGGACTTTTGGGCTCCACATGGTATAATTTTCTTCTCCCCATTTATCTCCCCTTACTTCTCAGCCTTCATCTTTTCCCACTCCTTTGTGATATCTAAATAAAATGTGGTATTTTAAAAATCATTCTTTTGAATTTGGAATTGCCAGGTTTTTGTTTTCAGATAAGAACTCAGGGCTTGGGGTTCCAGGAAATACCCTAGAATCCCAATTCCCCCATTACACTTTGTAATGCTGAGCTTAGAAAATGTAGTATCAATGACAAATAACTGGCCAGATGGACATTATCCTTGAAACCAAAAGTTTAACTGTGGTCCGGAGGATTTCAAACACCATTGCATCTTAGGAGCTCTTGGGAAGCTTTTAAACCCTTTGCTCTGCATCCCAAGCACAGCCTCTTAGAACATGGAGCTTAGACTACCCTAGCCATTGCATCAGACATTTCATATTCGGAAGATCCTGGCACCTCACCCTATTGGCATTCCCTTCTGTGTTGTCTTCATCATACGACAGTATAGAAGAGTCAGGGTAGAAGGAGGGACAGCTGATAATAATTTCTGGGCCAGAAATTGATGCTCCCACCTCCCACCCACTGGCCAGCAATTTCCTGGTCCTAGGCAGACAGAATACACAGCATTGTGCACTGCCTGGAAGCCGTTCTCCCTGAGAGGAGATAATGGCCCTTTGTCACACATCAAGATGGAATTAAGCTCCGTGACAAAGCATTTTGTATAAATCAATCGATGAACTTCACAGTTCATTGAAACTTATCCAACAGAGGTATTGCAAGATGCTCATTCAAAACTGATCTTCCTAAGAACCCTGTGCTGTCCCTTGCTCATGCTTTTTGAGCCAAGCTAGGGCCTCCTGGGCACAGACATCTTTGATTCCATAACTCTGTAAAAATCCCGGGCTTCTTAGTGGGTAGCACAGAACCTTGCTTCTCCACTGCTTTTCCAGTTTTCCTCTCCTTCCAGATGCTCACTACATTTGAACTGATGATTCCTCACCATCAATCCTTAAATGGATCCAGACTCCATCTTTTGTTTTCCCTTCTTACTTCAGAATCCCTCCACTTTCTGATGCTTTCCTCAGGGCACAATAAGCATATACTTCCTTGATAAGATCTGGCTACAGAGATACCTTCACTGTAGTGACACGTGAGTGACATGCAAACACAGGTTGCATATGAAGCACTTTACTGACTCAAACATCTCACCAACCCCAAGGTCATAGTTACTTTTGTATCACCATTCAGATGGCCTAGGCTGAAGCCTTGACAGGTCACAGTTGCTCTTATATCACCACTCAAATGGCCTAGGCCAAAGCCTTGGCCCACTTTTAACTACCAGTGTCACCTAAGATGCCTCTCAGAAAGTTCCAGAGAACCTTATGTAATACAGTACTAAGCAGTGAGCTTTTACATTTTAAGAAATATTTGTAATTATTTATTTGCAAGCAGAGAGGTAGAGGAGAGAGACAGAAAGAGAAAGGGAAAGAATGGGTGAACCAGGATCTCTTGCTAGTACAGATAAACTCCAGATGTACGGGTCACATATAAGCAAGTACCTTAAACTGCTGAGTCATTTCTTCAGCCCTATTTTTTAAAAAAATATATATCTATAATGTGTATTATAAAAGCCTTAGTTCAGGAACTGCAACTCCTCTCATGACGATTGTTCCGTCTGTTCCCTTCTTTCTTCTCTTCTGTTCAGATGCCTTTATTGGAAACTTGTGTTAAGTTAAGAAATCAATCAGCTAAGGACACACACACACACACACACATCAAGCAGGCAAACAAAACCAAACTTCCAGGAATAACTATTAATGTAATCACTCAAGGGCACCCATTCATAGACAAAGGGAATCCACAGTGCCATGTGGTTGGGGAAGAAGAAGCCATAGGACGGGGTTGCGGGTGCTGAGGAGAAGAAGAATCACAGAAGTCATACAGGAACACTTCTGCCAATCATCTGATGCAGAAGACAACACAGGTGAGAACTAGGGAAAGTAGCTAGAGAAGGTGTCTGGCCAATGTCTGTCATGACTGCCTGTGACTTTTTGCCTCTCATACACAGGCTGTTTTGTTCATAAATACTTAAAAAGGGGATTTAAAGGAGCCTGTGTGGTCTTGAAATTGGGTGTTATAGGTTCAGGAAAGTCCTTGAATGACAAACCCTAGGTTCATGTCTACTTCTAACCAAAGAGTTGGAAAATAAGACTGATAAAGGATAATTATTAAATTATTATATTTACTGAGAGAATTATAGAACCAGAAGAAGGAAAATGAATAAACCCATGTGGTCTGAAAGCCCACATGGTGTGCACGAAAATAACATAAAAAGTGAGTTAGAGAGGAAAGAAAAGAAAATACAAAGAGCTCCTGCCTTGTGGAGGGCAGGAGAGTATAGAAAGCCCATGTAGGAATAGGAGCCAGGGGGTTATAGCCTCATCTCCGCCCAGCTGGGCTGAGAAGAGGGGAAACTCACCAGAACCTGGAGGTTCAGGAGTTGCCAGGCAGCCCAGAGAACTTGTCCTCCCCTTGTAAACTTATTTATAACCTTATGGTGGTGGGCTTTTCCTTCTGGCTCAGGTGAGTCATCCACACAGCTGATTAGTCTGGGCTGTGAGCTGCTCGGGAAGCAGTTAGCCATGCCACCAAGTTCAGGGACTGAACTTGACTAGCCATAATGACAGGGCTAGATTTAAATTCTAAGAAATCCTCTCCCAGGAAAGGACTAGGTTGTTTAGGCAAGAGGTAAAGAGTCAGATCATACTTTGATCTCTAGCAAAGTGGAGACCCAACGAAATTTCTGCTTATTTTCTGGGACTTTGTCATCCTAACTACCTAACAAAGCTTCCTGATTCCCTCTCAATCTTTGCTGTAAGTCCTAGCCTTCCAACTTCAACATGCAGTGGTGAGGGAAAGGGAAAGGGAAATGGGAAGAGAGGAGTCACTTTAACAGTGGGAAGAATATTTCTAAGGAGGGAGGTGACTTGCACTGCATTTAATGTGAGGAAGTTTGCTGAACATTAGAGGCATGATAGAGTCTGCCTGGTCCCTGTCTGAGCTCAGTGGCTTCTGCTTGCCATAATCTTTTGCTTAGGATACCACAGCTCACATATTTTGTATCCTTCCAGGAGGATAGAATAGAAGACCTCACTCTCCTCACTTGAATGGCTCCAACCATTCACACAAGGACTTCAAAGAACAGTCTGTTCTGCTTCCTTGTTTTATGTCTTTTATTGCACCATACAAATCTTTTGTCTTTAACATTTCCAAAACAATCTGAAAATATTAGGTAACCAATTTGCATCTCAACCCCAGAAGTCTGGGTCACTGTGATTATTTCTGCTTTACAGATGAACAGGCAGGGTAGGCAAGGGGAAGGGATTTGCTTGTGTTTGCAAAACTGAGCAGAGAGGAGCAGTGTGCCCTTCATAAATGCCATCCTCTGGACTGGCAGCCATTCTGCCACTCTGTACTTGACAATCAGCTAACAGAGATGAGGACTCTGGGAAGGTAGGTAGCGGGGACTCATAGGATAATGCCATGGCCTAGGACAAGATATCCCACCCTCCCATGCTCATTTTCTCTCTGGATATAGTCATCTGTTTTTGTGTTTCTTTACTGCTCACTGAGTTGTGCTTTAAGAAAAGGAGATATACTTTTCCAATAAACAAGGAAATTAGCACATACTCTGTGCTTAGTAACAACCTTGGTGTCTGGAACATAAAGCATGCTATATACAATCCCATATTTGGGAGCCTGAGGCAGGGGGATTTCCATGAGTATGAAGCTAGGCTGAATACATTACATAGTTCGATCCAGTCAAGCTAGAACAGTCGTTAAAGAAAAAAAAAAAAAAAAAGGGAAAGTAGGAAGAGAAAGAGTAATGAAGGAAGGAGTTACAATTCATGCTTTGTTCCATCTCTAAGCTTTTTTGCTGGGTTAGAGAATAATGAATAGAAATAGTCAGTTTCACATTTATGTTTTACTTGTGTCTATGAAGTTGGGTTGCCTAATACCAGATTTATTCTCATCATTACATCCCTTGACTACTTGCCTCATGAACCTCATTTTTTCTCATCTGTGGGAAAAAAAAAAGTGTAGTAACAGGATGCACTGAAATATTGCTAAGTCTAGAGAACAGAAATAATTAGAATAGAAGCCTATGTGAGAAAGACACTGAATTCTTCATCTTAAACATATACACATACAAAAATATTGTGATTTGTACATTTCTTCATGATACCACGTACAAAAAAATCATAAAATGTTGAAAGTCAAGAAGTTAACTAAAGGTAAACTCCAAATTGGTTTGAGGAAGGATTATTTTTCTCCCTATAAGCAGCAATACTACCCAGAAGGTTGTGATAAGGTGATCATTTTGTTATTGGGAAGTTGTTCTATTTCTGGAACCATTGACCAGTTTGAATACAGCAGTATTCTGCCTAGGTCTACTTTAGGACTTTGCTGCAAGTGGTATTTACTAAATATTGACTGCATGGTCAGAAAATTTGCTTGGGCTTTGTTTTCACTGGTAAAATCTTTAGTAATATTAAAAAATATGGTATCTGACATAGAAATCTTACACTCTCTTCATAGTAATCTAAAATAGGAGCAAAAGTTTGCACAAGAACAAATAAGCTGATGTACTGAGCTGGGGATTACTTTAGTGACACTAAGATACCTTACATATCCAGCAAGTATCTTGTGGACTAGACACTAGGATGGATGGGGAGGGGAGGGGAGGGCATCGAAGGGGTGGGAAACACAAATCTAGACCCAAACGGCAATGGTACCATAAATTCTACTTCCTAAAAGGTAGACCAAATGGCTGAACCTTCACCAGGCCCTTACAGGGAACACATGAACCACAAGACACTGGAGAGGGTAGGATCAATCCTAACCTTAATCTTCTACATATTCCCTCTCTCCCTTACCCTCTCACTCTCTCTGTCTCTTCTCTCTAACTCTTGTATATTAGTTATCTTTTTCCTAATTTTCTTAGTAGGCACTGACCTGTAACTCCCAGTACCAGCATGGGGTTACCATCCACAACGACTTTTTGATCAGAGAGACCTACAAGGTTTCCTAACAGACAGGTTTCTGTCAGAGTACTTGATGACCCACCAAATGTTAGTGGTAAGACCCTATTGTTGAAGACTCCATATGCAGTTGACACTTAAAATGGAATGGCATGGCTAGAAGTTGGAAGAGAGTCAGTCCCCAGACAGTCAGCGTGTCCAGTGTCAGAAGGTGCTACATGGGTGATTGGGGGAAAATGACCAATATCTGTCCAAGCAACTCATGATCTAACCTACTTAGCAGCAAACAACCTGTTGTGATAACCACACAAGTGCAATAGTGGCACACAGCCAAGGTGGGGAACCAACTGCTCTTGATTTGGCTAACTGATCCCCTCATTGGTATGGGACCCATAGATGGAGCTGGGAAACAAGTCAGAACCATATCCAAACGTAAGCCCACTCTCCAATATCAAGCTACTACCAATCATGGACTACAAGAAGGCCTACACCTATTAAATTCTCTATAAAAAAAGTAAGACTTATCTCATTTGCCCTAGTGCTAACTTACTCTCTGTTGGAGAATCTGCTTCTCTTTTTCAGATAGATGTAGATCCGAAGGAGAGAACCATCCCATCATACTTCAATAGGGTCCCGGCTGAAACTAAGAAAAATTGATGAAACAAGCAAGGGTGCTGTTTTCCTGGTGAACAAGATACCAGCACAAGGGTGAAGGAGATCAACACAGAGAAAAATCAACTCCTACCAAACCAGAGAGCCAGAGCCTCAGAGGCCCCCAACACCTCATCACTGAAGCAGACCAAAAATGAACCCAACATAGCTCAGGGAAATTTTTGTGGAAGAGGGCCCAGAAAGAATGTCAAAGCCACATGTTGGGTCATGATATGCAGAGACATTTATCTTACCCATAACTGTGGGCTAACTCCACAATGCACGACCCACATACCTCAACATGGAGGGGCGAATGGAGAGAGGGTAGGTCAAGGATGAGCCTAATAATGGTATCAAACTGACTGCATTTGCTGAATACAAAACTAATTAATAAAAAAAAAATGAAAAAAAAAAAGAATCAGCTGTACCTATTATGTTATTTTGGAACATATTCGTTATACTGAAATCCACAGATCAAAATGTTAATATCCACACCCTCCATATGTCAAATATATTATGTATCTTTCAATTCACTTTTCAGTTTTACTCTGGGTACTATTTCTCTTACAGTGCCATATGGTATTTCCCCATAGGTTTGAAAATGCCAAGAAGGTGGTTCAAGTGTATTGTGAGACACCTGTAACATCCCATAGGGAACTTTGCTTTCACCAGAACCGAATCCCAAAGCAGGTGGACTGAAACTTCTATTGCAAAACAGCACAGAAAAGGGGGTAGCAGAGCAGAAAGTAGAAAAACATGTTTCGCTAAAATTTATATTCAAATCTGTCACTCCCATCATACGGAATTGGACTTTTGATACTTCACAGGGAATATACAAGAGGGCAGCAACACTCACTTTAAAAAATGGATGTCAGTAACATCTTCCCCAGAAGTAGATTATGCATGCAGTATGCAAATTTCTTCTTAAGAGTCTTTCAGAAGCAGGAACACAGAACTTCACAGACCATATGAACATGTTCAGATTACCTCATCCTAAAGAAGTGTGGGGGAGGGTACACAGCCAGCCATTCTATTCTAAAAGTATCACATTATGTGGGTGAGTTCTATTGGCATTGTAAGTATTTTACATCGTTATTATGAGTGCAATGAAAATTTTCTGCTTTAGATAGAAGTTTATCTTTTAGACTTTGCCATCTGTGATTCATCTGAGATATCAGAGAAATTTTCATGAAGATATTTGGAATGGTGCACACATTCTGAACACATTGTTCCCCTAAGCATTCTTGTTATGTCTACATTTCCTTGACCATAATAGTATTGCTTTAAATATCTCTCTGATCTCATTCTGTCTCCTTCCTCCCTGCTCTCCTCTTCTTCCTCCTCCTTCTTCTCCTCTTCCTTCTTCTTCCCCTTCCATTACTAACAGGTATATACCTTCATTTTACCCAACATATGCTAAGTACAATTTCTACATGGTATGTTTCTGCCTTCTTTTATCTTGGGTAACTATGAAACTCAGATTGAAGAACCTCAACTATTATGCATTTTATGAATTTGGTGGAAAACAAAACACCAAAAAACTCATGATTGTTTTTTCCCTTCAAGCACCTTACAAAAAGCAGCAGGAGCCAGGCGCACACATTTAATCCCAGTACTTGGAAGGCAGAGGTAGGAGGATTGCCATGAGTTTGAGGCCACCCTGGGACTACATAGTAAATTCCAGGTCAGCCTGAGCTAGAGTCAGATCCAACCTCAAAAAAAAAAAAAAAAAAAAAAAAAAAGTAGCAGGAAGGGAGGACATGATCCATTATCAGAGAAAGTAAAGCTCTGGCTATGTTCAGTATAGAAATAATGCAAAACCCTAGACAAAGGAACTCTAGAAATGACAATTGCAATTAATTGGCTTCCAGATCACTGGTTTTGTTGAACCTTGTTGATTGGCAGAATTATCAGCCATATCAACATAGAAAACTCAATCTAGTTACTGAGGGAATACTGGGGAAAAATAAAAATATCTGACTTTTGTGGTACAGAACTTACAGTAATTTATTTGTTCCTTAATCAACACATTGGTAATATGGGGGGCTCTTCCCCATGTCAAGACTGCTGAAGGTAGCTAGGCTCAGACTCAGGTGATCAGACATAGAAACAGAAGCTGCTGTGAAGTGTCACCAGGCTAAATGACATGAGGGGTGAAGGTCAGTGATTGAGAGTCCTGGCCAGTAACTTGATTCCAGAAAGCATTGGCAAAGACGGAAACATCCCACTGATCAATATATCCACAGCATGGTACTTCTGTGTGAAAAGTAAAAGTGCTGAAAAAGCTCACTTTTGAACTGTGAACAATCATGGAATGTCAGGACAAAAGAAATAGTTCTGGGAAAATGTCTGGCAATAAATCAGATGCTAATGTCATGAGCTGACAGATGTGAACCACTAGCCCAAGAATCTACTAAAGTGCAGGTTTCAATCATGACTAAAGTAAAGTTCCTTCAATGGAGGTAATAACTGTGATAAGTGGATCTCCACCTATTATCACTGCCATAGTTGTGCCCAACCAATGAGAGCCGGGCTTTTCCCAACTTGTGGAAATTAAAACACCATACCTTTTCTTCCTTCTCTGTCTACGGGGCTTTGTAGCACTCTGTGGGAGTGGGGGTGGACGTGATATATCTACATCTTTATCAGAAGCCAGTCTACGTTAAGTTGTTCTCATAGGAAGCACATTTAGCCATGGCATCTGACGTCAAGGAATCATAGCTTTGCATGGCAAATGTCTTCTCATCAGGAATTCCACAATGGGAGAGCAGTCACACTGCCCACTGGAGAGTAGAAATAGAACTGGGGGATTAAACAAAGTTTGGAAAAGCTGCTGACTCTATGGCCCCTGTAATGGGTAATCTAGATTGTGAAGTTGAGAGAATTTAAAATCACCATGGAAAAAAAATCTCTGGACATGACTGTGAGGGATTGTCTACATTAAGTTAATTGAGGTGTGCAGCACCATTCCTTAGGCTGTACATCCTGGCCTGCACAAAAGGGAAAAAAAAATACCCTTTTTAAGGTTGAGATTTTATTAAATTAGAGATAGAATTTTTAGAATCTGTTCTTGTAGATCTTATAAGGAGACATTGTCAGAAGTATCAAGAATATATATATCATGTAGCCTTGGTGATGGCATCGACATCACTCTAGTTACCAAGAGCACGTCGAATGTCACTGTTTTGTATACTTGTTGCTTTCATTTGACCTTTGGAATGAAAATGCCCTGGGCTGTGTCACCTAAAGCTTGTAAGACATACTTTTATTTTGGTCATACTTTACTTTCTACTTAATTGTTAAGACCAAGTAAATAGCCACAATTCTATATACATATATATATATATATATATATACATATATATATATATATATATACACACGCACACACACATATGTACATACATACATATATAAGGCTCTCTCAGGATTTGAACCATCTTCTAAGATTAGGCCTGTGCTTACCATGTGGCTTCCCTTAAAATAACTGAACTTTTTTGTTCTAACTCTCCTCCTGTAAGGAGTCCATCCTCTGAGTCTTCATGAACTCTGATCAAGAGAATAGGTGACATACTGGAGATTTAGGATCCTTTAGAAGTGTGTCCTCATCTCCCGAGGCTTACTTGACCTGAGCGCAGGGACAAAAACATCGGTTTCCCTTTTTAGCTCCAGTGTTTCCAATTTGTTTTGGCTTCTACATATGGTTATTAAACACTCCAAGGTAAGTACAGGCAAAATATGATAACAGCCCAGGATATAATTCTTACCATTGAATTGTAAACACCAGGGAATGTTTTTGTTAAAAACAATTAAAGTAGAAAAAAAGTCCTGAGATCTCTGTTTTAACATATCATGAGAAATGTCCTCAATGTTAATTTTATAGCCTCAGGGACTGAAAGGGAGCTTCTGTTGCCATAGCCCAGGGGCAGGCTGACCTCAAATACCTGATTCTTCTGTCTCTGCCTCTCAGGTACTGAGATTAAGAGTGTGAGCTACCACATCTGGCAGAATCTTGTGACTCTCAATAATCCCCCTTGTGAGAGCAAGCTGATTTTCCCTCTCATTTTCATGACTGTGGATCCAATATGGCCAGCTGCTTCAAGATCTGGCCATCATGTCTTCTCCCTTCATGGGCTATAACCCTTGAACTATAAGCCTAAATGATCCTTATTTATGTTTCTTTTGTCTGGTATTTATTAACAAAAAATGTAATTAATATATGTCCCCCATTTAAAAAATAATAATAATCAGACAAGCAAAACAGTAAAAATGTGTCAACCGTCCTAGGATCCTGGAAAGGTAAGGATTCTAATAAATGCATTGACATCACAGGTTATGTATGAAAGTTTGGTCTAGAAGTCTAAATGATTTATCAAGAAAAAAATGTATTTGGGCATGTAAGAAACAAAGGAAGACCTTAAGTATTTCGATTTGGGAAAGTCAAGAAGTAAAGTTGTTTTTTTGTTTCTTCACTCTCTGCAGTTGGGTTTTGACCTTGGGCATTTCCTATCATATTTAGGGGATTTCACAGTAGTTCTTAGTCTCGTGGCATAACACAATTTTTTCAGTTCCTGAAGCATGAACTTTTTAATCTCAAATCTTTTCTAAAGATCAAAGAAAACTCCATGTAAAGACTTCATGTCTTTTAGATATACACATATTTATGTCCATTTTAAAAAATCAACTCTAGATCTTTAGTTATTGATTCAAAATAATTAATGTTTTCCTCCAGATCTGGAGAAAGCTCTTTTCAAGGTCCTGCCACCTGAAGAAGAGGATTCCAACAGAATTAAAGTAGAAGGTATGAAGGTGCAATGGGATTGGCCTTCCAGGAGAATCCACAAATGCATCAAAGGGATGAAAAACAATGATAAAGACAGTTAAAAGATTCTCAGCAATATTACATTGACAGACTATAAGATTATGTTTAAAGGAATCAAACTTATACTTTACATTCTTGGTCAAATAATTTGGATTAACAACGTCTTTTTAACTAGTAAGAAAAATATAAATGTGGCTCAGAATCAAATTGTTATGATCTCCTTGATAATTTTGGACATATGTATGCCTTATGTATGTTAAGAGAGTGGTAATGCACATTTTGACTTAAAAGCTCGTGGCTGAGAAGAAGTAAAATTCTGGTTCACAGCAAGGCTGGTCTAGCTCCTGTGGTTCTAGTTTGAGGATTATTCAGATACCATGCATAGATAAGTAGAGGTCAGAAAAACTGGAAGAGGAAGAGGAGAGCTAAGATAGCATATGTTTCGTAACTTTTTATATTTCTTAGGAGAAATAGAACCACAACAATTCTCAAAGGGCATTTCACTGGGGCAAGGATGTATGGTTGGATTTTGGTAACATTTTTCTCACTAAACTTGTATGCCTTGTTTTTCACTTGATATAGCTCCACTTTCATCTCTACTTTGAGGTCAACACAGTTTAATTGTCTAGAAGAGAAACAGATGACCACAGTGCTCCACCATATTGTTCAAGGATTTTGTCTATTTCGCCTTTGGTGGTCCTGCTCTGACCAACAATGCACTAGAAGGTCCCATGATCTGCATCTAATTCCACATATCATGTAGAGCACAGGGCTATATGTCATTGTATGTATCTATTGAGAATATGTTTCCTAATTTATAGACCATTGTTTGGGACCCGAGGCACTAAATTTACCCAGAAGCTTCATATTTACTTCTGTGTCAGCCCAGATCACTTTCCAAGCATCTTCCCTGCAAGACACAGGTTGGCTCACTCTTGGGCTTTGTAGGTAGTTAAGTTTATGACTGCTGAACTGTGGACCATGATTGGTACTAACAGATTCATACCTGTGCTCTAGCTTCATGCCCTGAGAGACTTAGGAGCAGAAGGAACAAACCAAGGTCATACACCAAAACCCACCACATTAGTGAAAGTAAGAACTAGCATTTTTCATTTCCTGCTGGGTGTCAGGATCATTATGTCTGTTTATATTTTATTAAATATATTTTGTATTATAATTCTTATAAAAGCCCAGGCCTGTGGACAGTGTTATGAATGAAACACCTAGTGCCCGTTCTCAACCTCTCTCTCTCTCTCTCTCTCTCTGTCTCTTTCTCTCTCTGTCACTGTCAAATAAATAAATAAATAATGAACAAAAAAAATTTAAAAAAAAATACAGCATGATTAGATAGTGGCAGACATTTATGAATAAGAATATTGATGAAGTTTCTAAGGCGAAGAGATAATACAGTTCATCTGGAGATACCAACTAGAATGTTTCCCAACCATCTGCATCTAAGGATTTTCTTCACTGTGCCACTCTGCCAGGAGGAAGGACAACGAGAATATTAATATATTAATATGTGCTTCTCTCGTCATTGGCTCCTGTGTCCATACCTGACTTTGGATATTAAGTGGTATGGTCTAGACTTGGAGAGGCAGAATAGCTCAGTATCTGTTGGCTTTTGTTTAGCTCTACCATATGTCCTGCCAATTCCCAGAGGAATTCTCTTTCTTAAATTTTATTATTTAATTATTTATTTGAGCAAGATAAAAACATAGATAGAAAAATGGGTGTGCCAGCATCTCTAGCCACTGCACACAAACTCCACACGTATGTGCTACCTTGTACTTGGCTTATGTGGGTCCTGGGGAATCAAATCTGAGTCCTTTGGCTTTTGCAGGCAAGCACCTTAACTGCGAAGCCACTTCTACAGCCCCCGCCACCACAGGCATTCTCGTAATACATCTTTCGTACTCTGTAGTATAGAACTTCCCATGGGTCCTTACTGCTCTCAGGTAGATGGAGCCCAACTGAATAAATGTCTCGGTAACCTGCATAACTACTGAAGATACAGCTAATTCTTTTATCCACAAGTCACATTCTACTTCCTGGAACCTATCATTTTTTTCTTTCTTGTCACATCTTTAACAACATGTTGACATTGCCCCACTCCCTGTTCTTATCCCACCCTGCTTAACCCACTTTCTTCATTATTTTTTCATCTTTGCCTCAGCTTTCCCAAGATACTTAGCACTAATCAAGGCTCTCTTTTACAATATATTCTTAGCACCCTGCATTGGTCTGTTTGGAGCACTTTGCAAATTTTGTTGGAATTACCTGCATATTGACTGTATTGTTGTGAAAGGATAAATCACTAGAGAAGATGATCTGGGTATGGTCCCTTTCAGTCCATGGCATAGTCTAGAAGCAATGGCCAATGGAAATAAAACAGGAAAGCCATCATCATTTTATGCAAATCTTGGTCAAATCCCTACAGCTTTCAACTCACATTAATTGTAATTGTAGTAATACATACACAATATATTCTTTACTTTCTATTTCACGTGTAACTTGCAATAAAAGAAATTGCAAAGAATTTGATAAATGGAACCAAACTTAGGAAAATAAATGGAGAACTTACCTAAATTTAGATTATATGCAATGGAAAAAATTTAAAACCTAAGATTAGACAGGACAGATTCCAACTTCTTCAGAGGTTTATGATCTTATGTAATTCACCATGTCTCCCCTGCCTACCCCCTTCCCTTTTGAACTTCAATTTTAGAATAGTTCATTGCATCAAATTTTAGGTAGAGATATATGAAATTTCACAAGTTTCTTTTAAACATTGAAACATAAAGAAAAGAAAATTTGGTTGATTGCATTTTATTGTCTTTTATCATAAAGTCACAAAACCAGGATATATCACCAAATGCAGTTGTGCAAAAACCAAAAAAGACAAATAGGATGAGGAGGAATATCTCGCCTGAATCTTGAACAAAATTAAAGTTCTGGCTTTTAAGAAACGGCTCCCCAAATACCTAAAAGCCACCCCAAAATTATAAATATTGTGGCATAATGTTACAGACAATATTAGAAAATAAATGAAAACAGCACCAAAAAAAATCTCTTAAAATTGTTTTCAAATATTTACATGTGCTTTGAGCTCAGAGGAGAAATACTGATTTTAGGATTAGGAAATGAATGGGTATTTTTAATAACAATGCAATACTGACAGGCAGGGACACAATGCTGGCGACAGCTCCTCTGTTCTGAAAAGTCTGTGAAAGCATGCTCACTTGGCAGCAAAGGATAAAAGGAAATTCTTACCAAAGAAAGAAAAAAAATAACAAGCAGAAAACTCCAAGGAAGAGCAAGCGAGCAGGGAGAAGATGATGAAGAACAATGACTGACACATTTACAAAAAGATGCAAACTACAGGGGCCCTGGGAGCCATCATCAACCCAGATCTGTGAGGTTGGGCTATCCATCTCTCATTGCCCCATAAAATGTGTACATAACATTTTAAAGCTCTAAAAATTATTGTCAGGCTTAGAATAAATAAGCTGTACTGCTGTTATCTCTCCATTTCCTAAGTACCGGGTGTTATGAGAAAGTTTTTATGAATACTAAAAACCTAGAGAGACATGGTAGGAATAGAAAATAGTAACGTCAGAAGAACAGAACCCACAACCTTGAATAATGCTATTTAAACACCTATAAAATGGGGCTGTGTGGCTGAAGGAATGGGTGTGGAGCTGTGAAGACCTGCATATTCATTGAACAAGTGCATAATGATTCCCCACTTTGAGTAGTTATTGTTCTAGGGTGTACTAAACAGTCCAGACATTGGCAGCAAGGGGAGAGTCACCAATCAATCAATCAAACAAGCACAGCTCAGTGATTTATGGTAGAAATTCCCAAGTGAATTACAATTATAATGGGGTCATGCAATACAGAGTGGATATATGAGGAGAGGAAAATTTCCATTAAGCAGTGATGTGCATGTATGCGTAATGAATCATACCTCTGATCCTAGCATTTGAGAGAAAGAGGCAAGAGAATAGCTGTAAGTTTGAGGCCACCCTGGTCTACACAGTTAGTCCTAGATACCAGGCTAGCAAGGGATATATAGTGAGACCCGTGTTCAACTTCCTCCCCAACAAAAATAGCAACATGTATTGAGGACTTATGAAGAATAAATCAGATCCAGATGTATCCAATGGATAGAGTATTGGGCTTTGTATGAAATAGGCTATGGCATCACTAACAACCTACAGGATTCAAAAAAAAAAAAAAAGAAAGAAAGAAAGAAAGAAGAAAGAAAGAAAGAAAGAAAGAAAGAAAGAAAGAAAGAAAGAAAGAAAGAAAAGAGGCTTTTAATGGTAGAGTAATATGAAAATTTAGGTCTCAAAGACCATTTTGTATCGATACTTTCAAGCCAGGGTAGTCAACATAGGTTTGTGTTTCATACCCAGGAATCCAGTGAAAGGCTTTGCAGTAGTAAGTACCAATTTGATTTTGGTTATTAAAATGCTATTCACTAAGGTGTGAGAAATTGACTCTAGAGAAGTGGAATGAAAAGAAGAAAGAAAAATGTTAGCGATTCAACTAGGAGATGACAGTGAATAGATTTGCAGAGGAATCAGTGGAGATAAAGTCTGAACATAGAAAATATTTAAAATAATTGACTCTAACATTTTAGCCTGAGACTATGAAAAAGTGTGTTTGAGGTAAACAATGTAAAGATTTCTGTTTAATCAATGTCAAAATTTAAATGTCCACTTAGCCTGTAATTGACAGAGGTGAGTATGCTGACAGATATACAAATCTGTAAGGGATAAAAGCCCAAAACACAGATGTGGAAGGATGATGACATTTTTAAGTTTCTGTTTATTTTTATTTATTTATTCGAGAGTGACAGACAGAGAGAGAAACAGGGAGAGAGAGAGAGAGAGAGAGAGAGAGAGAGAGATAATGGGCGCGCCAGGGCCTCCAGCCACTGCAAACGAACTCCAGACACGTGCGCCCCCTTGTGCTTCTGGTTAACGTGGGTCCTGGGGAACCGAGCCTCGAACCGGGGCCCTTTGGCTTCACAGGCAAGCGCTTAACCGCTAAGCCATATCTCCAGCCCAAGGATGATGATTTTAATGGCACATGAAGACAAGTATCTTCCGCTGTTAACATTTAGTAAAAGAGGAAATGGTTTTCGGAATTAGTTACTTTCTCAAGTTTGAATGAAGAAAGGCGTTATCTCAGTTCACAATTCCAGGTGACAGTCCATCAGAGCGGGGGAGGCACGGTGGCAGGAGGGAGAGGCTGCTGGTCACACTCGGTCCGCACAGAGGAAGCAGAGAGGGAAAAAGCTGCTGCTGAGCCCACTTCCTCCTCTTCTTACAGCCCAGGTCTCCAGGATGTGGAACAGTACCAACCACAGTTAAAGTGGCCCTCAGCTCAGTTACCATAGCCAAGATAATGACCCACAGCTGTGCCCAGAAACAAAACTAATCCAATCTACTTAACAGCACACAGGTGATAGTAGGTCCTGTCAAGTTAACAGTCAGTGCAGGCATCAAACCCCCAGATGGAGCTGAGATGTGATTTAGTATCAAACTCTCCAACATCAGACAATTATTCATCTGGGTGGTGCTATAGAATAATAGGAATGGACATTGAAGATGCAACATTTAAAGCAAATAAAAATGTTTCGCTGATCAAAGTGCACAAAAACTGGTGAGAAGAGTTATTTCCAAATCATTCTAAGTAAAGCATGGACCACAATTGTGAGATGATACTGAGTTCCAAGAAGAGAGATGAACCGCTTGGAGAAGTCCGAGAACATTTCGTGCATAAGATGTGATGACTGATGGGCGATGCTTAGAGGTCAACCCCACAGTGGATGACTGCAGTACACTAAACACACAGGTCAGGGTGTCCACATGGGTGGGATTTACATACTGGAAAGGTTTACTATTGCTAACCAGGGTGCCATCTCCCCAGTCAGGTGCTGAGGAGACCATCGTTCAAGTTGTGCAAACATGTTTGCATGAGGAAAATTCCCTGCCTTTACTCTGCCTTTCACTGAAGGCATAAATGGAAGCCACTAAGCCAGAGGCTGAGTGATCTTACATCGAGCATCTTGCCATGAAGATTAGCCCAAATAACTGAACTCTGTGTCCTGTCTCATGTTTTCTGTGCACAAAACCTGGAACGGCCCAGTGGGGAAGAGCATATTGTTGTCAGCTCCAAGGCTTGAGTACATTAGAATATCATGTGTTAGCAAACATCTCTTGTCAGAATCTTTAAAGATCCACTATTCACCAATCTCTAATAATAAGATACTTAATTCATAAGTAATAATTCTGTCACAAATTTTTGTCAAAGACATTATGGGATGAAGAATGTGGTATAGTATACCAGTTCTATAAATATTTTTGAAATTCTCGTTTTTAATATTTATTTGAGACAGAGACGGAGAGAGAGAGAGAGAGAGAGAGAGAGAGAGAGAGAGAGAGAGAGAAAGTAAGAATGTTTATTCCAGGCTCTTTTGCCATTACAAACAAACATGCATGAGCTACTTTGTGCATCTGACTTCATATGGCCAGTGGGTAATTGAACCCTAGCTGACAGGCTTTCCATACAAGATCTTTAGCCATTGATCCATCTCCCTAGCCCTAATTCTACAAAAATGTTGCAGAATGAATCTCAGACAAGAAGCAGAATGAAGAAAAATGAGGTGGTGCTGTGAGAATGCTGAGTTGCCATGGCAATCAAGAAAATTAAATAAGCATAAAGAAAAAGAACTAATATTTGCTAAGTGAACACTGTATATGACACATTCTGCTACAGGCAGCCACCCTTTCATGTGGGATTTCATGTGACTGAAATACAGACTGAGAGGTCAAGAAAGTCAACAAGATGATGGAGGAATTCCCCTGCAGGAGCCAGACATTAGCTGTTGTCTCACAGTAATGCCTCCCAGTGATCTCTCCCCCTCTCTCTCTCTCTCTCTCTCTCTCTCTCTCTCTCTCTCTCTCTCTCTCTTCCTTTTACTCTCTCCCCCCTATCCTTCTCTCCTTACTAATTATTTTTGTAAATTTTTTACTAAGAACTTTAATTTATAGACATATTGTACTGCAGGTCCATGAATAGAGCAGCTGGTCCCTGTGGGAAGACAATGCCTCACAGCGCAACTTTTCACCCTTTGGCTCTTACAGTCTTTCTACCCCTCTTCTTTCGACCCTCTCACTGACTCTATCTTTAGACGTCATTGCTTCGGACTGCTTATTTGCTTCTCTACTGGCCCACTTCATCTCTTACCTGGTGCAAGAGACTCTTCTGAAGCTACGGGTTTTTTTTGTTTGTTTGTTTTCTTTTTTTTTTTTTTTACTGCATCTGCCACGAAATATGAACTCTTACAAAATGTAATATACCTACTAGTTTGAAAATTTTTAAATGGTTTCCCATTAAACACACGAGCCTAGAGACTAAAACAAGCAGATGTTAAAACCTCTTGACTGTCAGCATTCTGCTGCAACAAAGGTAGTGATTTCACTGTAAGCTCAACATGTGCATTCCGTGAGCTGCTTATGCTCTGCCAGAGCTGGAAGTTCTCCGGTTATCACACAACCAGGATAGAGGTATTAGCCTGCTCTTGTGTGCTTGTATGTGCTCACCTGTGATTATTCGTCCTAGAATGTATTTGGAATATTTCAATATTTTTATATATATTTTAATCTACATGTTGAATCTATCCCAAATGTCCCAAATCTAAATCCAGAAATGTTTCCGATGTTTGTAGTAATTTACACGCACAATGGTCCCTATTGGAGATGGAATCCTGGTATAAATATAAAATGAATTTGTTTCATATCTGGTTGTGTTTCTTTTTCATATGTGTTTTGTGTGTGTGTATATGTATAGGTGTGTTATGCCCACGTGTATGTAAATGCACATTAACATGTCTGTAAGTCAGAGGAGGAGGTCAAATATCTTTATCAATCAATCCTCTTCTGCTCTGTTTCCCTGAGACAGGTATCTCCATGAGCCTGGAGGTGATCATTTTTTATTGGGACTGGCTGACCAGTAAGCCTCTGCAACCATCCTCTCTGCCTCTCTCAGTGCTCACGACACAGGCTACACGGATATGCTGAACTTCCTAGTTGTGCGCTGCAGATGGAATGCAGTTCCCCACGTTTGATCAGCAAGTGTTCTTTCCTGCAGAGCCACCAGTTCACCCCAACTATTTATTTTTCTTTATATATTTTGTTTAGAACCCCCATTTATGATTTTTTATATGTTTTCAGTTATTTTATACTACATCCTTAGTGAGTTTCTATTTTCATCATGAAGTAGCATATGGAACATATAGAATTTTTGACTTGAGGTATCATGTCAGTCCTCAAAGGGTTTCAGATTGTAGAGCATTTTAGGTATTCGATTTTTGCTTTTGGAACACTCATTCTGTGAATAAGTTCAAATCTATATTTACATGCATTCGGGTGGGTGTGTTATGTGTTCGTTGAAGTTAGATTTAGGAAATCAATATGAAAGATTACATCAGGAATTGTGAGGAAAAAAGTTTTCATGACTTCTTGAAGTGAAGACAAGAGAGAGCATGAATGACCCTGGGGTCAAAACCCTAGGAATGGACACAGTGTTCACAAGTTCCTAACTGGATATGAAGTGGTGGAGAATGTGTGGTGGGCTGGATATAGATTATGTTGTGAAATGGTAACTAATGGGCATCTTCATGCATTCTTTTTGCTGTATTTATTTATTTGAGAGAGAATGAGAGAGAAGAAGAAAGAGAGAGAGCAAGAATGGCTGAGCCTGTGTTTTCAGCCATTGCAAATGAACTTCAGACACATATGCTACTTTGTGCATCCAGCTTTACACGGGTACTGTGGAATCAAACTTGGGTCCTTAGACTTTGTAGGCAAGTGACTTAACTGTTTATCCATCTCTCTAGCTCCCCCTTTACTGAGGTATAGTCTCACTCTGATTGACCTTGAAATCACTCTGCAATGTTAGGCTGGCCTGGAACTCACAGTGATCCTCCTACCTCTGGCTCCCAACTCTTGTGATTAAAGGCATGTGCCACCATACCCAGTTTCTTTACGCATTCTATTTAAGATATAAAAAGAAGCTAATTGAATCCTGGATGCTTTTGAACCTCAAAAAAATATAAAACCACAGATGGGTTAGAAAGTTAGAGTAATCTCTAGTCAACTACTTATAGAAACTTTTGGAATATGGAAGGATCTAATTGCATAGGTTAGATGTGCTGTCTACAATTCCACAATACACAGTGTTCCTTCACAACTTGAGATGATTGTGTACTCTATACTGACTAAAATGGTTTATGGCTATGGAGCTTTGAACACTCTAACCCACAGAATCCATGCTTATATTTCTTACATAAAAGGGAATATGCAGGTGAATTCATTAGGTTCTGAGTGTCAGAGTCATGTGATCAGGGAGCCAATTAATTAGCATAAACTAAAGGCAGCAAGCCCAGGCCTGCTTAACAACAAGGGAAAAGGTTCTTGCCTGAAATTTCCAGAATGACTGAAGTCATTTTAAGACTTTGAATTTTAAGGGATTCCAGATAATCACGTCACGTGATATTTAAGACTCTGATATGTCACAGCAACCATGGGAAACTGACGCTTGTCTCGCTCTCCAGATAACTCCTAAGAGATTTCAGAGGTTCACCTAGGTAGACTTTTCTTTTTCTACAGTTTATAAGGAAGATGGATTTTCACCTTATCTAAGCCCATAAATAAGCTTTTAGTGCAGATTTTCCTACAGCCACACTGTAATATTCTGATATTTATCCTGTGATATTATTTCTATGGCCAAAGTACTGGCATTTGAGAAGCCTTCTTATGATGTGCTCAAATACCTAAGACATGACAGTGGTCTGTGTGTGACATTGCCACATGTAATTGTCCAAGCTCCCACAGAAAGCACAAGTTCCTTTCATATTTGGAGCCCAAACATTGTCACTTTGATTATGCCTTCAGTGGTAAGATAGCTCTTATAGGGCAAGTGATCTTAGAAGGGTATGTTTTCAGTATCCTAAAAGGTTTAGAATCAGTTAACATCTTGGTCTATTAGAACCAAGAACACAATTGCTCTGATAATGTTTACTCCAGAAACATTAGCTATAATGGGAAAAATCATAAAGCAGCTGAAATTTTGTTAAATGCACCAGTCATCTTGGTAATTTTCTACCAACTGTAGAGAACAGTTAGAGTGAACTCTGTTAAGCACGTAAACCCCATAATACAGTTTAGCCAGGGTCTGTGGATTCTCATGGCCAGTGTGTTATAAGCCCTGGTAGCTGGATTTATGGACCATTATGTTCCATTTGTTTCTCCACAGAGCAGAGTGATGGCTTAGGTGGGGGTCTCCTGGGAGACAAGGAGCTCTGACTTGTGTCAATCCAAATAAATTTCTCAAGAGTTAAGCAAATGTATGGGTGAACAGGGAAGTTGACTTACAGCTCCTTAAGTGATTGGGACGTTCATGAGTTTCCTAGAGCATTTTCCTAAGGTCATTCCAAGCCTCCACTTTAGTCATCATCAAACTTTATTTTCAATGCATCCGTTAGGATGACACCTTCATTAAAATCATTATAATTTTAATAATGATGATAACTCTGGAAACTGACAGCTTACTGTCCTCGGGAAAAGAGGAGTTGCTGCTGGTTTATGCGTCTTGGTATGTTGTCAAAATGGAAGCTTGCCAATCCATTCCGCCCAGCTTGTTCCAGCAACCAGCTCTTTAAGGTAGAAGGCCTGTGTAATCCTGCTCCCGGTTTCACCTCTCTCCACATTTACCTGTCCTCAACCTTGATCACCAACTACCTCGAAGATGTCTTATCCCCTTAATTCACTTTCCCAGGGGCTTACTGCATGAGCACATAACCTCTCTAGAGTACTGTCTCTGAAACTGCCCCACATTTCTAACCACACATGATTACAAGCAAAGAGTAAAGAAACAATGAGGAAATCATGTTAATGGTACTTAAAAATAATAAAAACATAAGAGATACTTGCCTCAGAATAGGGAAGGAACAAGAATTAAGAGTGACAAAAGCTCAGTGTGTGTGTGTGTGTGTGTGTGTGTGTGTGCATGTGTGTGTATAGAATATAACAGAATCTATTCTTTACTTTTTAGTTTATAATAGAGAATAGCATTTCAGATCTAAAGAAGGGGATATGTTTATTAGCAATGTTAAAGAGACTTGGAAATAGTTTTGAAAAAACAAGTTTGATACTTAATTCAAATATCTCTATATGATTTCTAGTTTAAAATACAACCAATAAAAATTTAAAAGTGTTAAGAGCAAAATAAATAATTACAACCAAAGGATGGAAATGTCTCTCTAAGAATGATACCATGGAGAAAATCATCATGAAAAATGTACATAGACTTGATAATATAAAACTATAAAATTGTTAAACAGGGCTGGAGAGATGGCTTAGCGGTTAAGCGCTTGCCTGTGAAGCCTAAGGACCCCGGTTCGAGGCTCGGTTCCCCAGGTCCCATGTTAGCCAGATGCACAAGGGGGCGCACGCGTCTGGAGTTCGTTTGCAGAGGCTGGAAGCCCTGGCACGCCCATTCACTCTCTCTCTCTCCCTCTATCTGTCTTTCTCTCTGTGTCTGTCGCTCTCAAATAAATAAATAAATAATTTAAAAAAAAATTGTTAAACATCATAGGAAATAATAAAATATTTAAAGACCACAAAAGATTAAGAAAAATATATTACAAAATATAGAATTAATGCATTTCAATTAGCTTAATAAAGATAAAAAGCAATAATCCCATAATAAAATAAGCAAAAAGACATACACAGACACTTTTATAGTAAAAAGTATCATAGCTCAAAAACATATGATAAAAGAATTTTATAAGTTTTCATTGTATCAACTAAAAACAAACTATCTTAATTTTTAAGAGTATTTTTTTTTACTTCAAAATTGTCAATTTTCAAAAGAAGATATCACATGCTAGTTCAGTTTCATGTTCTATCTACTTAAAACAATGGTATAATTTACAGGAAAAAATTCAAAATTATTTACATATGTACATACATGACTTCATTTTCTCTAGAAACTTAACCTCCCTTTTTATAAGAAAAGCTTCTATAAACTGTGGATTCAGAATTTCATTACTGTAAGGTGAGCAGCTGAAGATGTATAAACACTCACCCCCAGAGTATCATTAAGTGGCAGCTCTCAACAGGCCAAAGCCCGTCTTCTGTGGTGTACAGGGTGGGAATCCCCAAGGATACTTGACACCTCCAGAACACAAGTGGGCTAAATAAGTGTACTGTGGATAATAGCCCCATGCTGGTAGTGGGGGTTATAGGTCAGTGCCCACTAAGAAAATGAGGAAAAAAATAACTAATATACAAGAGTTAGAGAGGGGGGGAGGGGGAAAGAGAGAGAGGGAGGGAAGATGTAGACGATTTAGGTTAGACTTGATCCTACCCTCTTCAGTATCTTGTGGTTCAGGTGTTTCCTATAAGGATCTAATGAACATTCAGCCATTTGATCTGCCTTTTAGGAAGTAGAATTTTATGGTACCATTACCATTTGGGTCCAGATTAGTGTTTCCCACACCTTCGATGCTCTCCCCTCCCTCCCCATCCATCCTAGTGTCTAATCCATGAGGTGCTTGCTGGGTATGTAAGGTACCTTGGGTGGATTCAGGTTAGGTGTTGTAGATGAGTGAGACTATGTGTTGATTTTTTTTTTTTTTTTCTGTGATTGGGTAAGTTCATTGAGAATGATCTGTTCCAGGTTCAACCATTTTTCCTCAAATTTCTTTGTGTCATTTTTTTCTTACTGCTGTATAGAATTCCATTGTGTAGATATACCGCCTCTTAGTTATCCATTCTTCTAGTGATGAACACCTGGGCTGATTCCAGCTTTTAGCTATTACGAATTGAGCCACTACAAACATGGTTGAGCAAATCTCTCTGGCCTGTGGTTTGAAGGTTTTAGGGTAGATGCCCAGTAATGGTATAACTGGGTCTGTTGGTATAAGGTTTCCTAAAAGAAAGACAGACTTCTGTCAGAGTACTTGATGACCCACCATAGGTAAGTGGTAAGACTCTATTGCTGAAGACTCCATATGCAGCTGACACGTAAAATGGAATGGCATAGCTGGAAGCTAGGAGAGAGTCAGTCCCCAGACAGTCAGCGTGTCTAGTGCCAGAAGGTGCTACATGGGCGACTGGAGGAAATGAGCAATATCTGTCCAAGCAACTCATGGTCTAACCTACTTAGCAGCAAATAACCTGTTGTGATGCCCACATAAGTGCAATAGTGGCACACATCCATGGTGGGGAACCAACTGCTCTTGATTTGGCTAACTGATCCCCTCAGTGGTATGAGACCCATAGCTGGAGCTGGGAAACAAGTCAGAACCATATCCAAACATAAGCCCACTTTCCAATATCAAGCTACCATCAATCATGGGTATAAGAGGGCCTACACCTATTAAACTCTCTATCAAAAAAGTAAGTGCTATCTCAATTTTCCGGGTGCCAATTTACTCTCAGTTGGAGAATCTGCTTCTCTTTTTCAGATAAATGCAGATCCTAAGGAGAGAGCTGCCCCATCATACCTCAAAAGGGGCCCAACTGAAACTAAGGAAACTTAGCAAAACAAGCAAGGGTGCTGTTTTCCTGATGAACCGGATACCAGCACAAAGGGGAAGGAGACCAACACAGAGAAAAATCAACTCCTACCAAATGAGAGAGCCAGAGCCTCAGAGGCCCACAACACCTCAGCACTGAAGCAGACCAAAAATGAACCATCATGGCTCGGGGGATTTTTGCGGAAGAGGGGGTGGAAAGAATGTCAGAGCGACATGTTGGGTCATGATATGCAGAGACCTTTATCATACCAATAACGGTGGGCTAACTCCATAGTGCATGACCCATTTACATCAACAAGGAGGGGCCATTGGGAGTTGGTTGGTAAGTCATGGATGAGCCTAAACAATGGTACCAAACTGCCTGTATTTGTTGAAAAGAAAACTAATAAATTAAATTAGAAAAAAAAAAAAAAAAAGAAGTGTACTGCTCTTGCCTCCAAAACTCAGCTCAGCAGGTTCCCACTCTCCTCCATCACAGGGATTTAACCATTGCACAGTTAGCCTGGAGTGAATAGAGCCTGACTTTTCTTTGACCACTCAGTCTCCCATAACAACCACAATATTTGGCATGGCCTATAAGCTCAAAAATACATGAACTTGAAAATAGTGTATCAACTATTTGTCTTCTGGCTGTAACCAAATATCTGACAGAAGCAATGTAAGGAAGGGGACAATTGCTTTGGTTAAAATTTTAAGAGGATACAATTTACTGTTGCAATGAAAGCGTGACACTACAACTCTGTGGCAGCAGACTGTGAGAAGCCGACTGGTTACAAACAGGTGGAAACAGCAAACATAGGTCTATAAGAAGAAGGACCATGTAACAACTGAAGCAGAATGGTCACACCAGCCAGCCATGCTCTACATGCCAAAGGTTCTACAGCCACTTAAAGGAGTGCCACCTGCAGGGGCCAAAAGTGCAAACAGATGAGCCTAAGGACAGCTCACACCCAGACCATAATGAGTAGTGTGCACATTCTTGAATATGTTCATAAGTGGCTCAAGCATCTGAGAGTTCAAGATTTTCTCTAGAAGATTCCTGAAGTGAAAGCTTTCCTGAGTGTGATGAATGGAAGATTCTGACCCCCTGAGAAGTACATGCTTCTGTGCGTACACTTGGGGGAGGATAGAGCCCAGCTGTTCACAAATACTTAATGGCTGCTGATTATTTCCCACAGGAAGGAAAGATAAATGAAGAAAAGTCAAGGGAGTCACGGTTGTTAGGTCGTGCAGAGGGACAATGCAAGAACTCACCGTTGTTTGTGTCATGACAAAGCTGCATGTGGTGACAGTTCCATGATCCCAGAAGAACGTGAGCCATAATTGTAAGAAAGGAAAATGGCAGGTGAAGATTTCATCATGGAAAAAACTATTGAGAAGACCACATTAAAATTATACTCTTTTCTAATTGACATAAAGGGAAACTGATCACCTCAGAGTGAATAGAGGCTGATCATAGTCACAGAGAAAGTCGCTTAACAATAGTAAAAAATATGGAAAATAAGAACAAAACAAAATAAAAATGAAAAAGTGATTTTTGAATGTGACTGCCCTTCCTTCCCTTGTTCCTCATTTCTTCTCCCTGCCCTCTTTCCTTCCTTCTTGTTTGTTCTCCTCATAACAGTCCTCCCTCTTTTCCTCTTCATTTCTTTCCTTACTCCTTCTTTCTCCTCCACTCCCTACATGTTCCTTCTTTTTACCTCTTCCTTCCTGATTTATTTCCTTCCTTTTTTGCCTCCCTTTGTCCCTCCTTCTTTAGCTCCTCTCTCTCTTGTACAAAGACCTGCACAGTGAAGGGGATGATCATAAGTTGTTCATGTCAAACAAGAACCAGACTTATCTCCCAGACCTATAGAACTGTGAGTAAAACAATGCATTTATTTTGGAGTAAGTAAAGGAATGCATATTTAACCACTTGAGAGGCATGTACTATGTCATTTCTGTGCCTAGTAGTGGGTTCTAGTAAGATGTTATGGTTTAAGGTAGAGAAGTAGAGGGACAACTACTCACTTGACAACTATGTAATCTTAGAAATGAACCTGCTGAGGAATGTTTGAAATAACACGTGCAGCACGACTCTTTTGGAAACATGTTGACAATGGACAGAAAATATCTGGAAAATTATATGCCCTGAACTGGTAAATGAACTGGGTCCTGGTATGAAACTGATGATGTCATAATTCCTCAGTATGTACTCAAAACATAAACCCTTTGTTAAGTGGACAACATTAGACATGGAAATAAAATCTTATTACCTAAAATCTGCAGGCACTTCAGAATTGCCAATCTTCTCTTATAGCTTCAATTCTTAATACTGATGGATGGAGAAGTTGCTGATGGCTTGGAGAAGGTTGGGGCACACTTTGGATGCACCTTTCAGAAGGCCTCAATCATTAGTCACCCTAGTTGAAAGGAAACAAGCAACAGACTCTTTACAGTATTCCATGGAATCTTGTTGCTTCTGTAATGTAAAGTTTTACTATGGCTGTGTCATGGCAGTAAGGGAAGAAATCAGGTAATATTACAAAATACCTAAGCCAGGGTTCTGAGGCTCATGTCCAGCATCATTTAGGTACTCTTGAAATGTTTTAGTGATTCAGACTTGGAAGAAGAAATGTCTCCACCACATACTGTTCATTTCTTCCTATGATGTGAAGTTTGTGCTATACTTTTTTTTAATTAGAATGGTGGTCAGGATTCGCTTCTGAACAGTGTATGCAGGTGTGCATCAACCTGTTATACACTCGTGCTGGCCCTTCTGATTGGATCCCTAGCTTCCATCTCATGGAGATCTGAGGTCCAGACTAATTTATACTCTTTTCTTCTGTTTCAATGGTGTTTTAGTTAAGGTAGTTATATAAGCTTCACCAAAAGTTTGAGAAAAATGTAAGCAATTTAAAATGAAACTATAACAGCAACCATCAGCTGCAACAGTTCAGTAAAGGGTTCATTCTCGAACTTGGTCCTAGAGAGGTCTAAGAAGATTGTCTTATAGGTAGTTGAGGAGATAATTTATCCATACATTGAATACAATAGAACTCTTGAGTGCAACTCTAAAAATAAACCAAATATCAAATGCTAACATCACAGCACCATGAGCCATAGTATTTTCTTTTTTTTATGATGTTCATTGTCACTGAAGGATGGTTGTAAAGAACATAAGATTCCTTGGTATTAGTGTTAGCAAATGAAAATTCAACTGACAATTCTTCTGGCTCCTTCTGTCTCAACTATATTTAGCCAGGGGAGTGCCTAACTACCTGGTTGAACATGATTTCTAGCTGCGTCTATGAAGGTGTAAGTGAAGACATTAACACTGGGATCGGTGCACGAAGGCAGATTACCCTCTGTGATATGTGCATATGTGTTCGGGGATCGTAGTGAATTGTTGGCCCCCAAAGAACAAAGATGTAAAGGAACATTCATTGATCCTTGTCTGGTTGTTTGAGCTATGACATGAATCTTCTGCCCTTCACTTTCCAGCTTTGGAGTTCTCTGGATCTAACTGGTTCGACATGATTGGCTTGTGTACAACTCAGGTCTTCAAGCTATATACCAGCACCTTTCTGCATTTTCAGCTTATAGGAAGATTATGGGAAGTCTCCAGAAAGCATGAACTGATTCATAATAATTAGTCCCTTCCTGTATATCTACATTTGTAGCTACATTTATGACTGCATGCATTTTTGGTTCCATTTCTCTAAAGAAGCATCATATACTCACACATTTTTTTCCAGATCCCAGCCCACCCTTGCGTAAAGGGTGGAGACACACATCTAAGCCCTGGCACTTGGAAAAATGAGGCAGAAAACAATTATGTAAAATATTTTTCTGGAAAAATACAAAACATAAGATAAATAACCTTGATATTATACTAAGAGATGGTACAGCTCTTCTGCCTATATTGCCTTATTTATTAAATAAAACCTTGCAATAAATTGTTTCCTTTTTGCTTTAGACTAGTTTATCTAATATGTAGACAATATGTTCATCTTTCACTATTAATTGATAGTTACCAATCTATGTAAATCTAGATCTCTAAATGACAGTAGGTAGTGGAGTATGTTCTCCTTAAGAAGAAAACTAAGGAATAAGCTGTATGGATGTGTTATTTTTCTTACCTTAACTAGGGCTTTTTTGTTTGCTTGTGTGTTTGTTTGTTTGTTGTTTTTGAAGTAGGGTCTCACTCTTAGCCCAGGCTAACCTGGAATTGACTCTGTCGTCCCAGGCTGGCCTCGAACTCATGGTAGTCCTCCTACCTTTGCCTCCTGAGTGTTGGGATCAAAGGCATGCACTGCCACACCTGGCTTCTTACCTGATTTAGAAATAGTTCTCCTAACATTCCATTCCTTTGGTGGAGTGAGTTAAGTATTTTAGGAGTTAGAGTTTGGGCTAGAGGGACGGCTTAGTGGTTAAGGCGTTTGCCTGCAAAGCCAAAAGACCCAGTTTGAAATTCCAGGACCCATGTTAGCAAGATGCACAAGGGGGCACACACATTTGGAGTTCGTTTGCAGTGGCTGGAGACCCTGGAATGTCCATTCTCTCCCTCTCTCTCTTTCTCTCTTTCTCTCTCTCTCTCTCTCTCTCTCTCTCTCTCTCTCTCTCTCTCTCTCTTTCTCTCTGTGTCTGTCTTTCTTGCTTTCCCTCTTCTCTGTCAAATAAATAATAAAAATAAAATATTTTTTAAAAGAGTTACAGTTTAATTGAAATAGAATTTTCATACATCATGAATAGCATTTCATTGGTCAAGTAAAGCTTAATGTCAAAAATATCTAGCTGCTTTCAGTTTGATCCATCTTTTGGTGTTTGTACATTGTATTTATTCAAGTGAAGAGAACATCCATTTTCTGCACTAATAAGACTTGGATAGTTATAATTAGATGACATATAAGTATAAAATGCCAAATAAAGTATCTATGAATTTCTTATATTTCCTCCATTTCAGATGTGAAAAGCACATGCCCATTTCCTTAATTATCTATCTATAGTATTTGCTATACAATCATTTGTATTTTCCATGCAAAAGACTTTATGACATTGCAGTGAAACATGGTTCAAGTTCCCTCTATCTGAAGAAAAAAAAAAAATGGTATTAGACTTTTCTATCCCTAACAAATGCCCTTTAGTGAACTTGATGTGTTTTGTGTCCTCAATACATTGAAGATGCCTTCCCATACCCCCCAAAAATCTAATGGGTTTTGACTTCCTCCAGAATTAAATAGTGAGAGTGTCAACCATTTATCTGCATGTGCTTTTTTTAATTTTATATGACATATTAACAAGAGATGTAAATGTGACTAAACAGAAAATTGACATTTTATACTAATATGAAGTCTAATAAGATTAATTATTAGGGCACTGGGTGCATTTTGTATCAATTAACTAAGCTTCTCAGTGAAAACAAAGTCCCCATACCAGGTCCAATGCTACATGTAAGAAAGCAGAGCTTTTAGCTGCTGAGGTGCATTAATATTCAGTGAGTGAAACATCTGTACTGGTTACTTTCCTGCTGCTGGGAAACATACCTTACACAAGACAAATTAGAAAAGGAAGGAGTTCATTTCTGCACGCTGTTCCAGAAGGCAGAGTGTGTCATGGTGGGGAAAACAGGGCAGTAATGGAAGCCAGTGATCCATCGTCACATTAGCAGAAGTCAAAATAGTGAGAACAGTAAGTGAAGCATAAAAGCCTCAAGTTTTATCCCTAATATCCCACTTCCTCCAGCAAGTCTTTTGCTTCCTAATCTTTTCACAAACTTCCAGAACAATGACAAAAGTTGGACATTGAGTATTCAAACACATTAGTCTATCAGTGTTTTTTTTTTTTTTTTAAATTATTTATTTATTTATTTGAGAGCGACAGACACAGAGAGAAAGACAGATAGAGGGAGAGAGAGAGAATGGGCGCGCCAGGGCTTCCAGCCTCTGCAAACGAACACCAGACACGTGCGCCCCCTTGTGCATCTGGCTAACGTGGGACCTGGGGAACCGAGCCTCGAACCGGGGTCCTTAGGCTTCACAGGCAAGCGCATAACCACTAAGCCATCTCTCCAGCCCTATCAGTGTTTTTATACTCAAACCAATAAAACATCTCTACTCATTTCTTACACATAAAAATTTAAAAACTGGTTTAGCTTTCTCTAGCAATCCCAACTTACTAAAAAAATTCAACTTTAACTTTGAATTATTTCTTGAATGCATATTTATAACTTAATCGTTTAAAAATGTGTAGATTTTCCTAAAGTGAACATTAAATGAAATGTTATGGGGAAAATGCAGCCATCCCAGCTGGGGAATGCTGCCAAAGTCTTTATGTTCTCAATTATCGCAAACATGCCATCAACAAAATCTGTAGCAATGAAGCAATTATGCTGAAAAACTAATGGAAGACACGCTAATTATCTAGATTGTTCAGGTGAGAGGATGTTCTCTTTCTTTCTTTTTTTTAACTTAATTAACTGACTCGTAAGTAGAAGCTCTAACTTTGGATTGATTGTGATATTAAAAATCAAAGTTTGTTTGTCATATTCCAAAATGAAGCACTAGAAAAAATGCAATTTTCTTTTCCAAATTAAGTTCTTGACAACTGGCTGAATGCTTCATAAATGCTTCTCCCACCGAGTGTCAAAGTACTGTTAAGTAAGTGGTATAGAATAAACATTAACAATGTAGAATTTGTACAATTTTCTCAGATTAACAAGACATATATGCCTGTAACTCAGTTGCTATGATCAAAACATTTGATATTCTCAACCCCAACTATATCCTTTTGCTCTTTGGTTATCCTTCATTCTTCCCTGATATCTTCCTCTATTTAGACAACAGTGTGTCTTCTGTCACATTTTATAGACCTTTTAAATAGAGATATGGAATTAATGAACGATTTTTAGGATAGAGATCTACTCTATGCTCATTATCATCATAAACAGAAATGTTACCTTCTCCAAAAACACAAAGTAAGGGACCAGCTAAGGAGGTCAATGTATGACTTTTTCAGTCTGGAGCCAGGGATAACTGGTAGGCTAGCTAAGGGGCTCACTGCACAGATTTTGCTGTCTGGAGCCATTGATCACTGCTCTCTGAGTTACATTGGGAAGAATTAACAGATGACAGGTTGAAGGGAGTATCAGAAGATAGGACTGGATTTATGACAAAAGGGCATTTACCTTCTTGATGTGACAAAATACTTGACCAAGATTGATTTAAGAGACTAAGGGTTTATGTCAGCTTATACTTACAGATTTCACTCCATCATGATGAAGACATGGCAGCTGGAGCTTACAGCAGCTAATCCCATTCAGTCTATGGTGAGGAAATAGAGCAGAATGATAAAGGCTGATGTTCAGCCAGATCTCTCCTGTTTATATTGTCCATGACCTTAGTGCCACCAACACTTAAGGTGGATCTTCCCACTTCAATTAACAACATCAAGAGAATTCCTCACTGCCATGTCCAGAGGCTAACCTAATCTTGACCATCCCTCATAGGTGATTGTATACCTGTCAATTTGGCAATAACTATAAATCATCAGTGTATCACTAAAATATTGAGCATGAAAGTTATCACAAATATTCTCTCATGGAAAAGATATGGACATCATGATCTAAAGCAATTCTTTCTGAGAAATTTCTATAGATCAACAGGAATCCTGAGCATGGAGAGAAAGCCAGCATGCCACAGGACATGAATTTAAAGAGCCCATAACACCCAGCAGGAATCAAGCACTTCTCATGTCCAGAGTAAAGCAGTGGTATATAAGCCTAAGAATCAACAAATGCAACTATTCAAATTATGAAATTAGCATTTCTTCACAGGTAAGCAAACATAACCCTACAAAATGGGAGAAGATCTTTGCTAGCCAGGCCTCTAATATCTTTAATATATAAAGAAATGAAAACTTTAAACACCAAAGAGACAACATGGCCAATCAAAAAAAAATAATAATAATAATAAGTAGGGCAGCCAGTCCCCCGACAATTACCCCATCTAGTGCTGGAAAGTGGTACATGAGCTACTGGGGGAAAGTGGCCAACATCTGTCCAAGTAAGTCAATATCTAAGTGACTCAGAAACAATCAACCTCACGTGATGCTCACATAAGTGCAATAGTGGCACACAGCCATGGTGGGTAACCAACTGCTCTTGGGTTGGCTAACAGATCCACTCAGTGGGAAGGAACACATATGTGGAACTGGGAAACAAGTGAGATTCATATCCAAATAATTATTTTGTTTTCCAATATCAAGATTCCACTAATCTTGGGTCTACACCCATTAAATTCTCTCTAAATTAATAATGGTTAAACTGTGCTGACTTTGCTCTCTGTTGGGGAATCTACTTTGCTTTTCTAGATGGGAGCTAGACCTGAGGAGATAAATGACCCAGTGCACTCCATCCTGGCTCCATCTGAAGACACAGAGGAATTGAGGAATTGAGTAAGAGTGCTGCTTTTTTAGTGAATCTGATATCAGCATAAAGATGATGGAAATAGACACTGAGGACACTCAACACCTACCAAGCCAGAGATCCAAAGGCTCCTAAGTTCCCATCACAGAAGTAGATTTAAAACACTCCCAGCATGGCTCAGGAAATTTTGTGGATGAGGCAGTGGAAGGACTGTTAGAACCAAAAGTTGGGACATTTTGCACAGAAACATTGCCTCCCCCTCACCCCATAATGCATGACCCACAATCCCCATGGGGTTGAACTGCATCCCCAATGAGGAAGGCATGTTCAGAAAAGAGGCAGGGAAGAGGGAAAGGATTGTACCAACATGTGTTGTTTACATACTATATATGTCCATATCTAACAAAAAAATAAATTAATAAAAATTTAAAAAGTGGACAGACACACACATAGCTAACAGATATTGAAAATGATGTTCAGTATTATTAGCCACCAGAGAAATGCAAAATTGAAAGCACTTTTAGATTCCATCTCATGGTTAGTAAAGTGATATTATCAAGAAAACCAGTGAGAACAGGTTCTGGCAAGGTTGTATGAAAAGTGGAACTCTTAGTCACTGTTGGTAGGAATGTAGATTGATGCAGTGTGGAGGTTTCTCAAAAAGCTAAATATTGAACCACCAAATGGCCCAGATAAACAACTCCTGGATATTTACCCAAAGGATTCTATGTCCTGCTAAAAAGATGCTTGCATATCCATATTCATTGCTGCTCTATTCACAATAGCTAAGAAATGGAATAAACCTATATTCCATTAAGTGATGACTGGATAAGGAACATGTTCATATACAAAGTGGAGTTTCTCTCAGCTGTAAATAAAATGAAGTTATAAAATTTTCATGAAATTTGCTTGTATAGGAAAAAAATATGAAGTGAAATAACCCTTGCCCAGAGGACAAAAATAAAAAATAAAAAAGTAAAGAAACTATTTATCTTCTGTCCCATCTATGAATCCTAGCATTTTCAAGCTTTTTTTTTTATTAATGAAGTAGAAACAATGTATGGACATATCATGTGTTGGTATCATCATCTTTCTTCTCCCTGACTCCACTTCACTGAGGGTCCTCCTTAGTGTGATTGCTGGTATTCACTATGGAGTTGTGAGTTATGAGTTGTGAGAGCAACAGTTAGTCATGGGGTACAGAGTGCCTCTGGATATTCCCTTCCATCCTGTGGCTCTTACATTCTTTTTTCCCCCTGCTCCAAAAAATTGCCTGAGCCTTGCTGAGAGTGATTGAAGTCTACTTTATTGCTGAGCTCTTAGCTCTTCTGGATTTTTGCTTTGGTGCATCTTGACTGTCCTCTGTGTCTGTGTCTATCACCCTGGTGCTGGTTGTCTGGCTCACCATGGAGGCAGCACTCCTGCTCACCTTGCCAATTCCTATGTGGTTTTATCTGGGCCCTAGCTGCTGTGCTAGGGGTGGTTCATAGATCAGGGGTCAGCTATCTATGCTTGTCTTGTTGATTTGCTTGTCCTCTGTTCTCACTGCTTTTTGAAAAATAAAAATAGATACTCCAATAGAGACTGAGATCAGGATAGGTTAAAAGGGATAAAACCGTTAATTTAAACAAGTGTTGATAGGTGTGACCTCACTTTGGCCAAACAACTAGTGTAAGCTGCTCATTTTTATTGACAATATGTGTACCTGGAGACAAAATTCCATGTGGATCTTAGCTTTTGATTTCTGAGTAATGCAATAATGGGACTTGATGCTGAGTATAGGCAATTCAAGATAGGAGAAGAGAGAACTAAGAGGTAATGAGATGGGATATTACAAGGAAACATGTACTATGGAAGTAAAAAGGGATCTCTGCTGGGTCAGAGGGTCAAAATGGGAAAAGGAGGGAGAAGGGGAACAAGAAACAAGGTATAAATGAAAACACCACCGTGAAACAATTCCCTGCAGGCCAATGATAATTAAAGTCTAAAACAAGAACAAAGCAGGGGCAGGGCATCTTGCGGATTCCGCCCATGGGACTTGTACCCAAATATTTGTCACATGTACAGCATTGCCATGATATGTGGACCAGCATTGTGGTGGAAGCAAGAGAGAAGTTTTCAGGACACCTCGTTGTTCCTGTTTTCCTTCTTTAACCCACCACAAGGTCAGTTGCCTTAACTGTGCTGAGACAAATTACCACTAACTTAGTGGCTTACAACACCATATGCTTATTCCTCTATGATTCTGGAGGCCAAAAGTCTGAGATGATTCCCACTAGACCAAACAGAGGTGTGGGAAGAATGGCACTTCTGGAGAGACTGTGGAGAACAGTGCATTTACTTTACTTTATCACCACCACCCAGGAATTTAATAGAGTTACCTAAGCTTTTTTAAAAAAAAAAATATTTGATTTATTTATTTGAGAGAGAGAGAATGGGGTGTGTCAGGGCCTTTAGCCATTGCAAATGAACTCCAAATGCATGTGCCCCCTTGTGCATCTGGCTTACCTTGGTTCAGGAGGATCGAACTGGGATCCTTTGGCTTTGTAGGTAACCCCTTAACTGCTAAGCCATCTCTCCAGCCCCTACCTCAGTTTTGCACAGATATATGTAGTACATTACTGCATAGGTACATTTTGTTACATAAACATATGTATATTCTCCACCAAGAAAACTCAAATCCAGACTGTCATGAAATAAAACTGGAAGTGTTCTTAAAATTGGTTATTTATTTCACAAACAGAAAACAGGCTTGTAGAAACAATGTGCCTATTTATAATAACCTATCAAATCAAGGTAATAGATGTACCTATAATACATGCCATCTGCTATCCTTCATGAGAGTAATAATGTTGAAAAATAATAGTAAAAGGTGATTATAATACTGAGATATTGACATGAGGGACAGATGGAGAAATAGGGTCTTCACGTGAAACTGATTTGCCTTTATTCTTGAGCTTATGTGCTGAGTTAACATTGATTGTAATGTACTCGACCCAGCTGTACTGTATTGCATTATGATCTGCTTATTTTGTGATTCATGGCACAGTCCCCAAAACCTCAGAAGTCTATAAATATGTTTATGATTCTGACCTTCATTGATTCTCAATAATCATTGAGAGTGGCTTCATTGTTACAGATGACAGGAACTCAAAGCTGCATATCTGAGAGAATGGTGTAAATTCACAGCTCATTTTGTGAACTAGAATATAACATTAAAGACGTGATCAATGTGAGAGAAGAGGCATGAGCACCAAACCTACACTCAAGTTCTGGCACATCTCTTAGGCTTGGGTTTCCATCCCCATGTCACCTTCTGTACTGTTTCTGCTGGCAGAGAGTTCATCGGGAATCAATGTTACAACAGAGAAGAAAAAAAAAAAAACTGTAAATGAATATATTTGTCTGGGAAGAGGTACTTGTTGGCAAGTCTACCTGCTTGAGTTAAATTCACTAGCACCCACAAGAAACTGGATGGATCTGTGATCCCAACATGCCTATGGCAATGGGAGAATGGGAGGTGGAGCCAAGATAATCATGAAGCTGTGGGCCAGCTATACTGGTACATGCAATGGCAAAACCATAGAAAAGGCCATACCTCAAAAGAAAGTGTTTGCAGGAGACAAACACCCTGAAGTTGTCGTCTGACCACTACATGGATTCCACAACATGCACATCCACCACACACACACACACACACACACACACTACACATCCACACATACATGTCCACCCAGACATCAAAAATTACCAATTAATTATATTCTGAATATTTCCTACTTGTTGATTATGTGCTTGGTATGTATCATCTTTGGAACCCTCAGCTTTAGTCTACATGCCTGTCAAGTTCATTTCAAGGTTGATTATACTCCTAGATATTCCTATATGTTCCTCTAAGCCCCATATTACAGTATATCACATGTCAACTTCTCTAAACAATCTTGCTTTTCTATGTAGAGGAAGCATTCCCAAAAAAGTACTTCACTTTGCCACCCCAGCTCAGAGTGCATTCCTCCAGAGATTTGATGTAGAACACTCAGGTTCAGAACACACAAGACAAAATGTAAAGTAGGGTATTAGAAATAAAGTATCCAATGTTTGATACTTATAAAAGGCCTTCATCACTGATGCTATGATCATTAGAACATGGTGGTTGTATATTGTGGTCCAGGAAGTCAGGAACACCCTGTGTTTGTAATTGCTTGGTATCTGAGTTCTGTGAAAGTAGTAATTATAAGAAAATAGACTTGAAAGACTCTCGCTTAGTGCTACATGGTTGCATTCTAAAATTTTAATTAAAAGATAATGGAAACAAATCAAACATTTATGGAAAAGCATAAAAGATAGAAAGGTTATATATATATATATATATATATATATATACACACACACACACACACACACTCACACACACACATATATTTTGGTGGATATATATATATATATATATATATACATATCATCCATCCACCAAAATTAGAGTATTAAAAATAAAAGATCGGCTGGAGAGATCGCTAAAGGGTGGTTAACCAATTGCCTCTGAAGACTACAGACCCGGGTTCAAGTCTCGATTCCCCAGGACCCATGTAAACCAGATACACGAGGTGGCACATGAATATGGAGTTCGTTTGCAGTGGCTGGAGGATGTGGTGCACCCATTTTCTATTTATCTGCCTCTTTCTGTCTGTCTGTTGCTCTCAAATAAATAAATAGAAATAAAATAAAATAATAAATAAATTTAAAAATTAAAAATCAAGAAGATTAAGTCCCTCATTTCCATGAGCAGCTATGTCCACCTCAAGATCTTGATTAATAAATCAAACAAAAACACATGTACTGGGCTGGAGAGATGACTTAACTGTTAAGTACTTGCCTTGAAGTCTAAGGACCCCTGTCAGAGGTTGGATTCCCCAGAATGCAAAAGGGGGCGCACACGTCTGGAGTTCGTTTGCAGTGTCTGGAGGCCCTGGCATGCCCATTCTCTCTCTCTTTCTCTATCTGCCTCCTTCTCTCTCTGCCTGTTGCTCTCAAGTAAATAAAGGAAAATTAAAAAAAAAAAATAAAACATATGTACCAAAAGATTAGATATGGATCAAAATACTCAACAGGATACATATTTAATTGTATTTTATTTAAAAAAAACTGTAATACAAGCCTGGATAGATGGCTTAGTTGTTAAGATACTTGCTTGTAAAGCCAAAGAACCCAGGTTCAATTCCCCACCTGGGAGGCAGAATCAGGCAGATTCAGGCAAAGTCCTGGCCCATTAATCTAACCAAAATTGTATGCTCTAGGTTCAGTAATAGACCTTGTTTCAAAAAGTAATGGTGGAGAGTGATTGAAGATGACAGCCATCTTTGGCCTCCACATACAACCAGACAAACATAAGCCTTCACACATAAGCACATTTCACACATATCCATGTAAAATAAAAATAACAATATTTTATAATAATGGCAAACCATATGCTAAATACCTGTTATTGTATAGAGCCTAACAAGTAATAACAAGTAAGGCTCATGACTACTATATAATTCTAATCCCATGCAAAATGATCTATGTGTAGTCACAGGTGATTCTAGACCTGTCACATTGAAAATCAATATAAACCATCACCAATTGTGAATTTGTAACTCATGGAAGCTATTAATAACAGAAATTATGAAGATTTTTAAATTCTTTATGGAATTTATTGTATCATAACTTCTACTTTTAGACCTACTCAGAAGAAGTATATAGGGAAGGAGTGAAGTAGATTAAAGATAAGCTTTATTTATTTAATAGTATTTAAAGAACTTCATCCAGTGAGGAGCTGGAGACCGTGGCCCTGCTGGAGGAAGCTTGCCAGTGTAGGCTGCTAGAGATATCTAACTCAGAGGACAAGGCCATGTCTGTCCCACCATAGCCAGCCACAAGGCCCAGCCCCACCGCCATCCTGGATGAGGCCTGGAAGGCCAAGAAGAAGGTTGAGGGCGGGCACAGTGGCACCCAGCTGGCTGGCTTGGTGGTGGAGAAGAAGAAAAAGCTGGGCACCAAGGGCCACCAAGCAGCCCCTGGCAGCAGGAAGGCGGCTGACTCTGTACCCAGACACCTAGTGCCTCTTGATGGCAGCAGCTGAGCCCTGCCCATCTCCATCTCAGTCCAGCAGGGCCATAGGTTATCAATGGCCACCTTAGAAGCCAGGGCCATGGGCAGGAGACCCATCACCCTCCACAGCCGCCATGCACACAGTGTCCAGTGAGGACCCTGGGAGCCTCAATGTCTACACTGAAGCGCCTCTAGGCCACCCTCCCAGCCGGTGCTGAGAGCTACAGTGTCCCCGCGTCACCAATGCCTGATGCTCTCTCCTGAGCACTGTGGAAACACTGTGTTCTGGGTCCCTTCCCCCGCAGCAGCAGAATAGGGAGATTTTGCTGCCTCTTTTCACCCCTCAGTATATGTGCCTGCTTGTTTTGGGAAGGTTGGTGACATCTATCAATTTTACATGTCTCTGTGCAGTACATTGGGCATCCATAAAGCACACTTGCCTCTAAAAATGCAGTTTACTTGTTTTTGATAAATAGGCATTTCTTTATCTCTGAATTAGTTTCTTTGTTAAATTTGTCCATAGATTCACTCACCCTTCAGAACTCACCTGCCTATCAAAAATTTTTAGCCCATATCTGATGCCAGGAAACATTTTCCCTGTGGCAATTTCTTCCTATAAAATTTACTCATGGTATCAAAACATTGTGGCTGTAACTATAGCTCACAAAAAACTAAATATAAATGTGAAGGTGACCTTCCATTGGCATAGCTCTATCTTTTTATTTTTTTTTTCTCTCCTTGGATAATGACTTTCACAGTGTTATGCCCACATATGCTGGACATGCTGGTAATTGGCTTTTGTAAAAAAAAAAAAATTGCCTAGGAAGAGAACATGAATGAGCCATACTTTAATCTTTACTGAATAGTAAACAATACTTAGTTCTGTACTGCCCTTGGTAGGGTGAAATGGAAATTACATAAACTTTGAAACTGAACAGACCTAAGAGTAAATTCTAGTAGGATTTAGAAAGATAAAAATATACATTGTGAGACCTCAAATGTCTTAGTATAAAATGTCTTCAATGACTGTTGTTTAGAGGAAAATTGTTGTATATCTGTATAGCTGTATATGTTAAATACTGCAGCTTGTTTCATGTGGCTTCTGGGGAATGTGGATGCATTTCAAGGCTACATCATATATGTCTATCTTTCTTAGGCATCTTAGTAACCAATACTCAGCTTAAAGATTTTCTGTTTTCTTTGTAGATCTATCTCATAAATTACATCATAAATATTGACCTGCCTTATTGAATACCTTTTACAACTAATATAATGCAGGGCTATATAAAGTTATCAGGTGGAGTGACTCAGGGACTCTGCTCAGACACAGACACATATTACCAGTGATTAAATGCACAATTGCTCCCGGGGCGGGGGAGGGAAGTAAGGTTGTACATGGACTTGAGACTGAGCACCACTCTGAGAAGCCTAAACACAGGGGTGAGAGAAAGCAAACACAGTTAATGTTAACTAATATTGACTGAAAGGGGAATGGTGTTTCTCAAAAGCAGAAAGTTCAAAGCTTCAGATCACATGGTTTAAATATTAGTGTTGACAGGCCCAGATGTCTACACCTAGAGCACATGCCTCCTACAGAAAATACCTGCAGAACTCATCCCAAAGCAGTGTCATTTTTACAGCCACTTAATCAACACAGCATCTGTTCAGAGGGCAACATGGCAATGATGATGTACTTTTAATGACACCTTTTCACATCTTCATTTAGGTGCCAGAGACAACAGATATCACTATAGTCTCCCTTTGTTAGAAGGAAAAGGTCTTAATTTAAAAAAGAAACTCCTTGTAAGTCTCTTGGTTTTGTTCTTTGACTTCCCTGAGTTTGCAAGCTGTGTCTCTCGAAGTAAAGGCAGGAATGAGTGTCCAAGCAGGGAGTCACAGGAGCATGAATTTAGAGCTCACACAGACTTGGATTTTCATCTTTATCCTTCTCTTTATATATTGAATTATTTTTCATTTGCTATTCAAATTGTTGAGTTTTCTTCTCATTGTTCATCTGAGGATGCAAACCAGTTGCAATAGTGTAAGGACAGACATAATCACAGAGGAACCACTTGACAAGAACTTCTCAATAACAAGTGTAAGGTGACAATAATGATTATATCTGAAAAGGTGGTTGGCTAAAGTTTCTAGCTTGTATAACTAGCATGTTTATAAAATGAAGGTAGAAACCCATGGAAGTCTATGTAAATGATCACACTGACATTTCAATTTGATGTTTTTTAAACTTATTTGAGCTATTTGAGGCTGCATAATATTCATTATTGTCATGCATTCTGACTTATTCCTGGCTGTTTCCCTTGCATTTCAAGGAGCCTGGATTCTGTACATTGTTTGTAACTAATCTGTTATGATCTGCTGACAAGAGCAAGATTTATAAAAAAAAAAATATGTCTACATGTGCTGTCTTCTCTTGGTTCTTGTCTGTATTTCTTTGTTTGAAAGGATGTATGACTGTAGTTTAGGTTGGCCTAGAATAGTCTATGGAGCCAGAGTTCATGGGAGTCTTCCTGTCTCAGCCTCCAAATGCTGTTAGCATCAGTTAAGATCACATTTAAATTTTTCTATCACAGACGGTGTTCTGCCTTCTCAAATACCACACCATGTCTAAGACTTTAACATCTATATCTTCAGGACTTCATCTTCTGATAATTTGTATCAAATTGGTTAATAACAAGTTAGCTTATCACATTAACAATTAATTAACAAGTGGATGCGCCTTTGATATTTCAAGTCACCTTGATCTAAACAAAAAACTGCTATTCTTAGTGAAGGTCTTAAACTGTCATTCACACAGGCATTCTCACACGCTGGGTCTGTTCTGTGCTCCCAGATTCTAACTGGTCACCAGCATGTTGAGGACAGAATGGCTTTCAACACTCTCCTTTTCTTTGCTTTTGCAGAGAGACTGTCCTTGACATTAAATGCTTATGTTTACCTACCTTTGAGTTTTGTTCACCATTTCCCCAAATCACAAATTATAACTTTGAAATAATCTCTCTTCTTAGAGTTCAAATATTCCAAAACAGCATGGCATGTTATATTGTCTTTAAATAGATGCTGTTTTTTGTTTGTTTGTTTGTTTGTTTTTGTCTAGAAAGCTCAGAAATATCATAAAAACATTTACTTATTTTTTGCATACTGCACATAGTTTTGGTTCAAATATGTTTATTCCCAACCTCTCTCACTCTCAGAGGGACTATCTGAATACAATTGTAAAGACAAAAAAGCAAAAACAAAATTATGATTAACTCTTCCATTGGAAACGAAAGTGTGTGTCTGTTTATTTACCCACCATTGCTCTTTCTTATCACTGTCCTACCCCTGCTGAGCAGAATCCTTCACTTTTCCCAAATGGTCCCACTTCTGTGTGTTCGTCTGTGTGTGTGTGTGTGTGTGTGTGTGTGTGTGTGTGTGTGTACCCACATGTACGTGTTCCACTAAGTTTAATTAACTTATTTGCATGAGCATGTGTGAAGTGCTATATAATCAAGCATGGATAACTTACAAGTGGTTACTAGTCTGAAGAAAGTATTGTCCCTATCTCAACCACTCATTGATGTCCAGTAGCTCCTCGGAGGGAGGGAGGGCCCCCTTGTGAAAGTTTCCCCCATTCATGATGTAAGGTTTGATGTTTGATAGACTCAATCCTGTACATCTTCTTCCTTTTTTTTTTTTTTTTCCCTGAGGTAGAGTCTCACTCTAGCCCAAGCTGACCTGAAATTTACTATGTAGTTTGAGGGTAACCTCAAACTTATGGCAATCATCCTACCTCTGACTCCAGAGTGCTGGGATTAAAGTTGTGCACCACCATGCACCTGACAGTCTTGCACTTCTTAACTACAGTTCATTGTGCTGCTGTGAGTTCTTGAGTACAATGACCATGGATGTCTGGAAGGCAATACTTGCTCTACAGCAATCTTTCAGCTCATCCATTCTTTCTGCCTCCTCATCTACAGTCCTCTCTTGCCCTTGGATGGGATTATGCAGCTCTCCCCCTCAGGACTGAGCCCTCAAGAGTCAGTTGTTCTCAGCACTTTGACCAGGTGTGTTTTCTTCAGTAGTTACTGTCTTGTGCAAAAAGAAGCTTTGTCTGGCCAAATATGAGCACAGCACGAGCCTAAATTAATAATAAACATAACTAATACAAATGTTAAAAGTCAGTTAGATGGACATAAATAATATGTTTCTTACCTAGGATGAACTGCAACTAATGTGCTTAAGCAATCTTCCTGCCTTAGCCTCACAATTACCAGAGTATAGCCATCCACCATCTGACTCTGCTAAGGAAAAACATTTTTAAAACTCCTTGGGGATATTATGGTAGATCAGCATTAGAGCATTTCTCTACAACATCTCAGACCCTGCTTTTAATGTCCAGTACGAAAAAAAAAAAAAAAAAAAAAACGAAAAACATCAGAAATTACTATTGGTCATTCCTAATCGATTTCAATGCAACTTTGCCCCTAAATATAACTCTACTATTCCAATTGGGTTATATTATATGGAATTTCAGGGCTATATATTTCCATATACTTCTGTCCATAGTTTACCTGCATATATCTTTATTATACAATAATAATGTTCACCTAGTCAAGAACACCTTATATGTACAGTATAAATAGGTTACACTTTTAAACACTTAAATTTATTTATGGGAGAAAGTTTGGGAGAGAGAGAGAGAGAGGTAGAGGGAGAGAGAGAGAAAAAGAGAGAATGGGCACACCAGGGCATCCAGCCACTGCAAATGAACTTCAGATGCATCTGCCCCCTTGTGTATCTGACTTGTATGAGTCCTGGGGAATTGAACCTGGGTTCTTTGGCCTTGCAGACAAATACCTTAACCTCGAATCCATCTCTCCAGCCAATATTTTTTTTATTATTTTATTTTTATTTATTTGGGAGAGGCAGATAGAGATAAAGGGAATGTTTCTACACTTTTAAAGTGAAGAAAGATTAGAGCTCTGTGATTCTGGAAATATATAAGTTTATGGAAATGGCATAATTCAGAGATTATTTCACAGCTAAAGGGAAGGTGAAAAATATCTGTTGAATGGGGTTGGGAGAAAGGATCTATAAGTGTATAACCCAATGGGAATATTATCAATACACCATATGTACATATTGTAATGTTCATAATTAATGAAATAATTTTAATAAAGTTAAAAAAATATCAGTTTCAAATTCCTAAACACAGTAATAACGGACTGTCTTACTCACATGAGACATGACAGGGAATTCCTTCCAGAGCACTTTGGGACCTCCGTGAGTCAGAACAGGATCTCTGTGCTGGCCTCCCCTGCATTGATTGTGTGGTTTTGCTGGACTGCACTGGGGCTGAGCAAGCAAATGTAGTCTTTTTGCCAAGGATCTCTAATTGTCTTGGTAACTGCTCGGAGCATTCAAGTGAAAACAAGCAAGCAAGCATATGTTGCATCCTATTTAAAAATGGATAGAGGTAGCTATTAGGCTAGAAAGAATGGTCTGTTCATACAATAATACCTAGAAATGGCCATTCACACACATTCATTTATTTAAATTATAATTAGCACTTTCAGTGTTCCACCCACTGTACTGTTCAAAGTGCCAAGTCACAGAACAATAAAAATTACAGCCTAGCTGTGTGAACTGTACAAAGCAGTAAACAACCAAAAGCCAGCACTGCAGGCATCCCCGTTTGTAATTATATGTTTGTCCATTAATGGGAACACAGTCTGTCTCCTGTGGTAGATGATGCATGCCTGAGAGAAGGGGCTGTTCTCTATTTTGTTCATCTCCTTACTCCCAAAGCATAGAGTCTGAAATACATAGGTGCTTAAAAATATTACTAAATAATCAATGGGTGGTTATTCATTAACTTAGATAATAATCCCTTTTTAGACAACAATAAATTTGCTTGTTTTGTGAACACTTTTAATAAATATACAGTGATTCAAAACTTTTGCTTACATGGAAATGGGTAACTGAATGTTTCTGATTGTAATAATCATCATGACAAGTTTTAGTAAGAATTGATCACCCTCTCCTCCTCAGTTACCACAATTAATTCTACAATAGGCTTTTGGGCCTCTTTCTTAAATTTGCAACCATATCTTCTGGCTACTGGAGAAATGATAAAAGGTGTCTGCACAGGATACACTTCCTGAAATTTCATTTGTACACCATGGAAACGTGAGAGCATGCCATTGAATAGCCTTATTAGCAGATGTAGGCCAGGTTTACACCTAGTTAAGAGGGCAGTTAGGAGAGCATCCACACATTGTTTAGAAGATATCAGGAACCTCTCAGACTGGGCAACTGTCTTCATGATGCTGGGACACAAAAGGGGAGAGGTGTGTTCTAGCCATTTTTGAGCAGCAATGACACTGATTAGAATACCAGAGTCAGAGGAATGTACATGAGTTTTCAAAACCACCTTCTCTACCATTTCTAAGCCATTGAGATCCTGTTTGAATAGCACAAAGTATGAAGCCTTTTTAAATATTGTTATACTCCTTAATATATATATTTATATCATTGATTAATATACTGTCTAAAATAAAAGATCAACTGGAGATTGTTGCAGTGAAAATTGTATTAAAATCAAGTTTGGGGCTGGAGAGATGGCCTGGCAGTTAAAGCCCTGCAAAGCCAAAGGACCCATGTTAAATTCCCCAGACCCATATTAGCCAGATGTACAAGGTAGTACATGCTTCTGTAGTTTGTTTTGCAGTGGCTAGAGGGCCTGGCGTGCCCATTCTCTTTCTCTCTCTCTCTCTGTCTCACTCTCTCTCTCTCTCAGTCTCTCTCTCTCTCTCTCTCTCTCTCTCTCTCTCTGTCAAATAAATAAATAAATAATATTTAAAATTCAGGTTTTATTATGAGCTAAACATCACCTTACCCAACCGTTGTTCCTAGTCTGAATCCAGTCCTTTGTCAGTTTCTCCACAGGAATGCATGTGAGTCACTTCACCTGAATGTCCTCCAAGTTATGGAAAAACAGCAAAGAAACAATTCTGTCAAAGTGGCTTCAGCATTTATGCTCTCACATTGACTCTAGTTTGTTGCTTATTATTAATGAATATAATGTGTTGACAATACAGTAGAAAGAGATGTTAATCTTAGGTTATATACAGTGAAATAATTTCCTGGTTACATTAATCAAATACAGAGTGGTAGATACTTAAGCCAGAGAGAAATAGAAGCAGACAGTAGACCAAGGATCAAAGTGTGATGGTTGGGAGCAGTGACAAACCCAGAGGAGTAACAGAGTGTGGACAGATGTTGAGGGGAAACAAAATTCAAGGACAGATACTCAAGTCACTTCTCACTGTTAAGCCCCTACATCCATGTGGAGCACTTCACTTCCCTGACTCATCTGTCACCCATCTACCTCAAGTAGCGAAAGCAGGAGCTACTGTTGTCTCCACTATGGTCTGAAACATGTCTTTGCCTTTATTATATACATATATACATATACATACACACACACACACACACACACACACACACACACATATATATATATGTATATATATATATATATATGGTATGAATATATAATATATATTTATAATACTTAAGGGCAAATGATGGACACCGCACCCCGGAAACTGAAGATTTCTCAAACACCTTGTAGTTGGATCATCTCAAAATTACAAACAAAGTATGTTGTACACTGGGAAGGAAATTAATGTTGAAATTCCACCTGCTCTGTGGTGCCCACCTGTATTCATGCTCATTCTCGCCAGATCTATAGGAAGCTGGATGGAATGAAAGTAGGTGTTTTGGCTTAAGTATACCATGACTCCCACAGGCTCAGGTGCTTAAACAGTTGGTCCCCAGCTGGTGACACTGTTTGGAAAGGTTGCTGTTGTAGTCCGGTTCGTTACTGTTGCAGTCCAGTTCGCATTGCTGGTAGAAATCACCCAACCAAGAGCAGCTTGTGGGAAAAAGAGATTTATTTTGGCTTACAGGCTCAAGGGGAAGCTCCACGAGGGTAGGGGAAAATGATGGCATGAGCAGAGGGTGGACATCACCCCCTGGCCAACATAAGGTGGACCACAGCAACAGGAGGGTGTGCCAAACACTGACATGGGAAAACTGGCTATAAAGCCCATAAGCCCGCCCCCAACAATACAGTCCATCCAGGAGGCATTAATTCCAAAATATCCATCAGCTGGGAACCTAGCATTCACAACACTTAAGTTTATGGGGGACACCTGCATCAAACCACCACAGTTGCATTAGATGTAGGAGGTAGAGCCTTGGTGGAAGAAGTGGATAACTGAAAGAGGACTTCGAAGTTTATCACCTAGTCCTACCTCCTGTCCACTCTCTGCAGCTGAGTGTGATGTGACATGCTCAGCCCCTTATGACAGCCACCATACCTTCTCCACTATCACATAAGGTATCACCCTGGAACTGTAAGGCAAAATAAACTTCTCTTCTTCTTGAAGTTGCTTCTTGTCAGGTATTTTGTCCCTGTTAAAAAGAAGGACCAGGGCTGGGGAGATGGCTCAGTTGTTTATTTTCTTTCCTGCAAAGCCTAACAACCCAAGTTTGATTACCCAATACCCATGTAAAGCCAGATATAAAAAACAGTGTGTGTATCTGGAGTTCACTTGCAGCAACTGAAGGCCCTGTCCTATATTCTCTTTGTGTGTCTCTCTCACTCTATCTGTATCTCTCTGCTTGGAAATAAATAAATAAAATACCTTAAAACAAAGAAGGACCAAATACAGTGATGCTGAAGTTACTTCTCATCGCTGGGGGAAAACACCTCACCCAAAACACCCCATCAAAATCACCCTACCAAAAATACCCCATTAAAAATTCCCCATCAAAAGCACCCACCAAAAACACCTACCAAAAGCAGTTAATGAGAGGAAAGGGTTTATTTGGCTTGCAGTCTCAAGGGGAAGCTTTATCATGGCAGGGTGAAGCATGGAATGGGCATAGGCGGGCCATCCCATCACATCTTCTCATGGCAGCTGGCATGAAGCAGCAAGAGTGAGGTGAGATACTGCTGGCAAGTGTATCTGACTATAACACAACACCTCTAAGTCCATCCCCAAAACACACTTTCTCCACTACAGAAAGACTCCATTTTCCAAACCGCCACCAGCTGGGAACCAAATATTAAAAACAGATGAGGCTATAGGGAACATTTCACATTCAAACTATCACAAGTGATCATGTCAGATGGTGTGTTTATAGGCCTGTGACAACTCTTCATAAGTGTTTGTGAAAATGGCCTTTGTTTTAGGGTTCTTTAATCTACCATTTTCGCTGCAACAGTCACTTATACATTATTATCATAACATAAGCTTCCCATCCTATTAAAAATAGGGAAAAATTGAATAAGTTAAAGTCACTTAATGTGACATTGTGGCATGTGATTATACTTCCAGAGTGGATCTTGAGCACTCATGATAGCTCAGTAATAGAGGAGTTTCTTAGAATTCATAAGCAAAACACCAAAATAATTCTTATAACTCAATTTTCTAACTACTAAGAGAAAGAAAAAGGTGATTTTCATTTTCATAATTGTATACCTTCAAGAATAAGTGTATTTATTTAACAAATGCTATTCAAGCATCTATTTTATTCAGTGCCCTGTAGTATATTTTCTATAATGTTTGTGTCTATACACACATACATATATACGCATGTATAGAATGCTATAAATATGCATGTATACAATGCTATAAATATGCATGTATACAATGCTATAAATATATTTTATTTCTGTGTATTAACATACACACGTGGATATATACAAATAAATGTGTGTACACATTGTTTGTGTAGGTATGTGTGTATATGTCATTTCAGATAGGGGTCTCAGTAGAATAAATGCTTGTGGTACACATGAGCAATGTAATGACATCATTACTGAAAAGGTGTTTTTATTCATAAACTTAGTTACAATTTTCATAGATGTACAAAGTTTGTTATAATCATAGTGCCCTCCTATTATTTTATTTTGTCTCCCCTTTCCAATACCCCTTCCACTAATCCCTTCTTCTTTCCAGCTGAATATTTTGATGTCTTTTTACCCATCCTTTACTTGATGATGGACCAATGTTATGTAGGTAGATAGCTGTGTCCAGAACAGAGCATTCCAACTAACCTTTCCACATCCATTGGCTCTCATAGTCTTACTCCTAGACTCACCTTAAGACAGGACCTCTCTCTCAATTCCCAGTTCATGGATTTTTTTTTAAAAGGTATCTACCTATGTGTGTATGTGTACATATGTGCTCATGTGTGTGAATTCGGGATTGTGTGTACCACAGTGTGCGTGGTGAACACAAGGTTAGAGGAGAATCCCTAGTGTCAGTCCTTATCTTCCACCTTGTTTGAGGAAGGGTCCGTTGTTATTTACCACTGCTTATGCGAGGCTACCTGGACAGAAGATTCCAGGGATTCTCCTGTCTCAGCTTCCTCACTCATCCCAGGTACACTAGGATTATGGATGCCTACACTGCTTCCTCTGGCTTTATGTGGCTTTTGGATATCTGAGCTCAGGACACCAAGCTTGCCCATCACTCCAGCCACCCCCCATCAGCTATTTTTATGAGCTGCCTGTATTTTTATGCTTTAGTTCTTCCTTCTTAGTCTAACTTCTATAGGGATTTTCGTGCCTCTTTCCTACACAGCAGTGATGCAATAGAAATGGCTGCTGTGGTGTTACTTCAAACCTCTCTTGCGCTGCCCTCGATAATCTAAGCAACAGTACACCGAACTGATTAGCACTTCCTCCTGTTGAAATGTTTTAGTTGTTTGGTGATCATCACACCCTCTTTTTGTTTTTATTCGCCCAGATCTCAGGCAAGTCCTTCTTGTCTAATCCAACCCTTCTTCTTTAATAATTTATGATCTACTGGTACCTGTAAGGGACAATCTCCAGCTTCTCTCTCCTCAGGGTGACTTTGAGCATGTCACAGCTTTAATTAGCTTCCAGGCATAGATGAAAGTTATATTTATAAGTCAAGCCAAGATTTCTTTCCTACACCTCCCGCACACGTTTCTAACTCCCCCCCTCCCTCAGATTTTTTGCCTTAATTATAGAAATCATTTAAAATTCAGGACATTGGAGAATAAATTCGATATTTTTTATTCAATGCTTTCCAGTATTTAAGGACTACAACCTCCATCTACTCAGTTAAGAAAATAGATAAACTAATATTTCCTGTTTTCAGCCCTCATTGAATTCCTAAAACAATTTTATTGAGCTCACCTCTTAAATACTTTCCATATTTCCTCCTGTAGCTAAGTCATCCAGGTTTACATTATCATTTTCTCTCATCTGGATGCCTGCAATTTTCTCCTAATTGGGCTATTCACATTCCCTCCTCTAATTTGCTAGTCCTCCCTCCTCCTCACCCTTACCTTATTTCCATCTGCTCTCCATAAGACAGCCAAGATAATTTAATCACATCATAAACCAACACTGACTTAAGACTCAAAAGAATGGCTATACACTGCCCTGAGGACAAAGGTCAAGATGACAATGTAACCATGGCTCTGCTCCTCTCAGCCTCCTTCTCTTGCTCCTTAATATACCATCTTTCTCACCATTGGGAAAACCATATCAATTCTGAACTTAAACAGTAGGATCCCACTGGTTGCAAAGCCTCTGAGCCATATAACTCCTTTTTCTTGGTATGTGCTGGTCTCACCCCCAACTCTACTTCATCTCTCCTGTCTCTCTTGACCTGAGGGATGTTTGCTAACCTGCCAAGATTTCACTCATTATCTTTTAGAATCCAGTTTTCACTAATGCACACAATGAAAATGGTAACCTTTGTGTCACAGAGAAAAGAAAGGTAGCCAGCCCTAACTGGCCTATTCTGGTAGAGTGTGCAAATTCAAAGGGGCCACAAAAAAATCTCACCTAGAACAATGCTTTCCTTCTACTTTACAGTGTAGACCAGGCATTTTCTCTCCACTCTATTTTGACTGAAATAATATCAATCTTTCTCTTTCCCTTTCTCTTTCAACAATTCCTAAATTATATCTCATCCTAAAATTAAGAAAAGGGCTATTTTTTTCTTTTTTAAGCATACTTCATAGATGATTATACGTGTAACTCATTGTGTCTGTGTCAATGAATAGCCAATTTTCTGTACTTCAGACCTGATAAGACAAGAATCAGGGAAGCTTTGATGTGGTCTCGTGTTGCCTCTACAACGGTGATATTTTGTTCTGGAGTGTAGTCAAAATAAATCATTTTAATTCCTACGGAACATATGGGCATATTGTATATAAATGAAGATACAGTACATATACATCTGTGGTTTGGCTGTATCACCCCCCCCCACAAAGTCACATGGTAGAAATTTAAACCTCAAATTCATTCCAATGGTATTTTGAAGTGGAGCCTATGGGAGGAATCAAAGACTAGTGAGGTCTGGAGAGCGGTATCTCCAGGATGGCACTGATGGCTACAAGAAGTTGGAAGAGACGTTACCTGGCATGCTTTCTTCGCCGCCCCACTTGAAGCTCTTCACCATGCTGTGAGGCAGCAGGCGGTCCATCAGCGGATGCTGACAGAATGCATCCTCTAGAGTTATCAGCTAAAACTTCTCTCAGTGCTTATAAACTAACCAGTGTGGCATTTTGTTGCAACAGAACATGGACTAAGGCATCTGTGATATTGAGTTTTCGTGGAGTGGGAGGGGTGCATATGGAAAATGATGACTGAAGTACATCCTTAGGAAAGCCACATTGAAATGTATGCTGGCAAAGACCCGTCATCTTCTGTAACTCCCTTTACATAATCCTATACCCTTATCCTACAGAAAGGAATCCAGTTGTTTGTCAAGAAAATAACTTGCTATGCCCTTGCATATGTGAAAACCTTTAAAGCCTGTGTGGTGGTTTGAATGTACATGCCCCCACGGCCTTGTTTGTTTTTGATTAAGCTTCCTGCTTACTCCTCCTTTAAGAGGTGGGGCCTTGCTTTAGGGGGTGTATTGCTGGGATGGACATGGCAGGTGGAGGAGGCCCGTCCTATGGCATATTCAGAGCCAGCCTGCACTTGCTGCATTCTTTCTTTGTCTGGTGAAGGTCTATGAGGAGTGAACCACCTTCCCCTGCCATGATGAAGCTTCCCCTCAAAACTGTAAGCCCAGAAGAAGCCCTTCCTCCCATAAGCTTCTTCTGGTTGGGTGTTTTGTCCCAACCATGTGAAGCTAACTGCTACAGCTAAATTGTGGGTTAAAGTCTGGTACGATCAATCTTGGATGCCTTTGAGAACCATCTGTATAATTTTGTGAGTTGAACCAAAGTATAAATCTTTACTATCCTCTAGACCTGAGCATGGAAGAACTCCTTATATCCTATCCACCATGATGACTGTTCATCAAGCTATAGAGACTGAACTTTATGTCCATCGCGGCTACGGGTTGTATGTAGTTGTTATCTCCTAGTGTCCCACGTGTGGTCTCAAAGGTGGTAATATTGGGGGATGCTTTGCACCTTTAAGTGATAGGGATAAGAGAAAATCCTAAAGGCATTAGGGGTGTGTCATCAGAAGTGGCCATGGGGTCCCAGCCTTTCAGTCTTTGCTTTCCTGCCCGTGCTGTGGGCAGCTGCTCTAACACATATGTCCCACCATTGCTGCTGCAGGCCTTCCTCAGAGGACCAATTGAGGCCACTCGCTTGTGGATTTGAGCCACCATAATTTAAAGAAAATCTTCTTTGTAAGTTATTTGCCTCAAGTATCTTCAATTATAGTAACATGAATCTAAGGAATACAATCTTTATAGTAAAACTTCTTAGCAGAATAACTGACACTAATCAGGAGAAAAATTTTAGGAGATTAACAAAATGGCAGCCACAATCTTCAAACACCTGCTATTTACAGATACTAGTGTTGCCTTCCAGGCCTCAAATAAGACTTATGTCTTTGTGTTATTATTCTCGCAAAGTCTATGGAATGAAGATATACGGGGCTTTGATCAAAGTCATATATCTAGAACATGACAGTCTAGCAATAAGGTTATTTTGTCTTCATATTTTTTTTTATTTTGCATCTTAACATTAAATACTTCCACTTAAAATGCAGTAATTCTGTTGACACAGACTTAATAGAGTCACCAATTTTTGTCTTATACATGAGCCTCTGTGTGTTGACATGTATGAAAAGCTACCAGCAATCGAGTCTGATGAAGATCAATATGGTACATTAACAAGCATCACAGCAGTGAAAAATCTTCATCAGATGAATTACTGAGTAATTTCGTGTATGCCTGGTGGTTTGAATGAAGAAGCCCATAGTGCCCTTGTGCAACTTAATTTCTACTATTCCTGGTGGTCTTAATGGAGAAACCCATAGAGCTCTTTTAAACTAGCTCTTATCATTATGGAGGCTTATTATGAAGGGTAGAGGAGAAGTTAATACTAAAGTAAGGGCATATCAGCTTGGAAATGGGGATGGTACAAGGAGGTTTTTCTCTTTCTCCTGGCTCATTATTTCTCAACCAGATCAAATAAAGAGATGTAAACATTCCAGGAAAAATGAGCACTTTCCATCTTTTCTTGGCAATCTTATAAATGCATAGGCTCCATGTATATCTAAGGCAATGCATCACATTTCAGTGGATTCTAGACAGATTCCCTCTGGGAATCCAGTCCTTCACAACTCTGTTCCATCGAGTGGCATAGACTCTCTCCAGTCCACTTATGATCATCCACAGATTCACTGTGAGGGATGTGATTATGTGTACAGTTGTCTAAGTCTAGAGGGCTCAGATATTTGCTCAGTGATGTTGTTTTTCTTTTTGTGATGGGGGCAAGATTATAATTTAAATCAACATAATGAGTATAAGAGATCATCATTCCTTGAAAGACTGAGGAGAAGAACAACCTGACTAACTCCCAATAGAGATGAAAGTCCTTTGTTTTCATGGTCTTGAGCTATGACACCAGTTTATTTCCTAGTTCCAGTCTTGAGCAGATTCATAAGTCCTGTAGGTTTTGAGAATTTTAACTCATCCTGACTGCCTTAAAATTTGCTCTTCTCCATAATCACTTGAAAAATTTCCTAAATGTATATCTTTAGGCACATGTGTGTATAGAAAGATTGCAACCATCCATCCATTTATCTATCATCTATCTCTCTCTCTTTCTATAATATATGCATGCATCTATTTATAGCAAAAATAGTAAAATGCATACATGGAGTCATATGGCAAATTGTGAAGGGCTAGAAAGAGACAAGAGAGGAGAATTTGCAGTGGTAATATGATCAACATATATGAAAGTATCATACAGAAATCTGTTATGCATAATTAATATATGCTAATACAAACTTGGAAAAAGAAAATCAATATATTTATTTCATTGATTCTATTTGTCTATCTACTTATTTGTCTATTGATCAAGTAACATCTATCTATTCATAATTTATCAACCTACCATGTATCTACACTTGTCCAGTAAGTTTCTATACATCTATGCTTCTATCTAAACTTTCACATACGTGTGTGTGTGTGTGTGTGTGTGTGTGTGTGTGTGTGTGTAAGTATCACTTGTTGTTTTTCTCCTGAACACCCTGAATTGCATAACTAGCTTTGACTTTTTCTTACACTTGTATTTCATAATTGTGTGAATTCAGGAATTTGTTGCATTTTCTTCATAAAAATATTCAAATAGAATTATTATTTAGAGTATTGTTTCTCAAAGTCTAGCTGGCCACTGTAGTGATCAGCTGGAAGTTTGTACTATGTGAAGGATCGTCGGTTGCTCTCAGACTTTCTTTGTTTCCCCTCCATTGTGTTTTCACCAGGAGTGTGATGTACACAGGAATATCTGATGAGCACAAGGATCAGCAGGTAAATTTGATGCCTGCACCACACTGAGTAGATCCACAGAGGCATATGTCTTCTTCATGGCAGCTTGATTCACTGTGTCTTCAGGTTTTTAATTTTTTTCCAAATTGTAGAAAAACACCGTGGTATGGCTGCTACCACTAGAACACACAGGTAGTGAGTGTCTGAATTACCATCAGCACAGCATGGAACAGTGACACACTGTGAGAATGGCCACTGAGTTTAAAGGGACCTTCCATCTAGGTTGCTGGCATTGGTTAAATCACATTGGCCCTTATATCTCACACCACTGAGTTTGTGTGTCTCCTGTGTAGAGAGAGGTGTGGTTCTGGTTAAAGAGCCATGGTTCACCAGTGACTAAATTGTACCTTCCCAGGTTTAAATGCCCTGCCATTGACATAGTCCATTTGGCTAGCCTTTAAGCACCAGGAATAATTAAATGAATTGCTTCAAAATAATTGACATCAGGGGGAAGGACAATTGTCTGCAGGACTCCGTTGCTTCCCAAATTTATTACAAACCTACAGTAGACAGATGAATAGTTCTCCCTCATCAGAGCTTACATGGTGAAATTTACACTGTTGAAACAAGCTTTTTTAAGCTGATATTTCATCATCCAATAGCCCAAATTCTATTTCAGGACTTTTCCAGCAATACTCCTGAGATGTTGTCTTACCTGAAAAATGTTATTTCAATTAGTTGGATATCATTCTTTACAAGATTTAGGTCAAATGAGGGGCAGTACTAAATCCAAACTAAACAATATGTGTGTGCAATAAATTTCTGTTCCTGAATTATTCATACATAATGGCATAGGTGACTCTTCAAGCCTTCTGAATTAAGTAGAATTGATTTCTCACTTTCTTACGCTCTGTTGTACAAGCCTTTTTTGTACTTTTACTTCTCCCTAACAAATAAAGTATTGATTCATCTGCAACTAACATGTTTTATTTAAACTTTGCTCTCTGTCAGCAAGTTCGTCCTTGGCACCCACAATTCTCTATTTGAACTTCCCCATTGTCTTTTGATCCTGATGGCAAAATTCGTTAACCTGGCTATGCAGTATGAAGAAACAGAAAAATTGGTTAAGAACCTGCCAAGAAGCCTAGTGCAGCATTCTTTCACCTTAACCTTGAGTTTTTACATTAGAAACCCAAACTGAGTATTCTAAAATATGTTATTCCTTTTATATGGTTTATAAATTAGGATTAAATAGTACTACCCTTTCTCTGATGTTATTTTAGTCTATAAGAGTTCTATTAGAAACAAATGAAAGGAAACACACAGAGAATGTTACTACTTCAATTTTATAGTAAGTCCATGAAGTAGCAAGCATGCCCATGAGCATACTGGAAAAAAAAAAAAAAAGAAAACTAACACAATAATAAATAGCATGAAGTACCCACCGAATCAAAGTTATAATTCAATAAATATTTGTCTGGCAAATGGACAAATTAAATTTGTATCAGGCTCATTAATTATTTCTTCTAAATATTTGAAAGAATATGAGTAAAACTTATAAGCATATAACAGTTGCTGGTCTATTTTCTAGCATTCAAGTTGTATATAAAATAAAATTATGAAAAATTGAATGAAATAATAAATAAATGAGATGAAGAACTGATTTCCAGCTGTGAGTATATCATTAACCTTAAGTAACCTTCATTTTCACTGTTTTCCCACTTAGAGTAAGAAAATATTGTTCCAGGTAATAGCACCAAAATGGGGCACTGATATTTGTTAGCTTATGTATACAGAGTAAGGCAGGCATGCTTAACATCCTCTCTTCATGATTACTGTGGTGTTTGGTCTTCTGACATCTTATCATTTCTGCACAGGGTCTGCATCAGAACTTTCAAAACCAGTTCCACAAACTTGCCCATGGAAATCACTGTTAAACATTCCTGTTAAACGTATGTGGGCTTCAAAGTGAACATCTTCCATCAGCAAATGTGTTGCTGCAGATACCCACTTATTTAAAGCTTCTAGTACAATGTATCTGTTAAAATGCAATGTCATGTGTAGCTCAGTACTTGAAAAGGCTTCTTTCCTTACCCAAAATACCATGTCATTCTTTGTTTGGCACAGCATCTTCTCTGACTACATACCTCTGCTCATTTATGTGGAACTAAATATGCCATTGAGTGAGTAAGAGTATCTTTGCATCTTAAGCCATAGGTCTGAGCTGCTTCACATCCTAGACCAGCTCTCTAACCCTTCCCTGGAGCACAGGTAGGATATGCATGCACTGAACACATCCTCAGGCTGTGAGAGAGGTGCAGAGTAGACTGAGCATAGCTCTGCCTCTGAAGACGTTCGGAAGCCATTTTGTGAGATATGTATTGAAGACCTTTCCATGTAACTAAGCTGCTCCCATGGATGCAAAATAAAACTCTTTTGAAGGCATCTGTCTACATGAGTGAGTACATGGAAAGGCAACATCTTTCTCTGTCTTCATTGCACTGTGATGGCCATGGGTCTTTACTACGGTAATCTTTATTCAAGCAACTTACTTCCATTTGCTTCCCAGCTCTTGAGTTCAATGTGAGTTATCAAGGGGCTATTCCAAATGCAGATCCCAGGAATTGGTTCTACCTATATATATTAACAGTTCTTTCTCTGGACACCAATACTTTGCCTTTTGTTTCTCATACCGCTTGATCCTTTTCCTAGGGTGAGTCCTCTCCCTGATAATCTGAAGGGTCTTTCTTGGTGAAGACAGACAGCTTCTTTATCTTGCCAATGTTCTAGTGAGGAACATTTGGATTCTATTGCCCTTCTTGCCTTTCTTTCATCTGCCATATCAGATATGGTAACATTAGGTAGCTGATCTTTGTAAACATTGGCTTCCCATGTCTGTGATGTTCTTCAAGTGACATCCCTTGGTGCACATCAAACCCTGATGTCTACCTACCACTTCAATAGAGGAAGCAGCTTTGATTCTCTCCATTATCCTTGTAAACAGGTAAATCACTTTCATTAGAGGCTTAGCTTTAATTTCCTTATTTGGTCTGCTTCTTCTTGAAAAAAAAGGGATCAACAACAAACAAGACAGCTGTACATGTATGACCCAAACACATCACCTGATGAACTCCTATCTCATTCCATTGAATGATGTTCAGGCCCACCATGTCTGCATTTAAATCTCTTGTAGTATGCATGGGCTAGTAAGGTATATTAACATTGTAACCATTTGTACCATGATTCTCAGAATAGACCAGAAATACTGGCCCAGAACTACTGATGACTAAGCAGTCGTCCATGGGGAAATCAATTGCTCCCTCAAGAACTGAGAGATGTGAATTAGAAAACTGATAAAATAAAAAATAAAATAAAATAAAAAATGGCAGCCTTTCATGATTTACAGTCACTGTCTTTGGTGTAGTAAACCTAATCACATTGGTTACTATTTCACTTATGTCTGCTGCTAGAGTCCATTAGAGCAGGCTAATTTACATGGCAGTGTAATTCATCTGTTTTGTTAAGGTTGTTCTTATATTTATGTTAGAAGTGAAAGCGACCCCTGGCTCAATGTTACACCATCTTTCTGTGAAAATGCCACAGGGCACAGCAGTTAATAAACCTGGGAACTAGAGTGCAGCACCAGCATTGCTGACATCTGACAAGTTTACCCTGTGAATGCAGTTATGCTGATTCGGAGTCTTATAAAATTAGACATTAACATCATCATTTCAAGTCCATTCCAAGTAATTATAGATTACATTTGAGAGGCCATTAAAGGTTCTGTGCATATACTTCATTGGAGATGTTAGCTTTAATCTTTCTTCCATCTTTTTGACAGGAAAACTTACTTAAATTGAATTTACAATTTAGGATGTTCAAAAAATTATATCATCAGAGAATAGTGACAAGTTGAAAATGCACATGGCATGGTTAAGTTATGCTATAATGCCATAGAAAATAAACCTTAGCTACTGAGAATACTGTAGGAGTTCCGAAATCCATGTCCCTCTATAAATAATGGGCTGTGATAAGTGACAAGGTGCTAGCTATGTGGCTCCCTCAGTGATACTCACAGACAAAGCATTCCGACGACTGCAAGATGCAGTCACTGTCTGAATGTGAACCGAGAACTTCCTTACAAAGAACTCATTCGTTGCTCTGGGATATGAATAGAAAAATTGTCTTTCCTAGAAGGGGATCACAAAGGAGCATGGGAAAAATAAGCTGATGCTAGCTATAATTCAAAAATATGGAAGAAACTGAAGAAATAAGTATTACTGAAAACAAACCAAAAACCATTCTCAGCTTACTAGGCTCTGTATGAGACAGAACATCAATTTTGACATAAGATAGACTTGCCCTTGAATCTAGGTATTAAAACTCACATTCAATGAGAAAAGTGCTTTGAGCAGTGTCAAGAAATGTGGCAGATACACAATAAAAATATTGATCTATACTAATAAGGACATAGAGGCCAAAACCAAGACCTAACACAATGCATGCTAGATAATGGAAATCACCAATATTTATGGAATGGATGAATACATTTTCTCAGAATCATTTCAACTGGACATCTAGATGAACTTCAGTGTGTGGCACTGATGGAGAGAGGGGTGTCAGACAAAATCCTTCGAGCATTAACATGCATGGTAGTTAGACATCTTCACATAGTAGAAGCCATGAAAAGTGACATGATGAGGGGAAGGAATGACAACCTCAAATTTTGAAGACCTAGTTCCAGCATTGTCTCTGTCTTTATCCACTTAGTGACTTCACGTTGGTAATATTGTCGACTAGTGTCTTTATTTATTTTTTTTTACATAAGACTATAAAGCAAAAATACCTGAATAGTCCCTCATAATATGCTTGCCCCATGATTTAGCCTTCTCTGAAAATTCTGGCAATTTAGATTTGAGGCATATCAATTTTGACAGTGTATCCTCTTCTTTCACAATGTCAGGATCAAACCTTAAGATATTGTAGCAAATGTGGTGTGCCTATACCATTACAAGGCCCAATCCCAGTAACACATTTACTCCAGTATGTTTACACCTGCCAAATACTTCAGAACCTTCCCAAGCAGCATCAACAACTGAATATTAAGTATTCAAACATATTATTCAATGGGAGGATTTTTTTATTTGTATAATACCAAATTTTATTCATCTCTTACAAAGGAGTGGGGAACGGAGAAAACTCGGAGGTACAGGAAGATAAAGTGGGGGAAGGAGAAGTATACCATGTGGAACCCAAAAGCTAGGCCATGTAGCCCAGGAGTCTGTAACTGAACATGGATCTTAGGGGAAAAAAAGATGAGAAAGGATTTTACATTCAAACTACCATAGACAGATTCAAGAAAGCAATATTGTTACTTTAATCTGGCAAATATTCTAAAAAGCATTGCACCATCACAACTTCTCATATCCATATCCACTAAGTCTACAATCATTATCACCAATGCTCTTCAATACCTCTCGAGGACATCCCCTCAGCTCTTTCAACTACTCAATTATTTTGAACCTCTATCAGTTCTGTGTAGAATTACACAAGTCCCTTAATATGATGCTCTGACACCATCTTTATATATTGTGTGTTTCCAAAAGTCCAGAAAACTCCACCCATATTTCCTCATGATTTTGGAACCCATCTATTTCATGGGCCATAGTGATTATTGACTAAATAAATGTGCAAAAAATGGTTAGCAAAGTATCTGCTTGGGTATAATATTCAAATTGATAGTCAATATTAGTATTAAAACTTAAATAATGATGTCAAATCCTGGAAAGAATGTGATAATAAGAGAATTTATAGCTTCTATTAATTTTACAATGCAATATATGAAGAGACATTAACCATTTTGTTTGTCTCATCTCCTGGATATTATAAGTATGCAGCTGTCTTCAGAAGACTGACTGAGCTAACAAAACCTCTGAAGATGAGCAGGTTCCAGTTGCTTCTGTTTCTGCTTAAGCATATGTGTCCAGAGGTTTCTCTTTATTCATATCTGTGTCACAGGAACACACAGAATCACTTGGGTCATATTGAAAATTCAATAAATGTTGAGAGAATAAATTAATGAGTGGATGAAACGCAGATGCAGTTACTTGATAATGACTGCTCATGAGTGCATGACTTGAGAAGGTAAAAAGCATCCACCCTGCAGTCATTTCCAGGACTGGGAAAGCCCACTCATCCTGCTCATGCACAGCTTCCTTCTCTGGGATGCTTGTGTTTTGTGTCATCCTAAACATAGTCAGGGAACATGAGTGTTACTCCCAGTGTGCTGAGTCACTCCTCTTCTAGATACCTTCATCCACGTATTTCTGCATGACCATAATCACTTTGTTTTCTTACACAGGCAGGACAAAGTAGATGGAACAGTGATGACTTCATTTATTATGCTCCAAATTTTCCAAACCTGCAAGTATAACCCTTTCCTTTAATTTCTACTCCTAATTTTGGGCCTTTTATACCATCTTTAAGTGTTTTGGCCTTACAGGCACGATGCGGGGTTAGGGGGGCAGCTTAGTGGAGAAATCTCTTTTCTGCAACCATGAGATGTCTAGATGGACAACACCTACATAAAGCCTGATGGGTAGAGCTCCCCAGCATGCTGACAGTAAAAAGGGAAGAGGAGGTAAGAGAATCATCAGCTCATGTTGATGGTAGCAGCAAAAGGTATGCCTTAGTTAAAGGGTAGGGTGAGAAACTGCACCCAAAGCTGTCCTTTTGTCTCCACATACATGCTCTTGCTAGCTAATGCCTTCCCTCACAATTAAGGGCCAAGTAAATTGCGAATGGATTGAAGAAAATGGCAGGACTTTTTCACTCCTCTTGAGTCATCCAGAATAAGGATCTCAAATAGCCATCATGCATTTGATATATGAAAGGTGGAACTCAGGTAGACTCATGTGTATTTGATGCAAGCAACTGGGAAATAGAGTGTGGATATGCAGTGTACAGAGGTCCATTTTCAGTGGCATTGTTAGTACCATGAATGGAAAGTCATTAGTGAACCCATGGATGTTTACAGTTAAGGATGAATGATCACTGTATACTGTGTAATGTTCTCCACAGTGAAATTGGATGGAATGGAAGGTACTGGCTGGTAATTGTAGGTGATACAATTGGTTTTCTTTTGTAAAGCTGCCCCCACCATCAGTATCTTTCTTGGACATGTGCTTTATTTAATTAAAATGTTTTTCTTAAATCTATTCTTGACAATTTATACAAATGTATAATGTAGTTTGGTTTTCTCCACTTTGTCTTTCCAAAACCATGTAACATTATAAGAAAACAAGATAGATGCACTTGATAAAAGAGAAGTTTCTTTCCTATCATAACATTCCACAATCCAAGGCTGAGCCAATATGGAGACATCATTGAAAAAAAAAAAAATGATGAAATGCTAAGAGCAATCAGGAAAAACAAATTAGGAACTCCTTACCTTTAGGGGAAACACAGCTTATGTCTGAGAGAGCAGAAGGTCAATGCTGCCCCATGATGGTATGCCTCTAGGAACCCCATGTGTCCTTTCTGGGCTTCCCAGCCTTGCAAAGTATCTTCATGTAATTAAATCCCTTTGTGAAAACTTTAAATACACTTAATTAAAATAGGTAGACTCAGGATGATTAATTCCAAAAGTAAGTAGGTTAAAGTGCAGGCTCATTTCTTCTGCTAATTAGCTGAAGGATGATCTCCCTTGCCGAGGGGCCAAATGGCAGGAGATTCATTTCTTTAGTTCAAATCTGTTTCTAAATGTCTTTAGGAAGCCTTTAGGCTTTGGAATTTAAATTCTATAAAAATTGAATGCTGGGGATTATTTCTTCTTATTTTATACTTAGTTAAGCCCAAGTCAGGGCTCAGTACGGATCCAAGGATTATAGATTGCCCAACAGCTGTGGAATCGGCACACTTGGTCAGCAAAACTAGCCACGTGGTAATTTTAGTCTCATTTCATCACTCTTGAGAGGCTAGCCTAACTTTATCTATTATAATAGCTTTTAGAAACTGTCACTTATTCATTTAGAGTTTGGTTGTTTCACTTGCAGAGCTTGGTACCGCTAAGGCAAATCCGCAGGACAGCAGCGGGCAGATGGTGAGTTTATACTGTTAACACTTTCCCAGCAAAGAGCCAGTGGGATAGTCTCGTGAAAGGGGTATGGAGTGGTAGAGCATAGACCCTAATGGTTAGAAAAGGGATCTGCACAGGTGGCTCCTATCATGTTGAATTCTGTTTTATATTGTTTCAAATGTAACTGTTTCCTCTTTCAGAAAATATACACTTATGGTATAAGCAATCCATGATTGACATGGAAGATATGAAAGTTCTATCTATAGGTAGAAGAAACAAGGTTCTTCTGGTGTTGTGGGAACAATGTGATGAAGATTCCTGGTGACATGGTAAGATGCTCTTAATGACTTCTAAAATTTGACTCTGTGTAAGAAATTTAAATTTCATCCACAAATTTCACTAGGGAAAACATGCTTGCTTGCTGTATATGGGAGGAAATGCTTGAGCATCCCCTCAGAGATTCAGGGCACTGGAAAGCAGGAGGGTGTTGGCACTGTTTCCACTCAGCCTTTTCTCATTAAGTGAATGGTGTCCACCTGCTCTCACTTTTCTTTGGCTCCCTGGCTGTTTCCTTAGGATTTGTCCTCTCTCTCTTGCTCTTGCTCTCTTTCTCTTCCTGTGTTTTTAGTGTGTGTATGCATATGTGTGGTGAGTGTGTGTATTGTATACCATATGGGTGGTGTAGGTGTGGCATATGCACATGAGTGTGCAGCTGTGTACTCCTTGGGCATGCACACTCATCAGTGAGTTTGCTTGAGATGGTGTTTCTCACTGAACCTAAAGCTGCCCATTTCAATTACACTGGCTGACCAGCAAGCCAGAAAGATTCATTGGATTCCAGCACCCACATGACCAAAGTTATAGGCATGTGTGTTCATGCCTAGCTATTTTATATGGGTGCTTAAGGTCACATTCCAGCCATCACAGGCCTCATGTTCTTACCCATTAAGCCATCTTTCTAGCCTCGATATTGAAGGTTTTTAATGCTTTCATGCAAGGAAGTCATTATTTGTTATCCATTTTAATTCAAGAAATATCCGGAGAGAACTTCCGGCCAAGATGGCGACCACCTAGCTGTGCTGAAAATCCCGGTGAAAGAAAGATAGATGTAGATGTTAAGGAGAGAGCCACTCCAGCATACCTCAGAAGGGCCCCAGCTGAAACTAAGAAAAATTGGCGAAACAAGCAAGGGTTCTGTTTTCCTGATGAACCAGATACCAGCACAAGGGTGAAGGAGACCAACTCAGAAAAAAAAAAAAAAAAAAAAAAAAACTCCTACCAAATCAGAGAGCCAGAGCCCCAACACCTCATCACTGAAGCAGACCAAAAATGAACCCAACATAGCTCAGGGAAATTTTGCGGAAGAGGAGGCAGAAAGAATGTCAGAGCCACATGTTGGTCAGGATATGCAGAGACATTTATCTTACCCATAACTGTGGGCTAACTCCACAATACATGACCCATACACTTCAACAAGGAGGGGGGCTAAAGGGAGGGGGTAGGACATGGATGAGCCTAATAATGGTACCAAACTGGCTGTATTTTCTGAATACAACACTAATTAGTAAAAAAATTAAAAAAAGGTAATATCCCTTATCTGAGATTCATGGGGCCATGATCATTTTTGGTTTAGTTTTCAAGTTATACACTATTTGCATATGCACAAGATACAGACGTGCACATGATATCTATTTGTCACGCGTGCAAAGCATAGAGGTCATTATATGCTATATACTGAAAACTCAAATATGAATTGAAATGATGGCTTAGTGGCTAAGGCACTTGCCTGTGAAGTGTAAGGACCCACATTTGACTCTCCAGATCCCACATTGGCCAGATGCACAAAGTTGAGGCAAGCACAAGGTTGCACATGCCCACTAGGTGGTGTAAGCTTCTGTAGTTCAATTTCAGTGGCTGAGGCCCTAGCATGCCAAATCTCCATCTCTCCTCTCTCTATCTCTCCTTTCTGTCTCTCTCTCAAAAAAGTTCAAATTATTGACCAATATTTATTGACAGTAATACCATAGATTTTAATGTAAGCTAGTTTTTTTTGCTTGAGCATATGTGTGTTATGTACTTGTATATTATGTTTGTATGCATATGGGTACACATGTGTGTTTATGTGTGTGTGCATGCTTGTATGTATGCATAGAAGAGAAAGGTTCATGTTAGGTGTCTTTCTTTATTTTAGCTAGTTTTTCCTTTTTTAATATACATATTATTGACAACTTCTATACTTACAGACAATGAACTATGGTATTTCCCTCCCCAGCCCTGCTTTCCCCTTCATAACTCTGCTCTCCTTCATATCCCCTCCCTCTCTCCATTAGTTCCTTTTTTTATTTTGATATCACCATCATTTACTCCTTTCATGAGGATCTTGTTTAGGTATTGTTAGGCACTGCGAGGTCATGGATATTGAGTCCAATTTCTGTTCAGAAAATTGTATGTAAGCATTGGCACCCTTCCTTTGGCTCTTATTCTTTCTGCCATCAGGGGTCTTTCATGGTGACTCATCCCTTTATTTTGTGAGGCCAAATGCTTGAACACAGCTTACTGATAGCTTGTCTAGCTAGCCCATGTGCCTGTAGGAGTTCCTGTCCCCACCTCCTGACTGCTTGTATTACACGTGAACTACTATACCCACCTGGCATTTACATGGGTGCCAGATTCTGAACTCCAGTCTTCATATTTGCAGGGTAAGTGTTTTATTCAATGAGCCATCTCTGCAAGGCTGACCTAGAATTCACTATTTTCTTAGGCTGTCCTCAAACTCAGGGTGATCCTCTTAGTGCTGCCTCCTTAGTGCTGAATACTGGTATTAAAGGTATATGCCACCATGCCTGGCTACATTATTTTAACTTTAGAACATTCTATTTCAGGTCGAGGATTGACAACATGGCAAAACTCTATAAATGTGAGTTGAATAAAGAATATTCTCCTAAAACTTGTAAATAAATCATTAACTCCTTCTAATTTATCTTGATTTTACATAGGATTCAACCTGGGGTAATGAAATACAGAGACAGACATTCCCACCTCCATGAAAGTTATGCTAACATGGATATTTGATAAGAATAATCAGTATCAGCAGCTTTCTTCACCCTAACATCTCTTTCCTCTTATTTTTCATTTCTTCTCTTAATCATCTTGTCAAGTACAGAGGTTTTAGAATATCATTTTCTCTGGCATTCTGTAGAAAGCACTCTCTAGGCAGAGCATAAGGCATGTCCAGTGCTCTGTGGCCTTGAGTCCATCAGGGAAATAAAGATGTAAGAAGTGAGAGTATTCCTAGGAACCCATCTGGGAATGACTATCAGCAGCTCATCTCCGTGGTGAAATTATTTTCTCTCCATGTTGACCTCACATCTTGAGTTCACCAGGCTAAATTATATTTAGGCAATCTCAATGTTGGACTATCCCAAGGGTTTTCTCCAGAAGGAAAGTGAATATCTTAATTTCACATTTGACAATGACTTTAGTTCTCAATTTACACACCTGTCTGGACACATCCCAGTCTCAGTCCTTTTCCTTCCCAGCACAGCTTCTTCTCCACTTGGATCCTCTGTCCTGATGCCTGCATGGGGGTGTTACTTACTGAGGTGGAAATGGGCACAGTTAGGGATTACAGACACAGAAGGGGGGCTATGGAAAGACAGAAATATAATGGGAGAATCAGATTCATAGATGTTAACAATAGTAGGCTCTTGCAACAAAGAATGCAGGTTGGAAAGTCTGGATGCTATGATTTGCTCACTTAAGCACAAAATAGTTTGGAACAGTCCACATAAGCTAAAACAATTAAATACCTTGCTAAGCCTGTTAAGTCTTGGAAGGAAGTTACTGTCTTAATTTGAATGTAAAATATTCCCTTTTGCATCATGGATTTGTGATTAAGACTAACACTTAGTCTTCAGCTAGAGGGCCCTTTGTGAATGAAGCTTTGCTGGAGGAGGTATGTTCCTAGCGGTTGGCCTTGAGGTTTTATAGCCCAGCTCTGGTTGCCACACTGAACTCACTCACTCCACTTCACAATAATGCTGTGGAGTCGTGATGCCAAGCTGTCTGCTCCAACCATGCTTCCTCCCACCCACAATGAAACTTCTTGAAACTATAAACTAAAATTAACTCTTTAATTCCACAAGCCACATTTTATCAGATGTTTAGTCAAGCAATGAGGATATATGTGCTGCAGCTAAAAATCAGTATGATGCCAAGTGTGGTAGTACACGCCTTTAATCCCAGCACTCAGTAGGCAGAGGTAGGAGGATTGCCATGAGTTCGAGGGCACTCTGAGACTACACAGTGAATTCCAGTTTAGCCTGGGATAGAGTGAGATTCTACCAAAAAAAAAAAAAAGCAGTCTGATGAGTGATGATTAGGAGTTCCCAGAAAGTGGGATTATGAGAAGAGCAAAAATAAACTTATAGGTGGATTGCTCAGTGATTAAAGGTACTTGTTTGCAAACCCTGCCTACTAGGGTTCAATTCTCAAGCTACAAATGTAAGCAAGATGCAAAAAATGATGCAAGATTCTTATGATCATTTACAGTAGCAAGAGGTGCTTACACTCCCTTCCCATAATACACATGATTAGATAAGTAATTGATTAAGATTTTAAGAAACAAAACTCAAAGATGACATTTGGTTTTGTGTATATTTGACTTGCCTACTGAAACTCATCTTGAAGAATAAACATTCTACAGATGCTCAATTACATCTGAGTGATTATTGAATGACTGGAAAAATACTTCTATTCACATATTTAGTTAATATCTGTTAACTAGCTTGTGACTTACATTGAAATTCTTGATACATGTGCATTTACATGTACAGATTGTTTTAGATTCTTAGTAGAACTAAGACATTATTAATCAAACATTCATACACACATATTTACACAACAAATATACTATGTACACCTCCAACAGATCTATTAAGATGTATCTCTATACATAACATATAGTTGGATATGTGCTATATGATTGTGTGTTTAAAAATTGAGACAATATTATTCAAAGTATTGAAGTGATCCAGGTATATTCTTATAACAAAATACTCATTTTGTGGGTAGGATAGATGGCTCAGAGTTTAAAGGTACTTGCTCACAAAGCCTCATGGCCTAGGTTTAATTACTAAGTACCTAGGGAAAATCAGTTGCACTAATTGGCACATGAATCTGGAGTTTTTTTGCAACAACAAGAAATTGTCTGTCTGCCTATCTGACTGTCTTTCTCACCCAAATTAATAAACCATTGAAAGATAGATAAATGACTGTTACACTGTATAGAATATATTACAATGTGATTTTCACACACTTAAGAAAATGTTCAACATATCTAATCATCAGATAAATTCAATTTAAAACAACTATGAGATTCCATCTTACTCCAGTAAGAATGGCAATCATTAAAAAAATCAAATGACAACAAATGTTGGTGAGAATGAAGAATTGTGGAAATGTAGACTTCTACAAGCATATGGAAATCAATATGGAGTTTCCTGAAAAAGATGAATATAGAACTGCTAAAAGCCCCAGTTATTCCATTTCTGAGCATTAATCCTAAATGTCCCGTGCTTCACTACAGAGATATTTGCTCAACCAGGTTGATAGCTGCTCAATTCATAATGCTAAGAACTTGAGTCAACCCAGTTGCTCATCATTGTATAAATAGATAACGAAGTTGAGGTACTTACCCACAGTGGAATTCTACTTAGCAGTAAGGAAAACGTGATATAATGAAATTTGTAGGAAACTGGATGGACTTAGCACAGATTATACTCAGTGAACACACACAATCACAGAAAGACAAATGTGGCATGTTCTCACTCATCTGCAGTTCCTAACCTGGATCACCTTGAGTTGCTGCCACACCTGATAGGCAGCTTGAGGCCCAGACAATAGGGATGGAAGGGCCTAAGGGGAGGTTTGGGGAAAACAAACACAAAACTAAACACTAAATGAACTGGTAGCATAAAAAATCTTTCTCCTTGAAGGTACTTAAAGATTTAACCCCCAACATGAATATGGGTGGAGCATATAAAAAAAAAGGGGGCCCTGGAGTGACTGAGATGAAGCCTAACCTTATTTTTATTTATTTATTTATTTATTTTGGCTCTGGCTTGTACTTCCCCAGAATTTGGTTGCCACCCACAATGACTGTTGAGTCAGAGAGACCTAAAAATTCCCCAAAACAAGAGAGGTTTCAGTTAAAGCACTGAATTACACATCCAAGGTAAAAGGTAAGACCTTATTGCTGAAGACACCATAAGATGCTATCTCAGAACATGTAGAGACCTGGCTGAAATCCAGACTGTTCACAGACAGTTAGCCCATTTGTGCTGGAAAGCACTACATGAGCTAATGGAGAAAAGTGGTCAACAATGGTCTGAGCAACCAGAGGTCTAAGCTACTCAGAAGCAAACACCCTGACATGATGTGCACACTGTGGTGGCACACAGCCTTGGTGGATAACCAGTAGCTTTCTGATTGGCTAAAGATCTGCCCAGTGGAAAGGAACTTGTCTAGAACTAGGAGCCATGTAAGAATCCTATGGAGACAAAGATTATGTTCTCCAATGGTAAGCTCCCACTAGTCTTTGGCTAAAAAGGGACTATACCATCAAATTCTTCCTAAGCCAATGCTTACCCCCCCTTTTTTTTAATTTTTTTTTTAATTTTTTATTTATTTATTTGAGAGTGACAGACACAGAGAGAAAGACAGATAGAGGGAGAGAGAGAATGGGCGTGCCAGGGCTTCCAGCCTCTGCAAACGAACTCCAGACGCATGCGCCCCCTTGTGCATCTGGCTAACGTGGGACCTGGGGAACCGAGCCTCAAACCGGGGTCCTTAGGCTTCACAGGCAAGCGCTTAACCGCTAAGCCATCTCTCCAGCCCTGCTTACCCCTTTTAACCTATACTGACTTCACTCTCCACTGAAGATTCTTTGTTCCTTTTTCAGAAGGTAGCAAGACATGAGGAACTAAACCACTCCTCTCACTTCAGGCAAAGCCCAGCTGAAACTACATAGGAATTGGGAAGATGATCAAGAGTGCTGCTTCCGTGGTGAGCCTCACAATTAGCACCAAGGTTAAGGAGACAGATGTTGAGGATGTTAAACACTTACTAAAGCAGAAATCCAGAGGCTCCTAAGAGTTCTTCACTGAAGTAGACTTAAAATATGCCCTCTGGGGCTCAATGAATTTTGGAGAAGTGGGGGACAAAAAGATTGTACGAGGCCCAGGTTGGGATGTCATACACAGAGGCATTTTCCACCACAATATCTGATTGCTGCTCTCACAATGCATCACCCACAACCCCATTGGAAAACCAGCAATTCCACTGAAGAGGACCCCCCAGTAGAATGGGGGCATGAAGGAGGGAGCATATAGTACTAACACATGATATATTCATACTAAGTATGTCCATAATAAAACAATGAATTAAAAAAGTACTCATTTCCAGAAAAGCCCTTAAGAAAAACATACTTATCAGCTAGGGAAATAATAAATATTTGGTGCATAATAATATGTAAACAAGCAAATAATGAGAAGCATGGGGACTGTTCTATTTCATGACAAAATGAATAACATTGGATGAAGTTTCCCTCAAACCCTTAGTCCTCACCCACTTGACCCCACATTGTTTCTGAGTTTTCCCAATCTAAACTATTCATGTTCTATTATTCCTATGACATTCCCCATCGCCCCAAATATATATATGCATTAGTGACCCTTCTACTCTCTCACTTTATATTTTGAGCTTGTTTTTTAATCATTCTATTAATCTTGAGAACAGGGTCCACTATTATGACTTGCATACTGCTGTCTCCTCAGGTATAATAAAGACTTAGCCATTTATTGCCACTGGAGATGGGGACCTTTGAAAAACAAGTTTAATTATATCTTATCCAAATGATGTGAGTACCAATATAAAAACGCCCTTTCTCTCTCTCTCTCTCTCTCTCTCTCTCTCTCTCTCTCTCTCTATCTCTCTCTCTCTCTTTCTGTCTCCCATACTCACATATCTGCCCACACTGGCTCTCTGATATCACACTGTAGTCTCCAGACTGTGAGAGAAAAAGAAAAAATCCCTGTATTTAAGTTACCCTCACTGCTGAACTTATATGACTTTCTGAGGTTACTAAACATTCCCCAAAGAATGTATGGGAGACCATAAGAAATCATATAAATTCTCTAATGGAGCCAGTTAAAGATGTTTCCTCCACAGGAATCACCTAGTTAATTTAAGCCATGGAATTCTGCTTCTGGACAGGAGGAAGTATACCTCATACAACTCTTGAGTATGACTATAGATAATTGTAGATCTGTATGTAGCATATGAGGAAGTAGAGTACGATCGTTGGATTGGGGCCACAGCAGAACACTGACTCCTGAGAGAATGGAAGTATACACGGTTCCCATATTAGCATGTCTTTTAGACTGAAGGCATGTTCTGTAACTAATTTCTCTGAATTCCAATACTCCTTCCTGGAGGAACGAGGCTCATAAGATGGTGGAAGCTCAGATTGCTGAGGAAATCACAAGATTCTTAAGGTCTCTCCTTTGTCAAGGTTATACAAGCAAAAGAAATGCTGAAGAACAGCTCTTAAGTACAGCTGCCTTCAAATTGGGCAGGTTTCTTCCATGATATAACTTTCAGGAATCTTCAGCCATCCTGAGGTGGGCTTATTGGAGATATGTCTTCTGTGCTCCTTTAAGTAACTCTTCCACTGTGCCCCTATAGTTATCTTTTCATCCATGCTCCTGTATGTAACCCCTCACCCATTCTCCATAAGTAACCCCTTTCCTGAGTTCCCATAACCTTTTTATCCATGCTCCTGTAAGTATCCATTCATCTGGACTCCTATAATTATCCTCTCATTCATGATCCTATAAGTGACCATAACTCATGCTCCTGTTAGTAGCCTCTCACCCATACTCCTGTAAGTAACCCCTCATTTGTGATCCTGTAAATAATCCTTCACCTGTGATCCTGGGAGTAACCTCTACCCATGACCATAATACCTTACCTCTGCTCCTGGGAGCAGCCTCTCACTCATGCTCTGTAAATAACACTTTGCTTGTGGTCCTGGGAGTAACCCCTCACCCATGCTCCTGTAAGCAACCCCTAACTTATTTTCCTTTGAGTAACCACCCACTCATGCTCTGTAAACAGCCCCTCACCCATGCTCTGTGAATATCCACTCACTAATGCTCCTGTAAGTTACCCCTAATTTATTCTCCTGTCAGTAATCCTTCACCTGTGCTCCTTTGAATAACACCTACCTGTGTTTTTGTAAAACTAAATAAACCATTGGAACATACATTAGGGCTCACTGAATCATTTATTTGGTTTGCTCTTGTTGCCTGCTCTGGGGTAAATAGACTTTTGATCACATCTCTCTAGAAAAACTCATACAAAGTGGACATTTTCCAAATTACAATGTAAGTAAGCACATCTGAGGAGATGCCTCCTGTTTCCCTATCTGATGAGGACAGACAGAAGTTTAAACTACTGCATCAGTGTTTATGTGCTTGGCCAGGCATGCTGTGCCTCCTGGGGTCTATCCCTCTTCTAATAAAGCTACCACAACTCAAGCATGAATCCCTGTCCTAATGACATTTTGCAACCCCAATACATCCCAAAGACTCCCCTCTAAGCCACATAATCAAACATGGGTCCCGTTCTCTCAATATCTCATATTGGGTTGAAATAATCAACACATGGCTTGGGAGATGTGCAAGCCATCCAAACCACAGCAGGTGAAGAGACATGAGTAAATCTGCAAATGCCAGATAAAGAGATGTGTGCAATGCTCTTGCGACTTTTCTGTAAGCTTAAAATTATTTTCAAACAGAAAGAAAATAATTGCTGAAGTAAATTTAAAACTATTATCATAATAAATGCAACAACAAATAAAAATAAACCACTGAAATGAAAAGGCAAGACATAGGTTAGTAGATGACACTATTTCAACTCCTTTATCTTGAAAACGTCTGGTGTTATTAACTTTTGAACAACTCTTTTAAAAGACAATAAGGAACTGGATTAAACATGGGAAATAAAACATGATTAGAGATCTAAAAATATATAATGGCCAGTGAAATCTTAGAACTGATTAACATCCATTGAAACAGAAAAATAAAGCTTCAATGGGATGTTAGTTTTCTCTCAAAAAATAGCCAACATTGAGAAAATCTGGCCATAAAAAATATTGCCAAGAAGCTGAGAATCTTATACTTGATAAATGATGAGAAGTGTAGTGTGTTAACTGTGATGTGGGTTCTGCACTGTCGTAGTGCTGCAGATGGACTGAAAGGCCTTGTACTTGCTATGTGAGTACTATGCCACCAAGCCACTCCCACTGTCCAAATACCATAATTTTAATGCCGAGGTCTCAGTTTTATTCTCTGTTTTAATATAAGCATAGCCCCACGCCTCTCACAGAACTCAAGCAGTATAATCCATCTGTCTATCTTCTATCTACTTATCTGTCATTTGTCTATATTTCTACCTATTTTAGCTATTTCTGTAAGTATATTTACATATGTATATATTTATACATAGACATGCAGTCATATATGTATAACATATACAGAATATACATATGTATATATGTATATATATGTATGACAAGAAAACATGATAAAATATGCACAAAAGGGCTGGAGAGATGGCTTAGCGGTTAAGCGCTTACCTGTGAAGCCTAAGGACCCCGGTTCGAGGCTCGGTTCCCCAGGTCCCACGTTAGCCAGATGCACAAGGGGGCGCACGCGTCTGAAGTTCGTTTGCAGTGGCTGGAAGCCCTGGCGCACCCATTCTCTCTCTCTCTCCCTCTATCTGTCTTTCTCTCTGTGTCTGTCACTCTCAAATAAATAAATAAAAAATGAACAAAAAAAAATTTAAAAAAATATGCACAAAAATGTTTAAAATAGCTTTATTTCTCATAGGAAAGAGTTTGAATGAACTCAAATCTTTGTCAACAGAAGATGGGTATAAACATATAAATACAATATGGTTCAGCAGAGAAGACTGCATAAGTTTTGGAACTTGCAGTGACTAAAATGCATTTAGCAAGAGAAATGTGTAAGGGCGACAATCACTTATATAAAGTGCAGGGCAAAAGGCAAGCTCTGTTGATGAGACATAACCAGTAGTTGTTTCAAGGCTACAGACTGACTGAAGTGTACAATGAGGCAAAAGTCTGGTGGTTGGAAACATCCTGTGTGTCACCTGGGTGGTTGTTCACATTAGTATACACATTGGTCAAAATTGCATCAGTGCATATCCTTAAAATTCATTCATTTTACTCTGAGGGAAATCATGACTGGTACTGAAAACCTAGTGCATATCCTATGGGTGGGAAGGTCAGAGTCTAAAGGGGGAAGCTACTACTGCTGCTTGACTAATCAGATACATTGCACCCAACAGTTTGCCCTTGAATATTTATGTTTATGCTCACAGATTAGTGAGACCTTCACTTTTGGTTAGAGCAGCTTCTTTATACAGATGACAGTGACTATGGTGGAGAAAACTCACCAAAGTGCTGAGATTAAGTGACTGCTGAGTGTTCAGTGTTAAGCCAGATACCTACATCACCCCCTCCCAGCCTCTGGACACAGTGCAGCATAGGAGCATAAAGAATGGAAGAGCCAGAGGATGGGAGGAGTGAATTGAAACATCATCTTCTGGACATAAAGTGGACGTTGCATTTACTACCTCTCAGCAACTGTCGTTACCTGCACAAGGCCTGCATAATACTGAGCAAATTAACATTTTTGTTATGAATAATGGAGGAGAGAGAAAAAGACCTCTACATTGCAGAGGGACTATTTGGGGGGAAAAAAAAGGTATTCAGTGGTAGGGGTATAAGGAAAGAGGGGCAGAAGGGGGGCAGAAGGAGGCAAAGTGAAGGGATTTATAATCAGAATACAGTATATAGATGTATGAAAATTGTCAATAAAAGTTTGAAAATTAGCCAGGCACGGGGTGCATGTCTTTAATCCCAGCACTCAAGAGGCTGAGGTAAGAGGATCACTATGAGTTTGAGGCCACCCTGAGACTACATAGTAAATCCCTGGTCAGCCTGAGATACACTGAGACTCTATCTCAACCCCCACCCCAAAAAAAAGACATAAAAAGTTTACAAATATCTATTCATTTTTACTCTGTTTCATCTCAGTGTTAAAGTTAAGTCTAATTCACTATGTGCTAAGCACCTTTATAAGGAATATTCTCTGTACTGGATGTGTTCTTCACACTGAATGAGCATTTGGCAGGACTAAAAATTGAGTGAGTGACTGCCTGGGAGATCAACCTGAAAACGCACAGAAAAGTACATTTTTGAACTAAGTTCCATAATGTTAGATGGTCTTTGGCAAAACTAGTTAAAGACATGCAAAGGAATCAATGGAGGGTATATAGACCAAGGTAAATTTCCCCACATTTTGAAAATGGGGCAAAACATTCAAATTTGTGAGCCCTGAGCAGGGCAGTGTGGAGGGATCTGGGAACCTAGAACTACATAAGAATATAGTAGGGATCCAAGTGTGGAGGTTCATGCCATTAATAGTAGGGATGCAAGTGTGGAGGTTCATGCCATTAATAGTAGGGATCCAAGTGTGGAGGTTCATGCCGTTAATAGTAGGGATCCAAGTGTGGAGGTTCATGCCATTAATAGTGGGGATGCAAGTGTGGAGGTTCATGCCGTTAATAGTAGGAATCCAAGTGTGGAGGTTCATGCCATTAATAGTGGGGATGCAAGTGTGGAGGTTCATGCCATTAATAGTGGGGATGCAAGTGTGGAGGTTCATGCCGTTAATCCCAGCACTCAAGGGACTTGAACTGCTCAATAAGGTGTAGGCCAGCCTGGGCTACAACGTGAGCCCTTGCCTCAAAACCAAAAATCAACAAAAATTATGAAGGTAGAGGTTGGGCCACATTGCTTGTAGTGGGACGCAAAAATGACAGCCCAAGAGGTGTTTACATGATAGACTTTCAGGAGCAACCCTCAAGTCAATGATCATGCTCGTCACATGGATGTATTGACAAACCAGCTCAAAAGACACCTGCTTCTACAGAAATGGGGTTTCCAAGGTGCTTAAGACCTCTAGTGGCACACAGGATACTTAACCATAAAATAACATGTTTGTGCAGTTTGAATGGTAGTCCCCCAGTTGATTCAGAAATTTAGTTTCATTAAAGCCTATGACTTGGTGTAACTGTGGTGGGGCCTGGGATCCAGTCCTAAGGTGTGGGGCAGACCCAGAATCCAAGTCTAAAGGTATGAAATGCAAAGCAGTGCAGCCTTGGGTTCCTGGATCACACTTGCTTGTTTTGGGTGGTGGTTGCTTTTCTCTCTGCCTGAACCTGTAAAGGGGGACATATCCTCTCCTGCCACTATGGAACTTCCTCTTTATCCATAATTTTCAATAAATTCCCTTCTAGTCATAACTATGTCTGGTTTGGAAGTTCATCCCAGACACCTACAGCTGACTGCTACAATGTCCCTCCCCCTTTCACAACAACAAAGACAGGATCCTGGACTCAGTCACAGAATATAAGCCATGATCCATGATCACATCAGAGCACTTCTCCCAGTGTGCTCAGTACTCCTATAAATTCCGAGCTCTTCACAAGAGATCTTTGTGTTCCCATGATGTCACAGCCCTTGTTCCTACTGCACTTGGAACTCCCATCATGTCAAAGACCATCTCAACAGTGAGCTCTGTGCTCAGGCTTGTGACTGACCAAGCAACTCCAAGAGATAATTTTGCTGGTAACAAGACAACATGAAATGATGAGAAAGTCAATGGCATAAATGAATAGTGAGGGATGGCTTAGCTTAATATTCATGGACCATGCTTTAAGTACCAAAGCTTCTCATATCATCTTGCCATTATTACCTGTCTGCAAATGAAACAATTGAGTCAGAGAAATTTTGGTTGCACAGGATTATAATTTGGAAGTTTTATAGAATCAGGATGCAGATTACATTCATCCTTTAAAATAATAGATAATTTGAGAGCTAGAGAGACTGCTTAACAGATAAAGTACTTGCTACATAGCTGATGGCCTGAGTTTGAATCCCAAGAGCTCATACAAAAAGAGTGACTGAAATCCCAGCACACTTACAGACACAAGGGACACTCTGTGGTACTTCTATATTTGCACATACACACTTAAGAAACAGAAATTTTAAAAGCTGGGCATGGTGGCGCACACCTTTAATCCCAGGACTCGGGAGGCAGAGGTAGGAGAATTGCCGTGAGTTTGAGGCCACCCTGAGGCTCCATAGTAAATTCCAGGTCAGTCTGGGCTAGAGCAAGACCCTGCCTCTAAAACAAACAAACAAAAAGAAATAGAAATTTTAATTAATTTTTATAGATAAATATGCTGCAAAGAAAGCTCCATGTATTCATCACACCATTTCCTCTACAGCTAGTATTTTGTATTTCTGATTTGCATTTGATACAATAATTCCATCTTGTTAGGCATCCTAATTTTTCATACAATATCATGTTTATGTTTTAGGAACCTACCCAGGAAACCATGTAACATTAGTTGGCATGTCTTCTTAGGCATCCCTTGGTTGTGACAGTTTCTGACACTCTTTGTCTCTGATGATATTGACAGTTTTGTATTTTGTGCAAATCTCTTTGTGATTTGACTGATGCTTTTTTTATGATTACTCTGAGGGTTTGTATTCTTATGATAAGAGGCATGGAGGGCTATACAATGTTATTATATTAACCATGCAGGAGTTCCACTACTGAGTCTATACCTAATGTAAATGAGATGAGTATGTGAAAGAGACACTTGAACTTAGGTTCATGGCACCACTATTACCAATAGCCAAATAGGCAACCAACAAGTGTGTCCAGTGACAAATGCATAGGTAAATTAAATGTGGCATACCTGCCTAATGGGAGATGACTCACCCATGAAATATATGCTATTGTCATTGAAGAAATATGGATGGGACAGAAAGAAAGTATGTTAAGTCAAATTAAAAGGACAAACACTGCATGTTCTCAGTGACACATGGAAGGTGACAGTTGATCTCACAGAGCAGTGGTTACCATAGTCCAGCAAAAATGTGTGGGTGGGAGGTTGGAAAGAAAGTGGCTCATGGGAAGAGAGCTCAAGTTGTCAAAGGGCAGTAACCTCGAATGTTGTAAAGCAGGGATTCAGTCGGTGGCCCATGGGTTGGAGAGCATGTCAACCCATATGACATGGGTTGCATGACAGAGTCCTCGGAATGGAAGCATTCCCTCCTGTGGGGAGGAAGGAGGCTCTGGAGACTCAGAAGAGCAACAAGTCTGGGAAAATAGTTGCAGGACTACTCTCTATGTTTACATAAGGGGAAAGGAACCTATTGCACTGCTGGTAGGTTGTTCAGTGGGCTCCAGTGAGGCAGCTGCTTCCCTGAGCCATCAGCTATGCTGGGGTAGGCTTTCTGGTGATGTGGCCTTTATGTCATTCCTCCCCCTGTAACTAACCCCTCATCTTGCTCTGTAAAAAAAAAAAAGAATAAAAGTTCCCAAGAACCTCATTGGTTCACCAAAACTTGCTTTGGTGTAATCATACTTTGGTTTCTCATCTAAGCCCTATGTAGGGTTAGTAGGTCTATGTTTGAATTGCCCCCGGGGGGTGGGGATAAAAAGTTTTATGTGCCAACACTGCAATGTCTTTGGTGTGTACAGAGTTCATCCTTGAGAAGTGTACAGCAGAGTTACCAAAAAAAAAAAAAAAATCAGCAGCTGGAGAGATGACTCATAGGTTATGGCACTTTCCTATAAAGCCTAAGGACCAAGATGGATTCCCCAGCACCCACATAAAACCAGATACACAAAGTGGCCCATGCATATGGCAACTGGAGTTTATTTGCAGTGGCTAGATGCCCTGGTGCACCCATATTCTGCACGCCCTTGTGTGTGGTGGCACATGCATTTAATCCTATTACTCAAAAAGCTGAGGTAGGATGATCATTATGAGTTTGAGGCTAGGCTGAAACTATAGAGCGAACAGCAGGTCATTCTGGGCTAGAGAGAGACCCTACCTCAAAAAAAAAAAAATCACAAAATAAAATCCTGAGTTGTAAATAAGTTAACAGTTTTGTGTTGGACAGCATTCAGAGTAGCTCTCCTGGGCTGCATGTAGACTGTGGGCTGTGCAATGGACAAACTTTTCCTGAAGTACTTGGGATGTCTATTGTTGGAAACATGTAATTGCATCATTAAGAAGTGGTTAAGTTTGTGAAAATGACCAATGCAGAGAACTGACAGATGTTTGAGGTGAAGGAAGTGTTAATTCCTCTGATCTCATCATTAAAAATTACATCAAACAGGGTCAAACAGTAGACTATTGAAATAATATAATTGTGTATCTTTTTTGTTTTTTTTTTTTTTTTTTAGAGAGAGAGAGAATTGACATGCCAGGGCCTTGGCCACTACGGTTGAATGTCAGATGCTTGCGCCACCTAATGGGCATGTGCGACAGTGTGCTTGCCTCACCTTTGGCATCTGACTTATGTGGGATCGCAGATATCAAACATGGATCCTTGGGCTTTGCAGGAAAGTGTCTTAACCACTAAGTCATGTGTCTAGCCCCATGTATTGTTTTTTGAAATTACAAAGATTCATGCTAGAACATGACTGGTCATTGGCATTAAACTTGGTCATCTGGTTGTGACAATTATTGCCTATAAAGTCACAATCTGTTTCCTCTTCCTCTACAGTGCTTTTTGGAGGAGGGTCACTGTGTGAGACCCAGATGTAGGTTCATGTTTTGAAAACTATGTGCACAGAGTTCATGCTGTCCTGAGAATTGCCAGCTCCTGTGTCTTTAAAGTGGTTTTTTTTTCTCTATTGTTATTAAAATTTTCCATGATTATAAAAAATATACCATGGTAATACAATCCTCCCCCCACTATCCCCTTTGAAATTCCATTCTCCTTCATATCCCCTCCCCATCTCAATCAGCCTCCCTTTTATTTTGATGTCATGAACATTTCCTCCTCCTCTGATGGTCTTGTTAAGGTAGTATCAGGCACTATGTGGTCATGGATATCCAGGCCATTTTATGTCTGGAGGGAGCAGGTTGTAAGGAGTCCTACCCTTCCTTTGGCTCTTACATTCTTTCTGCCAACTCTTCCGCAATGGACCCTGAGCCTTGGAAGGTGTGATCGAGATGTTACTCAGTACTTCAGTCACTTCTTTCCAGCACTATGATACCTTCTGAGTCGTCCCAAGGTCACTGCCATCTGAAAAGAGAAGATTCTCTACCTGAAGTGAGAGTAGCAGTAATATAAGGGTATGAATATTAAGAGAAGTGCTTACTGGGAAGTTGGATAAGCATAGTCTATGCACTTATCCAGACATCAACAGATGTTGTACCCCTAGGGCTCATGACTACCCCTGTTTAAAGTTTTCAGTATCAGGGATGTATTCCCTCCCATGGAGCGGGCCTCCACTCCAATTGGAGGGCAGTTTGTTTCCACCATGACAGATGTGCCACTATTGCAGCCATTGGCTCATTTGGCCTGGCTGGCGAATTATAAGGCCTGTAGTGTCCACTGTTGAGTATCTTCCCTGCTGGTATCTCTTTCTCCCATTGAACTACAGGTGGAATGGCTTCTTCCAGCTTTCTATCAGCTGGTCTACATGGAGGAAGTTATCAGCTCAGTCCCAGCAGGATTTCTCAGTGACCTTGCAGCCCAAGTATGTGGAATCTTCAGCAATAGGGTCTTACAATCGATTCCTGGTGGGGAACCAAGGGCCTTGGCAATGGCCTATAATTTTTTTTTGGGGGGGGGGCATCAGGAACCTTTCTGGCCAACAACTCACTGGAGGTATCCCATCTCTGGCACTGAAAATTTTCTAACAATGATCTATGGCTCCTGAGTGTTCCATTGTCCAAAACCAGAGGATTCCATGTGATTCATTTATATCCTCTTAGATTTTGATATGCCATCCCTCTACCTTTGCTTTACGCAATCACTTCCCCTGACCTCATTTTAGGCCTTTTCACCCCTGTTACTCTACTCTTTTACTTACATATATACAACACCAGCCTATTAAGTACCCTCCTCCTTTCATTTCTCTTCCCTTTATATCCCATTTTTAACTTACTGCCCTCTGCTACTGAGTTTTATTTTTTGTCCCATCTCACACAGAAGCCCAATCATCTGTAGCTAGGAACCACATATGAAATAGAACATGTGGCACTTGGCTTTCTTAATCTGGGTTACCTCACTTAGGATAATCATTTCCAGATCCATCTACTTTTCTGCAAATTTCATAACTTCATTTTTCTTTACCACTGAGTAGAACTCCATTTTATAAATGTGCCATATCTTCATTATCCACTCATCACTTGAGGGCCATCTAGGCTGGTTCCATTTCCCAGCTATTATGAATTGAGAGGCAATGAACATGGTTAAGCATGTACTTATAAGGAAATGCAATGTGTCCTTAGGATATATGTCTAGGAGTGCTATCACTGAATTATATGGTAGACCAATCTTTAGCTGTTTTAGGAACCTCCACACTGATTTCCACAATGGCTGGACCAGATTGCATTTCCATCAACAGTGTTAAAGGGTTCTTCTTCTTACACATCCCCGCCAGCATATATGATCATTTGTTTTCATGATGGTAGATAGTAGCGACAGTAGTGGGATGCAATGTCAATGTAGTTTTAATCTGCATTTCCCTGATTACCATTTATTAATTGGCTTGTTTCATTTCTTATTATTTAACTTTTTGAGTTCTTTGTACGTCCTAGATATTAAACCTCTATCAGATATATAGCTGGTGAAGATTTTTTTCCCATTCTGTAGGTTGCCTCTTTGCTTTATTCACAGTGTTCTTTGCCATACAAAATCTGGCTATAGGTGCTTATCAGCTCTAACAGTTTGCTGGTAGAGTCTTTAGGGTCCCTTATATATCCAATCATGTCATCTCTAAATAATGATAACTTGATTTCTTCCTTTCCAATTTGTATCCCTTTTATGTGCATCTCCTGCCTTATTGCTATGACTTCCAGAACTATATTAAATAAAAGTGGGGACAGTGGACACCCTTCTCTTTTCCTGATTTTAGTGGAAAAGATTCCAGTTTTTCCCATTTACTAATATGTTGGCTGTAGGCTTGTCATAAATAGCCTTTATTATATTGAGATATGTTCCTTCTATTCCCAATCTCTATAGGACTTTGATCATGAAGGGATGTTGGATTTTGTCAAATATTTTCTCTGCTTCTAATGAGATGATCATGTGATTTTTGTCCTTATGTCCATTTATATAGTGTATTACATTTATCGAATTGCATATGTTGAATCATCCCTGCATCTCTGGGATAAATCCTACTTGGTCATGTGAATGATCTTTCTGATGTATTCTTGTATTCTGTTTGCCAATATTTTGTTGAGAATTTTTGCATCTATGTCCATGAGGGAGATTGGTCTGTAATTTCCCTTTTTCTGTTCTATCTTTGCCTGGCTTTGGTATCAGGGTGATGCTGGATTCATAGAAAGAGTGTGGTAGGATACCTTCTTTTTCTATTTTGTGTAAAAGCTTAAGAAGCAATGGCATTAGATCTTCCCTGAAGGTCTTGTCAAATTCAGCAGTGAATCCAAATGGGCCTGGGCTTTTTTTAGTTGGGAGATTTTTGATAACTGTTCAGATCTCCATGTTTGTTATAGTTCTATTTAAGTGACTAATCTCATCTTTATTTAATTTAGGTAGGTCATATAAATCATGGAAATCATCCATTTCTTTCAGATTTTCATATTTTGTGGAGTATACACTTTTATAGTATGTCCCTATGAGTTTTTGAATTTCTCTGGTATCTGTTGTGATGTTACCTATTTCATCTCTAATTTTATTAATTTGTGTCTCTTCTGTCTTTCTTTTGGTCAGATTTCCTAAGGGATTATCTATATCTTTTATCCTTTCAAAGAACCAACTCTTTGTTTCATTGATTGTTTTCTGTTTTCTATTTCATTCATTTCTGCCCTAATCTTTATTATTTCTTCCCGTCTACTAATTTTTGGTTTGTCTTGTTCTTCTTTTCCCCAGGCTTTAAGGTGAAGCATTAGGTCATTTACTTGTGACCTTTCTAATTTCTTAATATATGTGCTTAAAACTATAAATTTACCTCTTAGGACTGCCTTCATTGTGTCCCAGAGAATTTGGTTATGTTGTGTTCTCATTATTATTTGACTCTATAAATTTTTTGATTTCCTTCTTGATTTCTTCATTGATCCATTCATCATATAGTAGTGTGTTGTTTAATTTTCATGTTTTTGTGTATGCTCCATAGCCTTTCTTGCTACTGATTTGTAGTTTGATCCCATTGTGGTCATATAGAATGCAAGGAATTATTTCAATTTTCCTGTATTTCTTAAGATTTGCTTTGTGTCCTACTATATGGTCTATTTTAGAGAATGTTCCATGTGCTACTGAAAAGAATGTATTTTATGCAGCATTTGGATGAAATGTCCTGTAGATATCTGTTAGGTCCACTCCTATGACCTCATTCAGCCTCGATGTCTCCCTATTTTTTCTGAGAATGACCTGTAAATTGTTGAGTGAAGGTTGTTGAAGTCACCCACTACCACTTTTTTTGGTGTTAACTGTGACCTTAGTTCTAATAGTGTTTGTTTGATGTATTTCTGGCCCCCATGTTAGGTGAATATATGCTTAGGGTTTTAATGTCCTCCTCTTGGAGGGTGCCTTTAATCAATATAAAATGACCTTCCTTATCTTTCTTAACTAATGTTGGACTGAAGTCTACCTTGTCAGATATTAGAATAGCAACCGCTGCTTGTTTTCTAGGTCCATTTGTTTGAAAAACCTTTTTCTAACCTTTCACCCTAAGATAGTATACATCCTTTGTAGAAATGTGGATTTCTTGTTAGCAACAAATTAAAGGATCATGCTTTTTAATCCAGTCTGCAAACCTATTCCTTTTGGTTGGGGCACTGAGGTCGTTGATATTAAGAGATATTATTGAAAGGTGTGTATTGATTTTTTCCATTTTTTGTAGTTTTTCCGGTTTTACCTTTACTGTCTTGTGTTAACTAGTATTTGAGCATTGTTTTTTTTTTTTTTTTTTTTCCAGTTCCCTATATGTGTGCTTCTCTTTTTCTTTTGCATGGAGGAGTCTTTCAAGTATTTTCTGTAGATCTGGTTTTCTCTTCAAATACTCCTTTAGCTTGCTTTTGTCATGGAATGTCCTTATTTCTCCATCTACCTTAATGGATAGTTTTTTAGGATAAAGTAACCTTGGTTGACAGTTGTTATCTTTCAGGACCTGGAATACATCACTCCACGCCCTTCTGGCTTTTAAAATTTGTGTTGAGTAATCTGCTGTAATCCTGATAGGCTTGTCTTTGTAGGTAATTTGATTTTTCTCTCTGACTGCTTCTAATATGTTTTTCTTTGGTTTGTGTGTTTGGTAGTTTGATTATAATATCACGAGGAGAGGTTCTTTCCAGGTTTTGTCTGGCTGGTGTTCTAAATGATTCCTGTATCTGCATTGGCACCTCTTTCCCAATTTGGGGTAAGTTTTCTTCTTTGATTTTGTTGAAGATTCCTACTATGCCTTTGGAGTGAAATTCTTCTTCTTCTACTCTGCCCTGAAATCTTATAATTGTTCTTTTCATAGTGTCCTGAATATCTTTAAATTCCCACTCATACTTTTATATTAGTTTGTCTTTCTCTTTGTTGGACTGTATTAGATCTGCCACCTGGTCTTCTTAGATATTCTGTCTTCTCCTTCATCCATTCTGCTGGTGAAATTTTCTACTGAGTTTTTTATTTCATTAACTGTGTTCTTCATTGCAAGTCTGACTGGTTTTTCTTTATTATTTCTATTTCCTTATTTATGTCTAGTATTGACCTCTTTATTTCATTAAATTTGTGCCCTGTGTTTTCTTTGATTCCTTTGATTTCCTATTTCATTCCTTTGATTTCTTTGAACATATTTATAATCATTCTTTTGAAATCTTTCTCAGGCATTTCCTGTAACTAATTCTCACTGGAGATCATTTCTGATGCATTAATACTTTTTTTTATTTTTTTAAATTTTTTATTAACATTTTCCATGATTATAAAAAAAAATCCCATGGTAATGCCCTCCCTCCCCCGACACTTTCCCCTTTGACATTCCATTCTCCATCATATTACCTCCCCATCTCAATCATTGTACTTACATATATATAATACCAACCTAGTAAGTACCCTCTTCCCTTCCTTTCTCTTCCCTTTGTATCTCCTTTTTAACTTACTGGCCTCTGCTACTAAGTATTTTCCTTCTTATGCAGAAGCCCAATCATCTGTAACTAGGATCCACATATGAGGGAGAACATGTGGCGCTTGGCTTTCTGGGCCTGGGTTACCGCACTTAGAATAATCCTTTCCAGATCCATCCTTTTTTCTGAAAATTTCATAACTGCATTTATACTTTTGAATGGATTTATATTGACTTGATTTTTGTTGTTTCTTGTGTTATAATGTGTATATTTTTGCATCCTGGATTATTAAATGATTGGATTTTCTAGGTTGCTGAGTATAATCGGATTTTTTGATCTATCTGATGTTATATAACTTCAGGGTAGGAGCTTAAGGTGCTACGTGTGGCTATCAGGACTCTCAGAGTATCTACAAAGTGACACTAGGTGTTGGGTCACAATGAGAGTATTCATATAGGTTGAGTGGAACCAAATACAGATAGTTTCTAAAATTTAACTGAAAAATGTACACTTTCAATGAAAAACAGCTCAGAGTATGTATCCAAGAGTAGGTATTATCTCAACCAGATCCTCTGTCTGTCCCTTAGGCTATGAGGAACCTCACCCACTCCCTTAATCCTGACAACAAGTAGGTTAAGATTTCTGGTTTGTTGAGGGTTCCAAGTCAGCTTGTGACCAGGTGAGACCTTTACCTGGTATAATCCCAGTTACCTCTGCTCTTGCTTGAGTCCCACTGTCGGTTCAAGTTGGCGTGGCCATGTTCCTGGACTGCTCCTCTGTTCACTGGAGCTGGGCACTGGTGGTGGGGGAGAGGAGGCTGCCGATGCTGCTCTAGTTCTCTCGCTGTTCCGCGTGTCCTTCTACCTTGTGATCTGCTCCTCCGTTGTTCACTGCCGCTCTCCCTTCATGTTTCTTGAGTTTGCGGATAGCTCCGGTGTGAGTCGAAACTCCCCTCACCTGGCTTTTCCTGCGGCTCAAGCCGAGCCTTGCAGCAGGCTGGCTGCCGTGCAGCCACCACTGCAGCCACCACTGCCTCTGCCACCACCACAGCAGTGCCTGGACCTGCTGGAGGCGCTTCTGCCAACCTGTGTGGAATCTGGATGCTCTGGATATCTCTTACTTCTCCACTGCTGTTTCAGTTTCCTGTGAACCTCACTTTTTAGTAAAAGTGTGTATTTTGCTCTTGTTAGTTTTCTTTTCTTTCTTTCTTTTTTTTTTTTTTTTGATTTTTCACCCCTATGCTACTTTGGCGTGGTACCTACACTGCCATCTTAACCAGAAGTCACATTTCTGTTGTCTCAAATGTGCTTATTTCTCCTTTACAATGGGTGTTCCAAGCCCCATCAACGTGTCTCTTCTTTTCTTAACTGAAACTTCTGATTGCTAAGTGACTGTTTAGATTTTATCAACAGGATACTCACACAAGAATGAGGGGCCAGCTATAAAGTGCCCATATGTAGGATAAGCATTGCCAATAACCAGGATGCTATTTTTTTATGAAGTGGAATGATTATGTTCCTAATTGCACTATAGAAACCAGTCCTGCCTTGTGGCTTCATCTGCTTGCTCTTTTTCATTATCTATATGTTCATTCCTTCCTTCATTGCTTGGTTCAAGATTTAATCAAGTAAGAAATATGAGACAAAGACCTCCTGGACCACAGGTTAGTTGTTACACACCCCACTAAACTGTAAGGTCAGTGATCATTTCTCGAGTAATGATAGCATGTGAGAAACATTGTTGCCAGTGGATATTCTAGCACATTCTTTTAGTACTGTCAAGTACTCTCAACCTCACATTAAAGATGGTATTACTTCAAATTTTTAAATAATATATATTCAAAAATAATTTGTAATGATGTTATTGTTTAGAAATAAAAGCAAAATTTCAAAATCTGAGACGTGAAGGGTACACCTAGACTTAGAACTGAGCTTCATTGTATCTTTTCTCCACTGCAGAACATAAAGCAAATGCTTCTTAAATCCACCCAAAATCCCAGTTATTTGGGAGTCTGGAACTCTTGCATATATAGTTAATTCTCAATGCAAATTGCACTATTTATACTACTTACCAAACTCTGTAAAATTGTAATAAGAAAATCAAATGTTCAAAAATTTTGTGAGTACTGAGTCCTTCTGCTGCTTTCTTAAATATGAACTGGAGTAAATACAGGTTTGTCATCCCATAGATTTAACACGAGGCAGTATCTACTACTTTTTCAAATTTAAGTCATCTCAAACACCAGGATGTTTGAAGATGAAACAAGATAAAATAGTTTCTAAGTCTTGGAAACAAAGGTTGCCAATGGCTTATAGTTTCTAAAGCCTTGTTCATATAGGCATTATTATTATTGTTAGTATTTTTGTCTTATGAGGTAGTGTCATATGGTAACCCAGGCTGAGCAGGTATTCACCATGTAGTCTCAAGATGGCATCAAATTTACTGTGCTCTTTCCATCTCTTCCTCCCTAGTGCTAGGATTAAAGGAATGCACCATAACACTCAGCTGTCACTAATTTTTGATAGAAAAGAAAACATTTATTAAGATTATTTTGTGGTGGTCTAGTCCTGATTGACACCACTCAACCTATGATAACGTTGTTTGATACCAATTGTACCCCATAAACTAAGGTGTTCTAAATGCCAGGTCCCCAGCTGATGGCAATTTGGTAATTCATGCTTCCTGGAGGCAGTGAATGGTTGGGAATGAGCTTATGGTTACTAGTATCCCCTTGCCAGTGTTTGGCACACTCTCCTGTTGCTATTGTACACCTGATTTTGGACAGGACGTTGATTGCCACCCTCTACTCATGTCATCATCTTACTCTGCCGTCATGGAGCTTCCCCTCAAGTCTCTAAGCCAAAATAGACCTTTCTTTTTATTCCCACAAGGTGCTCTTGGTCAGGTAATTTCTGCCAGCAATGTGAACTTGAATGCAACACATGACTAACAGAAAAATACCAAAGGTGTATTAAAGTACTCTTCTTCTCTCTCACTTGCTTCTTCAACTACGTTTGCAATCAGCTTAGTAACATGGAGCTTTTGTGATCAGCTCTACGTGGAATTTTTGTTAAGAAACTAGAACCCCCACGCTTTCCGCTTTGAAATTCCATTCTCCATCATATGGGGGGTGGGGAGGAAGGGAATTACCATGGGATTTTTTTAATAATCATGGAAAATGCTAATAAAAACATTAAAAAAAAAAGAAACTATAGCCCTAGATTCTTGGCCACCTCCCTAATTACTACACATCACTGAGCCCTCTGCATCCTCGTTTTAAGTTCCACTCCATTAAGAAAAGCCATCATATTTTCAAACTAATGAAATTAAATGCACCCATATTTTTCTGGTCATCATATTTTTTACAACAGCTCATCTAATCAATTTTTGGCAAGGGAATGGCAATACTATACTAGAAAGTATCATTATGAAGACACACTGATGCCATCAGATTAGAGATACTTAAATTAGGCGAACTAAAATTTAGTCTGGTTTTTATTGTCCTCATTCTTCTAACTATTAAATACATGTTCTGCAAGGTGGGCCATTTAGTTCCTATCAATATTTCTCTTGGTGCAGAAAAGAAATATCACTTGTCAGGTATCTTCAATCAGCAATCCAGTGTGCACACTGAATTTGTAAGTTAATGTACAGATCAGCAGATGTTGTAATGATACTACTCACCTGCTTTAGCTTACAAAAATCCTTAATGTAATAGTTGAGCAATAGCAACATTATCATTGACCTGTATTTGATACTGGAATGAATTTTAGAGCCTCAACATTCAATTTCTTCTACTAAACAAATATTAAGTAATTACTATCTACTGGTACCTACAGAAAATCAAAAGAAATGAAGAAATGCATGAGACACAGGATGCCCTCTTTAAGTTTCATCTAAGTAAGACAGAAAACTCAATGTTAAAACAAATTGCTAGACAGTAAGATATTAGATGTGATCAAATAATAGTTACTGGAAACAGCTTTCTGGGACAGTTCTACTAATTAATGCATTTACAATCAACAAGAATGGTTAGAGAGGTAAACTAGTAGCAGAAAATCAACTTGTAGGAATTACTACCTTGTCTGCCATGTTCTCTATTCATGATGGAGGACAGGGCAGTGGTCAGGACATAGGAGTTTTGATAAGCTGTTTGTAGGCTGTGTTGTAAGGGCTGGGAAGTGACACATGAGAAATATTGTGCATAGGAAAGACTCAGTACACAATCTAGGCCAAGTGTCTCATAAATTGCCATGAAGGGGAACCCAAGAAGACTTACCTTTGTAAAAGGAGGAAACATGGAAAACCAACAAAGATAGAGCCTGAATGATCAGAACAAAAGTCTCATAGGACAAAAAGTCTGTATTTAAATAAGAAACTTCACATTATATGGAAAAGTGTCTTAACGTAAAGAGAATAAACATTGAGATTCAGGCCACATTTGAGAAACTGAAAAACACAAGACAAGAAAAAGAGGTTTCCCAAGCAGCACTGAGAATGAAAATATAATATTGTACTGCCTGGATATTTTGAAAAAATCCCTACCCTTTAAAACTGCTCATTCATTCTCAACATATACTGATACATGCATCAATTCTTTGATGGGTTAAAAGAAGGTAATTTCTTTCTTTAAAATATACAGGACATATTTTAAAAAATTAAGGGACCCAATCAAAGTCACAACACTAAGGACAATAATAGAAAAATAGTTAAAAATCTCAATTACTTTTATTAACAATTTCCATGATTATAAAAATATCCCATGGTAATGCCATCCTTACCCCCACTTTCCCCTTTGAAACTCCATTCTCTATCATATCCCCTCCCCCTCTCAATCAGTCTCTCCTTTATTTTAGTGTCATAACCTTTTCCTCCTATTATGATGGTCTTTTGTAGGTAGTGTCAGACTCTGTGAGGTCATGGATATCCAGGCCATTTTGTGTCTGGGGGAGCACATTGTGAGGCATCCTATCATTCCTTTGGCTCTTACATTCTTCCTGCTGCCTCTTCCACAATAGACCCTGAGCCTTGGAAGGTATGATAGAGATATTGCAGTACTGAGCACTTCTTTCAAGCTCCATGATGCCTTCTGAGTAATCCCAAGGTCAATGCCATCTGAAAAGAGAAGTTTCTCTATCCAAAGTGAGAGTAGTATTAATATAAGTGTATGAACATTAAGAGAAGTGTTTACTGGGCAGTTTGATAAGCATAGTATATATATTTACCCAGACAGCAGCAGATGGTACAACCCTAGAACTCATGACTACCCCTGTTGTAAGTTTTCAGTATCAGGGATGTATTCCCTCCCATGGACCGGGCCTCTCGTATAAGTATAGGGTAGTTGGTTTCCACCATGATAGATGTGCCACTATTGCACCCATTGGTTCATTTGGCCTGGCTGACCAAATATAAGGTTTGAAGTGTTCAGTGTTGAGTATCTTCACCGGTGATTTCTCTTTCTCCCATTGAACTGCATGCAGAATGGCTTCTTCCAGCTTTCTGTCAGATGGTGTACATGTAGGAAGTTATCAACTCAGTTCCAGAAGGATTTCTTAGTGACCTTGCAGCCCAAATATGTGGAATCTTCAGCAATAGGATCTTACCATCTGTTCGTGGTGGGAAACCAAGGGCCTTGGTAATGGCCTATAACGTTTTGGGGGCATCAGTAGCCTCCCTGGCCAACAACTCACTGGAAAGTGTCCAATCCCTGGTACTGAAATTTTTCTAGCAACAATTTATGTCTCTTGAGTGTTCCATTGTCCAAAAAAGTAGGTTTCCATATGATTTATGTATATCCTCGTAGATTTCTGTTAGCCCTCCCTCCACCTTTCCATTACTCAATCTCTTCCCCCTGACCTCACTTTGGGCCTTTTCACCCCCATTGATCTGTTCTTCTACTTACCTATATAAAATAACATTCTATTAAGTATCCCCTCCATTATTTTCTCTTTCCTTTATGTCTCTTTTCTAGTCTACTGGCCTTTGCTACTGAGTTTTTTTTTTTTTTTCCTACCCACACAGAAGTCCAATTCTCTCTATCTAGGAACCACATATGAGAAAGAACACGTGACATTTGGCTTTATGGGCCTGGGTTACCTTAATAAATATAATCCTATCCAGATCTGCCCATTTTCCTGAAATTTTTATAATTTCATTTTTCTGTACCACTGAGTAGAACTCCATTGTATAAATGTGCCACAGCTTCATTATCCACTCATCAGTTGAGGGACATCTAGGCTGGTTCTATTTCCCAGCTATTGTGAATAGAGTTACAATAAACTTGGTTGAACAAGTATCTTTAAGGTAGTGAGATGAGTCCTTAGGATATATGCCAAGGAGGGTTATAGCTGGGTAATATGGTAGATCTATTTTCAGCTGTCTTAGGAACCTCCACACTGATTTCCACAATGGATGGGCCAGATTGTAGTCCCACCAACAGTGTAGAAGGGTTCCTCTTTTTTCACATCCTTGCCAGCATTTATGGTCATTTGTTTTCATGATGGTAGACAGTCTAACAGGAGTGAGATGGAATCTCAATGTAGTTTTAATCTCTATTTCCCTGATGACTAGGGATGTAGAATATTTTTTAGATGCTTTTATACCATCCATATTTCTTCTTTTGAGAAAGAGTCTCAATTACTGTAATGAAAAAAATATTTTTTTCTTGAAATAATACTGCTGAAATTCACACATAAATGTATGCTTATTTAACAATGGGAATGTGCTTATATGGGAGAGTTAAGTCAGATGTTATTCACATTCTTATATCGAAATGACTGAAACAAAAACAAATTAGGTTTTCACTATCCTATCTGTAAGAATGTTATATACACATTTTCTAAATATGACTACTGTTGAACTTGTACTGGTTATGTATTTTGACCTCCATCTCAAGTGAAAGATATTTCAAGATAATGCTTATTTCTGATCAATGCTGATATACTCTGTCTTATTTTTTCTCCACATTACTCTGGGAATCTTCTCTTCAGCTATTTCTGTAGCTATTCCAGCAATTGCGGTCTATGCATTAGTGCTATTGACCTAGCTCTCTAGTTCCCAGAATCTGATGCTTACACAGAAATAGGAGAAGTCAAGTTCTGGAGGGTGAATCACTGCCTCCTGGTATCCACTCTGGATGTCAGCAAAGAGTTCAATCACATTTTACAGTCCCAGCAAATTACAGTGATGACAGGTAGGCCGGCATAAGTGACAACTTACAAGTTGTTTGGATCTAGCATCGGGTTGACAACACAGTCAGTATACACCAGGCCAAATTACAGCTCTAGGGTATCTGAGTTCACTGTTAATATTGTTTTGTCCCCCAGGATGCAACTATTAGAAAATTTATGAAATTCATTTTCCCTCCTCTCCATTGCCATCATGTTTCTTTCAGGTTTAGAATTGAAGATAGGATGGCTAATGTGCCCTCTTCCCTTCAGTGCAACTCAATATCCACTGTGTGCTGGGGTCAGTGGGGTGTATTTGCAAGAATGCATGTCCAGAAATGAGGACAAAGCTATCTTGAGATCTGATATCCCAATAACTAGATGCCAGCCACTATGGCCCTGAGCCACAGATTTTTTAATGTGGCAGATATGGAAAATAACTATGTGCTCAATTTTAACTAGTGTATTACATAAGTGAGAAAGATTCATGCGCCAGTCATTTATAACCCAAAGGCCTTGCACTTGTCAAAGGCTGGTGCTTCAGATTAATTCACAGTTATGATACGAAACAGAAGCCTTCTCTAGGATTTGTTTTTTGTCCACATGGTGTATATCTTTGGCTACATCCCTCAGGCTTTTTCACCTCATCTGTAACCTTCAGCTCCTTTGCTCTAGTATGCTGGGATGCCTATTTATGCAGTCTCTGCATGATCCATTAGCATTTCTTCCAGCTGTTCCTAAGTGACCATTCTCAATTATCTCACATCTTCTATGACTTTTTTCCTTCACTCTATTTGTATGAGAAATACCACATTTTAAGCATGTCTACCTTTCAAGAAATATTTGATACTCTTCTGCTATTTACTTTCTATATTTGTAACATTTCCAAGTTAAATAGCATTGTTGCATTTAAATTAGCAGACATCTACTTTATTCTTAGTGATAATCTACATGAAGGGAGGCAGAGTACATGAGATTCAAAGAGAATAAATAGCCTGTTAATGTAATCGACAAATTATGCTAAATTGTAAAGATTTAAAAAATACAGAATGAATAGAGGCATATACAGATGGACTTGGAGGGGTTAGACATGGCATGCAGATCATTGCAAAATTATCTCTGCTTAAAATCTGTTCAGTCAGTAACAAATGTTCTGAAAATAATTGCTGAAAAGGAAGCTAGGGTGAAAGGGAAGGGTAAGGAAAATGCAAGATTAGCTTGTGATATATTAAATAGTTGTAAAGACATGGAGCAGAAAATGGAACATGTTACTGTATATCTATCATTGCATATAGTAAATTCATTTAGTTGTACACCTGGAAAACAACCACTGAGAGCCCACCCAGTGCATACCAATAAGACTCTTCCATCCTCTAGAAGGAAGGGATAAACAGGACAGAATCTTTTCTTTCCTAAGAGAAGGTACACCCTAGAAGGGTATCAAGACAGGTGCCACTAATTGTATTTGATGATGATTTCAGAATAGAGGAGCCTGTGACAGATAGCAAACCCTGAGCAAGGGAAGGAATATTTCATTTTCCTATCATCTATCAGGAAACTGAGTTGAAAGTTAACAGAGGGACAAAGCATAGAGGAAAGGGGGAAAAAATCATTTGAATGGAGTGAGCACATTGGACCTCCCAATCTTTTGCATTAAGAGCCCCCATATCAATATATCTCTTCCTTTAAAACTTGGTCTTATCATTGAGGCCCATTAAAATCTCTAATAGTTTCTAAATTAACTATGTTCATCTCTCCTCCAAAATGGGCCAATTTTGTTTTGCAAATGTTCTTCATTTTTCCACTTGCTGAGAAAGTTTTGTTCATTACATTTTTTTCTAATTTCTATATATATATATTTTTTTTACTTGTTTTCAAGAGAGAGAGAGAGAAGAGAGACAAGCAGAGAAAAAGTGCACTACAGGGATTTTAGTACTTGAAATGAACTCCAAGTATATTTGCCTCTTTGTGCATCTGGCTTTACATGGGTATGAGGGAATCCAATGAGTGTCATTAGGCTATTCAAGCAAGAGATTTCATAGCCAAGCCATCTCTCTAACCCTAATCTTTCTTTTTAATTAAGGAATTACCCCAGTGAAAAGTTGCACAGTGACCTACCCACTCTTCTCATTGCATCGATGAACCATGCTACTCCCACAAAATAGTCTAATTATCTGGATTTCTATGTTTTATACTACCTTGTGAGGTTAAGAAATAGACTGGAGTTTCTTTTCTGTACTCTTGGGTGTGTAATTCTGTGTATACTCTGGGCAAGATCTCAAGTGAGGTTTGTTGAACAAATGACTAAAAATTATGATTCTTTCACATGACCCATATTCCTCAACAAGGAGGGACAATGGGGAGGGGGTAGGTCACGGATGAGTCTGATGATGGTACCAAACTGCCTGTATTTGCTGAATAGAAAACTAATTTAAAAAAAATTAAAAATAAAATAAAAAATAAAAATAAATGCAACAATCCCAGCAATAACAAAAAATATTATGACTCTTCTTTAAGAAGAACAGATGTGTTGGAGGGATGTTTGGGCAGAGGCATGATTTCATGCCAGAATAATAAACAGGGCTACTGTTCATAAGAGCATATTTTAGTCAGTGATAGGAAACACCCAGTTCTAACATTCACAGTCAGAATTAGAAGGCTCTGAGCAATTAATTTTACCCCACTTATTCATGATACAACTACAACCCCTCAAACTTAGATTAAGTCGTATATGAGATTTTAAAGATGTTAAAATGCTTAGTAATATGCTTAATACATCCAGGAAGTCTGTATTTTCACTTCATTTTCCTTTTTTAGCCTGGACCTTCAAAAGGTCATGATCTGAGTTTCCATGTCCAGGTGACTGAGCACATGCTTACTTGTAGGAACTTTGAGGAGACAATTGTGTATTTATGAAGAAAACAGCAAGGCAAAGTAAGTCAGGAGTCAGGATGGGGTGAGCAACATTTAAATTTTCAAGCCTTCATTTTTCTTTACCATTGACTAGAACTCCATTGTATAAATATGCCATATCTTCATTAGCCACTCATCAGTTGAAGAACATGTAGCAAAATGAAGTTATGAAATCTGCAGAAAAATGGATGGATCTGGAAAGGATTATGCTAAGTGAGGTAACCCAGGCCCAGAAAGCCAAGCACCACATGTTCTCTCTCATATGTGGATACTAGCTACAGATGATTGGGCTTCTGTGTGAGAAGGAAAAACCTCAGTAGCAGAGGGCAGTAAGCTAAAAAAAAAATAAGATACAAAGGGAAGAGAAGGAAAGGGAGGAGGGCACTTAATAGGTTGGTATTGTATATATGTAAGTAGAAAAATAGATTAATGGGGGTGAAAAGGCCCAAAGTGAGGTCAGGGGAGGAGACTGAGTAAAGGAAAGGTAGAGGGAGGGCTAATCAAAATCTGAGAGGATATAAATAAATCAAATGGACTCCTTCAAGTTTGGACAATGGAACACTCAGGAGCCATAGATCATTGTTAGAAAATTTCAGTGCCAGGGATGGGATACTTTCCAGTGAGTTATTGGCCAAGGAGGTCCCTGATGCCTCCAAAACATTATAGGCCATTGCCTTGGCCCTTGGTTCCCCACCAGGAATCGATGGTAAGACCCTATTGCTGAAGACTCCACATACTTGTGCTTCAAGGCCACTGATAATTCCTGCTGGAATTGAGCTGATAACCTCCTCCATGTAGAGCAGCTGACAGAAAGCTGAAAGAAGCCATTCTACATGCAGTTCAATGGGAGAAAGATACACCACCAGTGAAGATACTCAACAGTGGACACAGAAAGCCTTATAATTGGCCAGCCAGGCCAACAGAGCCAACGTGTGCAATAGTGGAATGTCTGTAATAGTGGAAACCGACTGCCCTCCAATTGGACTGGAGGCCCGCTCCAAGTGAGGGAATACATCCCTGATACTGAAAACTTAAAACAGAGGTAGTCATGAGCTCTAGGGGTATAACATCTGCTGATGTCTGGATAAGTGTGTATACTATGCTTCTCAAACTGCCCAGTAAAAACTTCTCTTAATATTCATACCCTTATATTATTGCTACTCTCACTTTGGGTAGAGAATCTTCTCTTTTCAGATGGCAGTGACCTTGGGACTACTCAGAAGGTATCATGGTGCTGGAAAGAAATCACTATAGTACCGAGTAATATCTCAATCATACCTTTCAAGGCTCAGGGTCTAATGCGGAAGAGGTGGCGGAAAGAATGTACAAGCCAAAGGAAGGTTAGGACTCCTTGCAATGTGCTCCCTCCAGAAAAAAAATGGCCTCGATATCCATGACCTCATAGTACCTGACACAAGACCATCATAAGAGGAGGGAAGGATCATGGCATCGCAATAGAGGAGAGACTTATTGAGATGGTGAGGGGATGTGATGGAGAATGGAATTTCAAAGGAGAAAAGTGGGGGAGGGAGGGTATTACCATGGGATATTTTTTATAATCATGGAAAATGTTTTTAAAAATTGAGAAAAATTAAATTAAATTAAAAAAATAAAATAAAATAAATTTCCATGGCTAACAGAAAGATAGCTCTGGGTTGATGACAAAGTTACTCTTTGGGAAAGTGAATGGGTTAGTATTGCTTGTGCTTCCTAAAACAATACAAAATATTTTCTGAGCATTTCTATGGAGATGCCAATAAGTCTTCATGATGGAATACAACTGAGAGAAGTGCCTTCTGTAGCACCCATGGGAAGGAGTTATCTTTTTTCTACCTGGTGAAGTAGTTAGTGTCTGAAGGGAGCTGCATCTGAAAGTACCAAAGATAAAGGGGATTTCTGGTAAGAGACTAAAATTTGAATTCATATGGTCAATTTTTTCCACATATGATGAGGATTATTTTCTAGAGTCCCACATATGGAATCAGAATTAGAATCTGTTTTCATTTAATTGCCAGTTGCAGAGGAAAACAACATCTAAGGGTTCCTGTTCTATTATCAACAGTATTCTATTGTAAAACTTACAAAAACACATTTTGTGGAACTACTTGAATGGATTAAGTGTCTCCACTAAGAAAGAATGTGCTTTACAGAGTAAAAATAATGCAAGTTATGATTTCCTGTATTTTATCAGAAAAAAAAGCACTAGCTATTCATCTATAAACAGAGTTAGGGTTATTATTAAGGCTTCATTAAGTCAAGCAATTTCAACCACTCATTAATGCGCTCTTCAAAATAAGGAATGTTATTATTAAAATAAGGAATGTTATTATTTGGAAATTCATTGAGATCCTTCTCAAGATCCAGCTCTTTCTAGAAGTGCTGCTTCTTCACTTCAACCTCACAACTGGGATCAGGTCTTTTACTACTCATCCAAGGAGCTTATCCCCCAGAAAGTTTTTACAAGTAGAGCTTATGATGAATATATAATAATACTGGTGAATTATGTTCCCATTCATGAGGGAGTTAGGTATTCTAGAGTCATACTCCTATCAAACAGCTAGAAAACAGAACAAAATAAGAAAATCAAGGATTTGTTTTTTTGACATTGAATTATAGGCATCATTAGAGACTAGAATACCAAGGGCCTGGCAGCACCCCAGTATTATGTTTTCACAAGTATCCCTTTAAAGGATGGGATCCCAAACAAACTTCCTTAGAAAAAGAGAATAATAGATGTATGAGAAAACCAGAAGCGCCCATGTCAATGGATTTTACAAGGGTGACTTGAGTCTATGACTGACTACTCATGTCCACAGAGCTGAGGGAGTTGTATGCTACTCCTTATCATTGACAGAGGCATTGGGAGATGTCTCCAAGGATAAAGTGCTTGCTATGTGGGGGTGAGTACCTGAGTTCAGATACACAAAACCTGCATAAAGCCAGACACTGTAGCAATAGTGTCTGGAATCTCAGTGCACTTCAGATGAGAAGGAAGGGATAGGCAGCAGAATCCCTGGAAGTCATGGATCAGCTCTGCTGGCAGAATATAGTGGTGAAGATGAGACACTTTGTCTCCAAGGAGGCGGAACATGAAGCAGACACTGCACTGGACACTGACCTCTGTACACATACCATGTGCTTGTATCTACAACATCAACATGCACACTTACACATATGAATATATACATATCCACAGCAAAAAATTCATTATCGGCAAGAAATCATTTATTTCTTGGTTGCACAACTGAAAATTAAAAGGACTGCAAAGAGAACAATCTCCAGCATTATGAGAGACTCAACATTACTGGCATTCCTTTGAACTAGAGTGGAGAGACCACATCAAATCAACAAGAGGCTCCAAGACAAGAGTGAGAGCTTCATAAGCGGTGCTTACACAATTTTAGAATAAAAGTTAATCTTGATCTCACCTAAAACTTCAAAAACAAAACTTAATGAACAAATGGAAATACAAGTAGCTTAGTCTCCTGGCAGCAAAAGCTGTATAGTCTTTCTTTAAAGGAATGATTAAAATAAAACCCAGGAACATAAAATGAACAATGCCCTACATCCAACTAAAAGGAGAAGGACAGTGAGAAATGTGACCTTGAAAACATGGTGGGGCTGATGAAAATGTTTGTTATTCATATACCGTCCTGCCTTCGCATAATGGAAAATGTGAGCATAGTATGATGAAAAATGGGAGTTATGAAAATCATTCAATCTTATCTTCTAAAGATAGGAGACAATATTCTCAGAAATGAATGCTTTTAGCACTGGTTGGTTTCTGTTTTCCATTGATTCTTCCAGAGTAACATTAAGAACTGAGGCTTAGCTGTCTGGATTTAGGTACTGACCCCCCACTGAAAGATTGCATAACCTTGAATAAGAACCTTGTTTGCTCTCTCTGCCTTCAAATATCTAGGACAGAAATTCATAAATTTGTTTTGACATTTACACAAAGAAATGCATGGAAGAAACTTTTAAAAATGAAAAAAATTGTAAGAAGTTACCTGTGGCTTGCTCAAAGTGAATGCATTGAAACAAGTCTTATAAAGCATAATGGCCTTTGGGGGTGGGGGGAACCCAGTGAGAAGTAGATATCAGAAGGCACAGAATAGGCCATCATTATACCGATCCTCACATACCAAGAAGCTTCATGTTCTGTTCACCCATTCCCTCCTCTTTCTGTTCTTGGATTATGAAATGGGTGATTACTTTGTCTTGCCAGGTTCTCCAAGAGTTTTATTTCCTAGACTGTTTACTGTTTTTAATCATTTGATGAACAATTATTATCCAAATTTGACTCCCAGTTCTGCATTATTTCCTATTTGCCATGTATGTGTGGGTACAGTATGAGCATGTAGTAGGTACATGTTCATATATGTGAAAATGTTTTGCTATTTTCTATTCTACCTCCACATCTTCCACTGTATGTATGTCTTGACACCAGACACTTTACTACTGGACTTTGATGTGGAGAACCGGCTACATGTATTTGAAAAAATGAATCTTCATCATGCTCTTCTTTATAAGTTTTGGGTATCACACACATGAATAATTATATTTTATATCATAATATTTATCATCCAATTGCATTTTCTAAAAGAAATTATAAGTCCTTCTGTGGGCCGTAAGGATGGGCACAAATGCAACTTTCTTGTTTAAAAGTATATTTTATGTTGCTGGTTTGCTTCTTTGCTCATATTACTGTTAGGCCTTTGCTAGAAAAGTATGCCTATGTTTACATCAGTGATCGATGGATGATGATAATAGAGGATAGCTGCCTCTCCTTACCTTCCATTTTCCTCATGAACACTCCATGTTCATGGAAAAGTCAAGGGCTAACCCATTGACAGAAGCTCAGTGTAGTTGAAGGTAAGGGTATTTCTTCAAGTTAGTAAACCTTGAACCTCAAACAATAAATATTATACAACATTGCCTTATACATCCTTTCTCACATCAACTCACCAATGCATTGCTAAGAGAACACAGTTCATATCTTTCTGTTTTTTTGTGTGAACTATGAGCACTTCCTGGTGACACTCTACCTTGCAGTATCTCTCTCCAGTTCCTGTCACTGTTTCCTGCTATTGTATGCTGTATCTTTGCGCTGCCTTTGTCAGTTCTTCAAAACTCTTGCTTTCTTTTTTTTTTTCACCTTTTTTAGAGATAGTTGCACTTCTGCTTAGAAATAGAGAGATAAATACAGAATGGGAAGCTGTGGGAGTGGTGTGGAGGGCACCTGAGGCCCTTTGATAACACTACACTGAGAGGTCTGTCCTGAAAACCCATCTGAAAAACCCACCAGTTGAAAATCAGTTTCTTCCCATTCCAGTTGTAATCTTTCTTTGTCTAATGAATCTCAGTCTGGCTTTATGATCAAGGTGGCTTTCTGTTAATCCACCCTAATTTAGGGAAGGGAGGGAAGAGAGAAGGCCATTACAACCTCTGTTTTCAAGATACAATGCTTTAAAACAAAATGAAACAGAATTATAACAACCACCTTCAACATCACATGCAGAAAAAAAAAAAAAAAAACATTTAGCAGAAGGGTGTGGTTCTATTCAACTCCAAGTTCATTGTGCCATTACTTGTGTTAGATTTTTGGGTTTTCTTCCTCTTCCCCTTTGAAATAATTAAAATATTCCTTGGTTAAAAAAATCTTATTTTTTCTCTTGCATCAATGTACTAATGTCTTCAACAGGAATCCTTCCTTTAAGGTCTTCCAATCACTGATTCCTCTCATTTTGGGTGGTGGTCTCTGCTTCTGAAGAATTTCAGTGGCAATACTATAGATTCAACTCCTCTCCAGTCCTCTCACCTTTTGTCCCCTATGTTCCCACCGTGTGGGCTTCACTATGCCTGGCACAGTTTGCATGTGTGTGCATGTGTGTGTTCATTCTTGCTAATTTCACACTTTTTATGCTGAATACGAATCTCACGGTAAGAGGAGAGATGTCAGCCAGCTGTGGTGGCACAAGGGTCTGAACAGCGCCTGGACCAGGGCGGATCTCAGGAATACGTGTTGACTCATCTTTCAAAGAAGACTGGGGGGAGCAGACACATTTTGGAGTTTAGGAGACGTTCTCCAGCCTCCAAACTTTCACTTTGCTGACTTTCACTTCCCTCCCCAGTAAAATGGAGATGCTTATGATGTGTGAAGGTCAGTGAAGTGCACCTGCTGCTGTTGATAGTTTGTGTGTCCGTGGTTCTTTTAGAAATAGATCTAATTAGACCAGATTTATTTTGTACCAGGAATTAGGGCAAACTTTGGGAATGTAATTAGTTACATTAAATGATGGATTTTTACATAGAAAATGTAATTTGTGTGGCTTTACAAACAAGAAAGGTCAAGGGAATTTTGAGGAAGAGCGGGTGGAAACATTGTTAGATCCACAAGTTGGAACATCATGCTCAAAGGCACTGCATCTCCCCAGAACTGACTGCTGCTCCCACAATGCATAATCCACAGCTCCAGAGGAAAACCTGCCACCCCCAATGAGGTGCCGCTCCCCTGCGGAATGGGGGAAGGGATGAAGGAAAGGATGGTACCAACACATGATGTATCCATAGTTGGTATAACCATAATTAACAAAAAATAAAATAAAATAAGAAAAAGAAAAAGAAAAGTTAGGTGGTGATAGCCAAGTGCCAATGAAACATCTTCCAATATAAACCCTCCCTCAAAGAAATATAGTACCTATGTGTCTGCCTCTGTAATTGAAAGCTGTGCACTAAAGCAAAATTTTGTTAACTTTAAATGAAGGAGGCTGTGGTGTGAATGTTATCATTCCCTCTCAAATCCATGCACAGCAGTCCTGATTCCAGAGAAAGTACTCCTTTGCCAGTCAAGAAACCTACTGGAATCATGACATCGGGCTTCTACCAGCCTCTTGCACTGACACAAAAAGGTGTGTTTCCTTTATGTCACTCAGGTTATTGTGCTTTTGTTATAAGAGTACAAATAGACTAAAACAAAAATGTGACTTCTCAGAATCCACATTTCCTAAGAGAAACAAGATGCCTCAGGCCAGTATTTCTAACTGTGTTCAAATATTTATTAGGAAAGCCAAAAATAAGATGTTCACTCAAGTCAAATTCTAACTCAAAGCAGTGGGTATATCTTAGCCACAGGAATGTGCCATGGGGACATCTTCCCTTATAGATATGACTTCTGTGGTAGTTTCATTGAATGGTCCCCAATATGTTCAGGATTTTATTACGGCTTCCAATTTAGATCTACAGCCACCTGGGTGGAGGAGGTGCCACGGGGAGGATCGTAGAGTCCACCCCTAAGGTGTGGTGGTGGATTGGGAATTCCAGCCGAGAGGTATGAAAAGTGCCTGGAGCTCCTGTACTGTGTCTGTATGTGGCATGGCTTTGGTGTTTTGTCTTGTGGCTGGCTTTTCTCTCTCTCTGCTTGGACCTGTGAAAGCAGGCCAGCTTCTTCTGCCATCATGGAATGTGCCTTGGATCTGTAGGCTTCAATAAATACCCCTTCCTCAATAACTATGCCTGGTATGAAAGTTCATTCCAGAGACCTGAAACTGTCTACCACAATTTCATTGGATTTATTAACTGAACAGCTCATCCTGACGCCTCCATGTAAGAGCGCACAACTAGACAGAGAGGATAACAGTTCAAATTAATAAACCAAGAAGGAAAGAGTAAGGATGCATATTAAGTATTTTCTTGTGACAGATCTGAAGTCAACACAGAATGCAATAAAACTAATTTGCAGCCTATAGTGCTGCTGTTCTGGTAATAACCAGACCTACAGAAACCATAACTCCTTCAAACCTTAGACCAAACACACTGTCATAGGTGTTTTAATGTGTGAACTACAAAATGCAGTTAGTTTTATAAAAGAGAAAATTAATGGAAGAAACAAAATGATTTCTTAACCATGAATTTTTGGACCACATGGAAGGAAAATCACTGAATAGAGAGAGAAGGAGAGAGAGAGATAATAGACAGATGATAGATAAAGGAGAGATGAACAATATATTGAAATAAATATGAAATAAATCAGGCTTACAAAGGCAAATACTCCACTGTATCATTTAAATGTAGAATTAAAGAATTTAAAAATCATAGAAACAGAGTTTTGTATGGTGGTTTCCAGAGGTTTTGATATGGGAGAAGTGAGGACATATTTGTCGTAACTTTCAAATTTAGATGCAAACTGACTAAGTTTGTTGGATCTAATAGATTGCATGGTGACTCTCTGAGATAAACCTCAAAATTACCTTTTGTGGCCTTCATGAAATCTGTTAAGGCAGCAAATCAAACCCATCCTAATTTCAGGTAAACATGCACATACAATGGGAGCTAGATTTGAGGATCAATTTGCTAATTTGCTTTGGTAATGATTTAACACACATATATCAAATGCATGTCATACATATATACTTTATTTTGCTTTTAAAAATTTTATTTATTTGTAAACAGAGAGAGATAGAGAAAGAAGAGTGACAGAGAATAAGAATTATTGTACCCGGGTCTCCAGCCACTGCAAACAAACTCCAGACATATGCACCACCTTGTGCAACTGGTTTACATGGGTGCTGAGCAATTGAACCTGGGTCCTTAAGTTTCACAGATATGAGCCTTAACAACTAAGCAACCTCTCCAGCCCCCATTTTCTGTTTTTATTTGCATCTTTTTCTCTCTCCCCCAAATAAATAAACAAAATTTAAGAAAAAATAACAATGACATAGGTGTATGAGTTCATGCATATATCCATAAGAGTATATTATGTAAGTATGCCCACTGTAAACATATATACAACATGTTACTACATAAAATAAAAGAAGCTATAAGTATGTGATTATGATTTGTACATATATAATCAAATGTGTATAGCTGAATTTAAAATATAATATAATATATATATATACATAGAGAGAGAAAATAAACATATATATATGTGTGTATATATATATGTGTGTGTATATATATATATATATATATATATATATATATATACATGGCTAACAATTTGAAGTTGAAAGGCAGGTAAACATAAGATATTTGAGATAAAGTATTTCTAAATTGGAGTATCACTATTTTGTCAGTTTCTGGTTAGCTTAAAAATGAAGAGGAAAATGATGCATCATTTATTATTCTATTTTATGTATTTTAAGGATTCATAAAACTATCTAAAAAGAACATACTTAATCAGTTCTTCTGACCTCTAAATTTTAGAAAAAAAATGCCCATTCAAAGAAATACAGCTATGGTAAAAACAAAACACTCTGATGTGGCAGGCCATGTCTCCCCTGTCAGTAAATATTGTTTTCCCACAGTACCACACTACAGTACAACCTGTGCCTTAAGTTTCCCTTACCCCTCCCACACTCACCATGACTTTTGTGGTCCTTGTATCTCCCTGCCCAGAATTGGTCCAACAACAAAGTATCCAAATATATTTTGAAAAAAAAAAATTGAATTTGTAGAATTGAGGAAGTTTCCTTAACCAAAGCTGCCCACATACTCTATTGAAGTCTGAATTCCCACTGGGAGAGAGGAATTCCTTTGAACCTTATATTGTAATACCTTGATATAAACCAAATGGTTTCTAGTATTCAATAAATTGTTTTTGGAGTAATAAGTATGTTAGTAATACTAAGGGCACATCAGATGCAAGATTCTATTTACTTTTTTTGTTGTTGTTACCTGCAATAGTTTAGAATCTTCCACAAGAATTGTCTGTGACCTAGTATTTGTGTTTTTAATCTTCATGTTACTTTTGTATTTCTCAAACTAGGGATCAAAAACAATCACTGGTTCTGAAATCAATTCAATATTTCTGGAAGACTTTAATTTTTATCCTAATGAAATGAAATACAAAAGCAAATGCCACAGAGAGAAGGATTTTCTGAGACTATCTATTATTAATCATAAAAATAAAGATGCATGTAAACAGTGCTGTTCAGCAGCTATATCTACTGTGGGTACTCATGCGTGCATATCCACAGGTCTATGGAGATGCATGTGCACATGTGTACATGTGTTTGGAGGTTAGAGGACAGTTTACCTGTCATCCTCAGAAATGAAGTCCACCTCTTATTGAGACAGGGACTTTCATTGGTCAGGCCCTCACCAATTATGCTAGACTGGCTGGCCTGTAAGCTCCAGGGCCCTGCTGTGTCCACTTCCCCAGAGCAGGGACTGCAGCATCTACCCCACAGCTGCAATCTTCCCTTGTGTATGGGAGATCACACTCATGTACTGATGCTTACTGGCTGAGATCTCCCATGGCTATTTCTTATTCCTATGAGGTACTTGGGATCAAATATAGGGCCTTACTGTAACTGGCAGCTGGCCTAACATAGGGTGCTTTAGAGTTTCCTGGAACCCCAAGCCCTGAGTTTGTGTCTGAAAATTAACCAAATAATTGGAAACCCAAACTAAAGAAAATGATTTTTATCTCACCATATTTTACTCAGATATAACATGCATGTAAGGAAAAGAAATGACCAAGGAAGGGAAGGTAAAGTGGGGAGAGGGGAAATACACCACATGGTCTATGAGCCCATGGAAACGAACGTGGATTAGATTAAAAATAACATTAGAATCCATTTTAAATAACACGTACTTCTTTAGAGACTAAAAATAATAAAAGTGTCCCTTCCCATGCTGGTGTGGGAGAGAATGATAATCTTATTAATGCAGAGACACAAGCTTGTTGCTGTGTACAGCTCCAGGGAAAAGAAGAAGGCAGAGGAAGTGGAGGAGAAGGAGAAGAAGAAAAAGGACAGGAGGAAGAGGAGGGGGAGGGGAAGGGGAAGAGGAAGAGGAGGAAAAAGAGGATGAGGGAGATGAAGCCCTCTTTGTGGGTCCAGAAAAGATGTTTTAGAGTCCACAATCAGCACACCTGGATATACCTGCATCAGGTTTCCCAGACAATCAGTCTGGGATCAGATGAAGAATCCACCCACACCTGGACAGGGTGTGCACTCTACAGAGATCTGATTGGGTATGATGGGCAAGCCTAGAATCCCAAACTGAATCATGCAAGCAGAGATAAGCAAGGCATAGTCATGTTGAGATAGTTTGAATAGATGGCCCCCAGTATATTCAAGATTTTATTAGTTTGTGATTTAGTTCTTAGCCACCTGGCTGGAGGCAGTGTAAATGGGTGGATCTTAAAGTGTGGTGGTGGATTTGCAATGCAAAGTGCCTGGAGTTCCTGAAGTGTGTTGTGTGGTGTGAATTTACGGATTTTTTTTGTTGTTTTTTGGGATTTTTTTTTTTTTTTTTTTTTTTGCTTGGGTCTTCTCTCTCTGTGCTTGGACCAGTGAAAGTATGCCAGCTTCTTCTGCCATTATGGACCTTCTTTCGGACCTGGGTCTTCTCTCTCTGTGCTTGGACCAGTGAAAGTATGCCAGCTTCTTCTGCCATTATGGACCTTCTTTCGGACCTGTAAGCCTCAATAAATATCCCTTCCTCCATAACTGTGCCTGGTCGGGAAGCACGTCTCCGTGACCTGAGGCTGTCTGCCTCAGATGTGATGCAAGATCCTCCTAAGATCCCTTTCTGAAGGGCCATCTTTTTTTTTTTTTAATTTATTTGAGAGCAACAGACATAGAGAGAAAGATAGAGGGAGAGAGAGAGAGAATGGGCGCGCCAGGGCTTCCAGCCTCTGCAAACGAACTCCAGACACGTGCGCCCCCTTTGTTCATCTGGCTAATGTGGGACCTGGGGAACCGAGCCTCAAACAGGGGTCCTTAGGCTTCACAGGCACGCGCTTAACCGCTAAGCCATCTCTGCAGCCCAAGGGCCATCATTTTATCCTTAGTCCAAAAACAACCTTCCTAAGCTGGTCCCTCACATTATGTTTGACACACAACCTTCTACACATAGCTCCACACCCAGCTCTAAAGTGCTTTATTTGTTTTTTAAGGCTGACAGAGGTTACCCAATCAAGACAGCAAAAAAACAAGGGTCTCAGCTTGAAAAGAATCATATTTACAGAACGATGTAGAGAAGGCAACAGAGAGGCAGTGGATGGTGGACCATGAGGACGCACACAGAATATTTACAGGACTCAGGCCAAAGTCTAGGAGGTAGGACTCACTTTATCTGTGCTTGGATTTTTGTTGGATTAGTTGCTTTGGAAATTCTTAGAACACTTAGGAAGCAGACTGAGAAGATTCGAGACTGGTGGGTGAGTTTCCACAGAGAAGCCCTAGATGGACTGTCATAGTGAAAAATGAGTTTGAGTAAGGCCAGAAGCCTGATTAGAGCTGCCATCCAAGTGGGGTGAGTCAGCGTCTTTCCACCGCGAGGTGCAGAGGACACGTTATGCACATCGGTAACTCTTCATGTCACTAAGAGCACAACCCTGACAAGAAGCAACTTAGGGAAAGAATTTCTCTCAGCTCAAAGTTTCATAGTGAGGACGGCATGCTCACTGGGGTTTGGCTGTGGTTGCAGGATATTCCAGGAAGCCTTGCTACATTCCTGAAGAAGACAAATGCCCAAAGAAAGGCTAGAGAGGTCATAGTTGGATCAGCTTATAACTTACAAATTTAACTCCAATGGCCCACTTCCTCAAACAGTCCTTGCTGCTTAAAGATTCAAGATCCTCCTAGAACATGTCCACTAGTTAGAAATAAAGTGATCAAACTTAAGAGCCTGTGGAGAATATTTTACATGAAAACCACATGGTGTAAGCAAAACCTCTTCCTTTTCTCTTCTCTTCTCTTCTCTTCTCTTCTCTTCTCTTCTCTTCTCTTCTCTTCTCTTCTCTTCTCTTCCCTTCCCTTCCCTTCCCCTTCCCCTTCCCCTTCCCCTTCCCCTTCCCCTTCCCCTTCCCCTTCCCCTTCCCCTTCCCCTTCCCCTTCCCCTTCCCCTTCCCCTTCCCCTTCCTTCCTTCCTTCCTTCCTTCCTTCCTTCCTTCCTTCCTTCCTTCCTTTCTTCCTTCTTTTCTTCCTTCTTTTCTTCTTTTTCTTTCTCTCTTTCTTTCTCTCTTTCTTTCTGTCTCGCTAATATTTATTTTATGTTTTTAGTAGAAGAGAATGACTATGATTGTAAACACAGGATTACAACTGCCCTGTCTTCTTCTCTACTGATAAGCAGGAGGATGGCTGGCCTCATTCCCTCTGCTTTCAGGGGAGTGTGAACACCAGGGAAGTAGCTGTATGAGTGGCATGCACATCTTATAGGTCTGTGTCAGACTTGCTAATATTTTCTTTTTTTTTTAATGACAGAGAGAGAAAAAAATCGGTGCACCAGGGCCTGCAGTCACAGCGTCAAACTCTAGATACTTGCACCACCTTGAGCACATGTGGGACCGTGCACATATTTCACCTTGTGCATCTGCCTTATGTGGGACCTTGGGGATCAAAGATGCGATTTTAGGCTTCACAGGCAAGTGCCTTAATTGCTAATTCATCTTTTCATCCCTTGGTAATATTTTTAGTCACAAGAAAACGATCAGGTTTCCACAAGCTAAGCTATGTTGCCAGGATCAACCCCAGGAGCTCAGCTTAGGTCTTGTCACCTGGGGAAAGTGCAGATATAGAAACGAGTAGCATCTCCCCAATAATAGAGAAGAGGAGCAACTATATGTCTTCCAGAATTTTCCTTACCATGTAATATAAAAGAACCATTCCTAGAAGTACCATTGAGTCCAATACTAAGTTGATATGGAAGGGAAATATGTCATGGACTGACTGTGACCTACCTTTGAGACAGCATGCCTAAACTGGTGATGAGAAAAACCTAGATTGTTATGGAACCCGGGGAAAGCTCAATTACAGTTTCAGGTTAACAGACCACATTTACTAAAGGGTTTTGTGAATTTCAGGAATATAGAAAGTCAACAGGCATTAAAAGAAAGGAAAATGGCCATCTTGTGACTGAGTGATACTCAGTAGACCTTAAGTCCACAGGGTTCTTAGAAGAAACCTAGAAGATAATCAAATACAAAATCTAGTTGAGGTTACAAGGTGGTTTCTTAGACTGGAGCCTCTGGTGTTGGACAAATAATAAAGTCTGACATCTTTGCCTGTGTGTGGCCTGTCCCATAGGCAGGAGATGAATGTGGCAGAATTGTTGGCTTTGAGAGTCAAATTGCTCAATCCTTATTTGGACACTTGCTAGCTATATCACTCACATCAGATTACTAAGCCTTATTTGTTTATCACAAAGTTTGGTTAGCAATACCTGATCTTGAGGATGTAGAAATTCATAAAACTAAACAAATAATGACATTGAGTGAGATGAGCATATTTCTCAAAATAGCTCCTAAGTCTTTTATAGCTGTCCACCTTCTCATCTAGAAGTACATCCTAGGCTGATGAGATGGCTCAGTAGGTAAAGTCCTTGCCCACAGGCATAAGGACCAGAGTCCAATCTGCAGACCCTATGTAAATCTGTTATGCGTGGTGGCATGCAGCTGTAACCCCTGCTCTAGGGAGGCAGGAATAGGAGAGCCCCTGGAGCCCACTGGCTAGTCAATCTTACCCAATTGATGAGCTCTAAACTAATGAGAGATCCTACCTTAAAAAAGAACTGAAAGAGCTGGAGAGATGACTTAGTGGTTAAGGTACTTGCCAGTAAACCCAAAGGATCCAGGTTCAATTCCTCATTACTCACAGAAGCCCAGAGGTGCAAATTGACACATGCATACTGAGTTTGTTTGCATTTGTAAGAGGCCCTGAAGTGTTCACTTTCTCTTTCTGTCTCTCATAAATAAATTAATTAATTACCAGTGTTCCTGGGAAAGACACCCAAGGTTGTCCTCTGGCTGCCACAGGCATACACATGAACATTTTCAGCCACATAAGACTTTGTATCCAAATACATGTACAGATACACACACAAGTGCACATTCATTAAAAGGAAGTATGTCTTATTTATGCTTACTCTTCAAAAGTGGCCAGCTTACCAAGCCATCTATGACCTTGTTTGATGGAATGAACAAATGAATTAATGATCTCAGGGTGGTCTGGGAAGGACTGAGTTTGGCACATGACAGCTTTGGTTCCCCCTGGTAGGTGTCCTTCTCCTGAAATCCCAGCTGAGTCGTCAAATCCTCAGGTGTTCGGTTATTGCACACGACGACTTCATTTACACTGAGTCTCTCTGTGAGAAAGCCTGGCAAAGTTGATTCCACTAGGCAACAGGCTTGTACTTTTTGTCTTTTGATTGCTATTAATGAGATTAATTGTTTATCTGCTTGCCCATTATGCTTTGATGAGGCCCACATGAGTGCATTTCCAGGAATATAAGTATTTAGTATTAGCATGTCGTCTTATTGGGAGAGCAATGTTATTACACTACTTCATTAATGCCAGTACATGTGGCTCAATTAAGATTTACAAATGAGGTTTAATTAAGGTTTATAAGCAGTGAGGTGAACTCCTGGCTGTGTTCATGTTGCTGATCCCTTCTCTCATTCTTTCTTTCTTTATTTCCTTTCAGAGTCCTAGTTGTGATTAGAAAAAACCAGTGGGTGCTGGAGTTACAATGTGAAATTGTCTACCCGTAGCAAGATTCCCCTTGTCATCGCGTGTGTGTGTGTGTGTGTGTGTGTGTGTGTGTGTGTGTGTGTGTTTTGCTACAGCACTTATGTACGAGAAAATTCACTGCACCTGAGAAGTACCAAACACCAATTCATATTAGCCATACAAGCCTAGGTTCTCAGAAGACCTCTTTTGAGTCTGGACTCTTTGAGGCATGATACTAACAACAACATAATAATATAATACCTATGTGAAGGTTTCACTATAAAACTTTTCCCATAACCCCATATGTTTGTGATTACACTTGAAAGTGAGTGTCTAGGTAGTGTGGGCTTTGGGAGGTGGAGCCTAGCTAATGAGGTATGTTGCTGGAGTGAACCTTGGGATTTATTAGTCCAGCCCTCTGGGTGTTCAGAGATGAACTACTCTGTTGTTGTGACAGGATGGGATGCCCTGGCTCTGCCACACTTTCTATGCTATGATGAAGTTTCCCCTCAAAACTATAAGCCAAAATAGAACCTTTCTGCCCATTAGCTGCTTCTGGCTGTGTTTTACCCAGCAACAAAATCTAACTGCTATAATCTTCATGTGATTAAACTTTTCTGTGATAGGTCTAATCACTACATTTATGTCTTTTTCGTAAAAATATTTTATTTATTTATTTGAGGTAGCAAGGGAGAGAGATTGAATCTGGACATGTCAGGGCATCCTGCCACTGTACGCGTACTTCAGATACACGCACACCTTTGTATATCCGGCTTTGCGCGGGTACTGGGGAATTGAACCTGGGCTTCCAGGGTTTGCAAGCAAGTGCCTTTAATAGATATGCCATCTCTCCAGGCTAGTTTATGTTTTTCTTTTTAAAGTGGTATCACTACCCTCTCCTTTTCAATGTTGCTCAAGGACATCGATTACATTCAATTTCATAGTAAGGTGACAGCAGGATTCCCCACACTGCCCCGTCTTACTCCATGCGAATCCTAGTGGTTCCTGTTATGAAACAGTATATCCAACAAAGAACAGCAGGCTGAGTGAGTGACAGGAACACAAGGCCCCAGTGTTTAGTGCACACTCTAATGCTGCTATGCGTATCTCTACAAAGCCTTCCCATGGAGTAGGTAATGTTCATTGCACTGTGTAAGGGATTGAGGAGGCAGTGTCTTTTGGTTGAACTTTGAGCTGATATGATCCTGAAAACAGTAAGAAAAGAAAGTTATCCAGATGTAAATTTTCACACCAAATGTCAAAACACCACCCAAGATTGAACTTCTTTGAGAGACAGGACCTAGATATGATTTTACCTAATACATAACCATGTAGAAATGCCCCTGTGAGTCAAATTTGCTAGTGCAATAAAAACAAAGTGTGGTGACATCGCTCCCAATTTGCCCTTCCCTGAACAATTTTAACACAGCCCATAGAGATGGTGGATATACCATTGTAAAGGATGAGGAGATGTTCAGTAAGTTGTATATGGCTCCATAAACAGAGGGAGTTATTAGCGTGGTGATTACCAGTGATGACAGCCTGGACAAATGGGCTAATTCTACTCATAAAATGAAGATGCAAATGTGTTAATCTCGACTTTCAAGAGATGCTTATTCTACTAAAAAGAGTGATTATAAACACAAAATATTTCTTTTTATTAGTATTACAATAACTGTTCCATGTAATATTAATAACAATAATAAAATGTAAGCCACTTCTACATTATTTTCAGAGAAAAAGAACATAAGAGATAAAAAGTGGAGGGAGCAAAAATGTGTTCCCCTTAATGGTATCTGTATAAAAAAGCAATGAATTGCCTAATAAATCTATGTCTCCCCCTTCCCTTTCGTGCATTTTCCTAATTCAAAGTTCTTTGTTGTTTGGGACTATTCATGACCCCAGATGCTAGGTCAATAAAAATGACCATGATAAGCCCTGCAGCTCTTTTTTTCAATGATCCAATGAATAAAACTCTTCCAAATTGTCCAATTATGTCCATTAGTATTTATCAATGTGTTTTTATGAACTTCTTTGATAAATTTTGATTTCATATTACAAGGTTCACTCCATAGGCCATTTTAAATCTGGGTTGACTATCCCCATACTTAAGTTTCTATCTGAAAAGACTATGGCAATTCAGTTTCCTATAGCATTAGCAAAGCGTGCTTTGTGCAGCCGGGTGAATTTGATAAGAAAAAGTAACTGTTTTGAGATTTGATGACCACTTCTGATGGCCATGTCACAATTGACCACTCATCTTTCCCTCAGGATGAGGGCCAGGTCCTCCTTTGAAACATTGTAGGTGCCAAGAAGATGGTAGCAATATATGTCTTGACTTTTGCCCAAAGAACTTCTAATTTAGTAGTGTAAGTATATAGTTCCTATTCTTATTGTACCAAAGGAATATAAAATCAGAATCTTAAAGCATCACAAATTTATCATCACATCTGAAATGTGTCTCTCTCAGCTAAATCCATGGACTAGCAGAATGTTCCTTCCATAGCCCATATGGAACAATCTAATTCCTTCCCTTTTCCATTTTTGAGCTGGTACCTCTGTTCTTGGATATATGATTCCTTTATTTCCTTAATATCAAAACTGATGGCATAACATTGTCAAATCATGCCTTCCATATACTATTCTGCCTTCTTCTCAGCACATAGTCACCCTTGTGATCATATTAGGTCCACCCACAGTGATGCCCCAGGCCTCTTGCCTCATTTCAAGGTCAGCAGACCAGAAATCGTACCTATAACCTTAAATGGCATGCTCCATGTATGATGATACATTGAAAATTCCTGAGAGTAAGATATATGACCCTATTATTTTGCCTATTGTAAATTAGGCATAACTTGAGAATTTGAAGATAGCTAGAAATTCCAGTAATATTCATTATATGATTCATACTATCTATGTAATGAATAAGTAATTAACAAAGAAGAGCACAGGTAAGAAAAAAACCCACAGCAGATACACAAAAAAATCACAAAAGATACTAGCATAAAAATGAAATAAAACAAAATAAATCAGCTAATTTTCTTGTGATTTAACCTTTGAATAATGAATCTGGCCAAATACTGTGACAATTAGTATCATTGATTATCAAAATAAACTAAGACAAAAATATGTTTATTTTCCTCTGTTGTTGTCCAGATAAAGCAGTTAGGTCAGCAAGTGGATTTGGGGAATTTAATATTTTCCTGCCTGATATCTCCAGATACTTCTCAAGCATCATCCCTGAATCCAGTTAGTGAAGGAGAAAATAACTGGGAGGAGGGAATCCATCCTCCCTATACCCATCCCCAGGCAGTACAATGTGGGCCATTTTTTCCCAGTCTCCATCAAGCAGATGCCAAATTCAAGGTTGTATAGGTCAGTTACCTTAGTCTCCTCTGTGACCAGATGCCTGACAGAAATTACTTAATGGAGGAGGGATTTATTTTGGCCCATAGTTTTGGAGTAAAAAGATCCTTATTACAAGGGATCAAACATGTCAGAGCAGTGCACATCCTGTGGAGCAGAAAACAGAGCATGAAAAGGCTGGAGAGCCAGTGTGCCTTACCAAGTGACACCCTCCAGTGACACACTACTCCAGGTCAGATTCCATCACCTCCCCAAAAAGGGTCACTGGGAGGGACTGGCTGTTCAAAACATGGCCCTGGGGAGTGCATTTCAGATTCTAATGTTAACATTATAAAACAATCTAGAGGAAGGTATTAAATAATGTTTGATCAGGCCACACTATTATCCATCACAGAAAAGAAAAGGGATTCATTAGACTTTCAATTTTTTTTTCTCCACAGATCTGTGAACTTGAACATTGGGGTTCTATCTTCCCACACTTTTCTCAGCTGGTTCTCCCTGTAAGGTATTTCGTTTGTTTGTTGTTATGTGGACTTCCCAAAATGTACATGCCCTTACTTTTCTTCTTATAAAGCCCATTCAATACCAAGTGCATTTCTGGGATGTTGGAGCACACCACACATCTCACAACTAACATTTAATATGCAAGTGCAAAAGAAATATTTAGAGCATCATTTATGAGAAGACCCTTATTTAAACCAGAAACATCAAAAGAATGAAAAATAACTGTAATCCTGAACTTCATTGATTCTAGGGGGAAAAAAGACAATTAAATACATTTAGTAACTTTTTTTCCCCCTTACCTGAAAGATGAGTGTAATTAAATTGAGACTATGCTGAATGGATTATGATATGCATCTAAGAGGCACAAGCTTCACACAATTAGAACATCTTAAATAAAAGATATTATTAACACCATAACTACTCATATTATTACACAAAAATAGCAATCCATCCTCTACACCCCTTTACTTTATTTTCTTATTTGAGAGAGAGAGAGAGAGAGAGAGAGAGAGGGAGGGAGGGAGGGCGGGCGGGCAGGCGGGCGGGCGGCAGAGGTAGTTGAGAGAGAGAATGGGCATGCCCAGACCTCTAGCCACAGCAAAGGACCTGCAGATGCATGGGCCACCTTGTGCATCCAGCTTTACATGTGTACTGGAGAGTCAAACCTGTATCCTTTGGCTCTACCAGTAAGTTTCTTAACTTATCTTTCCAGCCCTATACTGCTTTTTAAAATGAAAATTGGGAAAATTAGCAAAATCTTCCTCAGTATACAGTTCATTTGTGCTAAGCTGTAAGCTTTATCGGTTACTGTGCTAAACATATTTCCTTGGAATTTTTTGTAGTGTGGACCATGAGACAACAAATCAATGTAGCATTAATAATTAAACAGAGATTATTACATTCATAGCTATCTTCCTGGCCAAGTGAAAGACTGATAAATACTCACTAACCCAATCCTTTAAGCAGTGGACAAAGCAACATAAATCTCCACACATATGTGCTCTCATTTATAAATAAACATCTTTCTGACATCATCCCCAAATACAAATTCTGTCAGTATTAGGCTATTTCATCATTTCAAAGACAAAAATGTACTTCTCCTAAAAAAAAAAAAATATTAAATAGGGATAGGTTTAATTTTCAGTTCATGGTATTGAACCTGGTATTGGTCCAGACTGAACCGACACTTTTGCAAAGTTTCATCTGGTATTAGATTATTTTGACACATGCTTCCCAACTGAATTTCTACTTTTTTTTTCTTAATAATGACAATATGAATGCAATTTCCAAAGGAAATCATTTTATCTATGAAAAGTTCTCAATATCTGAAATCTACTAATTAAATAATTGGCTAATTAAGTCAATATGGATAGTTTAATGTATCTTGATAACTGCTGATGTAATTAGAGTAGATAGATACTTTTAATAATCTGTGACTATTAATTTTCTAAATATTTGAAGCTACCCCCTATAAGCCAGGCATACACGCTTTTTCATTTAATTTTCCAAAGGAATTTATCATTAAATTTATTATTAATCCACACTTAATTCTAGAAAAGTGAATGTCTAGAATGATGAAAAAATTGCTTATTATTATATTTATTTGTTATATAAGTACCTGTTTGTATTGGTGAGACAGTATTAAGTACAGTGTTATTCTAACTTATTTTTTCATTGATTAATTTGAATTATTCATTTGCATGTTTATATGTGTGTATGCATGAATGTATGTGCCCTATAGACTTAGGTATGGTTATACTCTAACTTATTTTCCTGTTGTTATTATTATATATTTGTGTGTATGTATGTGCATGTTTATTTGAATGTATGCATGTGTGTGCATGTATGAGTGCATATACAACTTTGTGCATGTGGAGGACAAAAGTTTACCTCAAGGTGTCTCTGCTCTTCTTTTCTGTGACACAGCATCTCTTCTTGGTGCAATGAAGTTTGACTTCTGAATTTCAGATTCTCCTGACCATATTTCACATTGTCATAGGTAAAATGTGATCACATATGCATAGTCACTTTGCATCAGGCACTACATGGATCCTAGCGAAGATCAAACCTGGATTGGTAGGCACAGTATCTGAGGTTGTTTGAATGTGAGAGTTTGAGTGTATGGCCCCTTAAACTCAATCTTTTTTTTTAATTTAATTTAATTTATTTTTTTTTTATTTGAGAGTGACAGACACAGAGAGAAAGACAGATAGAGGGAGAGAGAGAGAATGGGCGCGCCAGGGCTTCCAGCCTCTGCAAATGAACTCCAGACGCATGCACCCCCTTGTGCATCTGGCTAACGTGGGACCTGGGGAACTGAGCCTTGAACCGGGGTCCTTATGCTTCACAGGCAAGCGCTTAACTGCTAAGCCATCTCTCCAGCCCTCAATCATTTTTTTTTTTAAAATTAAACTTCTTATTTGAGCCCCTAGCAGATAGATCTCTGCTATAAGGGGGCGTGGCACTGAGGGGTGGATCCTGACGTTCAGAATCAGCTGCTTCCTTTCAAAGACTGAAGCACAGAGAAACCAACAGCCAGCACAAATGTGCAGGGTCAGCCACAATTAAAACTGCTCTTTTACTGGAATCAGATTTGCCTCCTGCGACATGTCCCTCTGTGCCAGGATCTGATGGTTAGGGGCTAAAGTTGCGAACTCAGTTATAATAAAACACCTGAGTCCATTGGGCCATACATTCATATTATCATGGTCACACTGCCACAGGTCTACTGGGAGTTAGATGTTGAGTTCAGCCCTACTAAGCGTGTTCAGATTGGTTTGAGCTCCGACTATTTGTGAGTGTTGCTATCAGTGTTTCCTCGCTGAACTTGTTTCACTCTGCTTGGGTCTGTGAAAGGGATCCAGCTTCTTCTGCTATTGATCATGCTCCTCTGGGGTCTGTAAGCCTGAAGTAAACCCTGTTTCTCTCACAAGCTGTGTCTCTATGGATGTTTGTCCCAGTAACAAGAAGCTGAGTACAATAAAAAACAAGCATCTTTAGCGACTGAGCCATCTCTCTAGCCATATTCTGACTTATTTGAGTGCCAATCACTGTTCTTCATAGTTAGGCTAAAGAACACAATTTATGAGGGGTATTATTGCATATTTTTGTAGTATAATGGGAGCCCCAAAGTGGGACATAATAAGTATATCTTTTTATTTACTTTCAAAATATAAATTTTTATAAAAATAACCACTTTGCTAGAGATCAGAGAAGAATTAGTCTTCTCCTTATCTCTTTTTTAAACTACTTTATTTTTATTTATTTATTTGATAGAGGGAAAGAGGGAGAGAGAAAGAGGGGGGGGAGAGAATGGTCATACCAGGGCTTCCAGCCACTGCAGAAGAGCTCCAGATGCATGTGCCACATTGTGCATCTGGTTTACGTGGGTACTGCCGAATCAAACTGAGGTCCTTTGACTTTTCAGGCAAGCACCTTAACCACTAAGCAATCTCTCCAGTCCCCAATATCTTTTTTTTTTTTCATTAAAAAAATTTTTGTTCTTTTTTTTTAATAAACAACCTGAGCCCCTCCCTGGGAAGGAGCTTTCCTGGAAAGTTTAAATATGATCCTGTGGTTTATTAAACTTGGACCCAAAACTCCATGGCTGGTTAGCTGAGCCCCATTCAAAATCTAAAATGACCCCACTTTGAGTGTCAGGGTGGGCTTCAACCCCAGTCATCTCCCTCATTGTGACAGCTTTCTGTAGTTCCTCCTCTTTCCTTTTCTTAATCTAATAAAGTCTCTCTAAACCTTAAAAATTTACTTATTATGCACCATAGATGTATCTCAGTTGCCAAAATGCTGCTTACCATGTAAGTGTGGTGGCAAGTGTTTATAGTGCAAGCATTTTAGATGCAGAGATAAAGGATCAAAAGACCAATATCATTCTCCTCCCCTGTACAGTTTTGAAGACAGCCAAAATTAAATGAGACATTGTCTGAAAAAATTAAGTGTGATAGCTCTGATAAAATCCTGTGCATCCCTTAATGGTAAGTCTATATCTAATTGGATGTTATTTGTGGATTCTAACACATTAATGGCATCAAGTAGCTAATCTATCAAATTCAAAGAGTCTTGTTAAGTCTGAGATTATAGATCAGATGAGAACACTTCCCTAATATGGGAAAGGTCCTGGGCTTCATCTGTAATATAGCTAAATAAAAAATAATATTTTATAAATAAGTCTGTTATGAATAAATACATAAAACATTATTTTATTATTAATTTATTTGAGAGAAAGAAGCAGATAGAAAGAGAGAGTGAGTGTGTGTGAGAGAAAGAATGAGAGAGAGAGACAGAGACAGAGTGGGTGCACCAGGGCCTCCAGCCACTGCAAACAAGCTCTAGACACATGTGCCATCTGATGCATCTGTCTTATGTGAGTGTTAGGAGATGGAACCTGTCTCCTTAGGCTTTGAAGCAAGAACCTTTACCACTAAACTATCTATCCAGCCCACAGAATGTTTTGTTTTGTTTTGTTTTGTTTTTCCTGAAGAAAATGTGTCCACGATCTGATTCCCTTCTACTGCTGTCAGCCCGGGCTGAAGCATCTCACTCTGTGACTGTCCTGTCCTGTCACAAGTGCTGTGTTCACTCTGTTCTCACATCACAAAACCAAAGCATTCCAGAAAACAGACTGGTCTACAGAGGCCATGAGGATGCCACTTACCCCTGGAAGGCTGCTTGGGGATTCTAAATAGACAACCCTTGTGTTTAAGGACAGGTTCAGTGGACTGGAGTTAAGCTTCATCTGGCACCATAACACATTAACTTTGCCACCTTAAGCAAGATACCTGCAATCATAAATTCTTTTTTAATAATATTTTATTTTTAACGAAGGAGTGAGAAAGATAGAGGAAATTGGCACACCACTGCAGTTGCATTCGAGACACGTATGTCACCTTTGTTTATAGGTGACCTTGTATCACCGGGTGTATCTGGCTTACTTGGAACCCGGAGAGCTGAAAATGGGTCCTCAGGCTTTGCAAGCAAGTGCCTGAACTGCTAAGCCATCTCTCCAGCCCTGTACTCATCAATTCTTTTTAGATTTCTCATATGTGAAGGCCACCCTCTACTGTAAATTTCAACTTTTTTATAAGGGTGACATGATCTTTCTAAAATGATTAACACATTCCTAGCACATAGAATTATGTAACAGATGTTGAACATTTGTGAAATTTTGTTTAATCACTTTACTATTTTGGAATGCAGAATGAAGGGTATACCTTTCTCCCATCAAGTCTTATTACATGTAGCAGAGACAAGTAGCCCTTCTGAAATATAAAGGATATAGAATATAATGGTCTCATTTTGACAATGTAAGTCAATATTGAGGAAAAGGCAAAAAGCATCCCTGGAACTTTTAGTGATTCTCTAAGGTATGACATGATATGAACTGGAAGCACTAAGTTAAATTAATGATATCATCTCAAACTACAAAAATTTGTCTTTCATGTTATATATTTTAAGACCTACATTATTTTATGTCAAATTTAGTGACAGTTGTTTTATTAATTAATATTTCAAAGCATTAGCTTTATTTAATAAGATAAAGTCTTCCCACTACATTTCAATGTAAGCCATAATTAATGATAGCATTATGATAATTAATGATTTTCCATTATGACATAATCAGTGCTAATGATACTCATCAGCTCTAGGCTCATGGCAGTTAAAGGAAATTGAATTTGAAGAAAAAATATATAAAATTGTTTTCAAATGGGTCAAGCTCTTTACGTTTACAGAATATTTTATTCTATGAGCATGAAGCAAACACGCTAAAAAATAACCAGCATCCTAAAGCCCAAAGGTGTATTTATTCAGTTGGCACAAAATGACTGTTACAAAGTAAAACAAAATTTTCTAAATGTATTTTCCCAGAGTGTTTTTCATTTGGGATATCACTTCCAACATATGTGGGACTCATTAAAGGAACATGAAATGGGAAAATGGGGATTTTTTTTTAAGTAAGAAGATAAAATTATGTTTGTATATGTATTACTTATCTAATACTCACTGAATCTTTAATAAAATGCAACCCTTTTATTTAGCATACCTGGAATCTCGGACTTCATGGTTCAGGAATATAGAGGCAATGGAGGAAGGGCCTAATAGATTCTTAGCCCTCCTGGGATGGCACACCATGTCAGTACCTACCTACAAAAGACATTTCCTTGTAGGAGCAGGTGGGAGATGTGCCCAGTTTTTCTCATGGAAATGGTATCCTATCCACCATAGAATTAGAAACGTATTTATTTATAGAGATAGTTATTTGAAAACATTCTATAAATAAACAATTGATAAGAAAATGAGTGATTAGCCACAAAAGCAAACAATTGAGGACTGTCTCACAAGCCCTGACTCCACTGGGAGAACACCAAATACAGTGCATAGGTGTGCAGGTGAGGTGCAGCGTTGGTACTTGTGTATGCACGTGTGGGTCTTCTTAGCACCCCCTTCTACTCCCACCACTGCTGATGGCACAAAGGTCCTTTGGAAAGTTGGTGAAATGACCCTGTAAGACAGCATTTTAAGTCCTCCCCCCCACAGAAAGTAAAAATGGTAAAAACATTTTTTTTTTTTGTTCTTTCTTTTCCAGGAAGATAATGAACCCAGTGTTCTTCCCTGCGTGGAGTCAAGGATCATCTTGCCTTACTTTGCTGACTCAGCAGGAATCCCCTTCCAATCACTATCTTTACTGATCCCAAGAATAAAGGGTACATAGTTCCTCTTCATGGTCATGTTTCACGCAAAATATGGATTGTCAGAGGAAGGATGTTTGCTCTCTTCTGTTATGCTGTCATCCACTGGGCTCTCCTGTTACCACAGATACACACTATCAAGACTTCCTTTTGAAAAACTTAGAACTATTAAAATACCATCAATCACGGGGTATAAGAGGGCCTACACATATCAATCTGTCTATCAAAAAAGTAAGTGTTATCTCAGTTTTCCGGGTGCTAACTTACTCTCCATTGGAGAATCTGCTTCTCTTTTCCAGATAGATGCAGATCCTAAGAAGAGAGCTGCCCCAACATACCTCAAAAGGGGCCCAACTGAAACTAAGGACAACTGGCAAAATAAGTAAGGGTGATATTTTCCTGTGAACTGGATACCAGCACAAAGGGGAAGGAGATCAACGCAGAGAAAAATCAACTCCTACCAAATCAGAGAGCCAATGCCTCAGAGGCCCCCAACACCTCAGCAGTGAAGCAGACCAAAAATGAACCCAACATGGCTCAGGGAAATCTTGCGGAAGAGGGGGCGGAAAGAATGTCAGAGTTACATGTTGGGTCATGATTTGCAGAGACATTTATCATACTAATAACTGGGGGCTAACTCCACAATGCACGACCCATTTTCATTAACAAGGAGGGTCTAATGGGAGGGGGTAGATCACAGATGAGCCTAAATAATGGTACCAAACTGCCTGTATTCACTGAAAAGAAAACTAATAAATTAAATTAAAAAAAATATCCATGGGTTGGAGAGATGACTTAGTGGTTAAGTGCTTGCCTGTGATGCCTAAGGACCCCTGTTTGAGGCTCGATTCTCCAGGACCCACGTTAGTCAGATGCACAAGGGGCCACACACGTCTGGAGTTTGTTTGCAGTGGCTGGAAGCCCTGACGTGCCCATTCTCTCTCCCTCTATCCCTATCTGACTTTTTCTCTCTCTGTCACTCTCAAATAAATAAAGAAAAATTAAAGAAAAATTAAAAAACTATCCATGTCTCCAGTATCACTCTAACTCCCCCACATGGAAGGTGCTTTGCTTATTTGAGGGTACTTAAACTGGCCATGAGTGCACTAGTCTAAAATATCCAGTCTCACGTGCTTCATGAAGACATTTTCAGTTTTACGAAGATCTCATGCATCAAAATTACAATAGGACTATTAAAGTCATCTTTGTAGCTGGTTAGGCTGAATATAACCCAGAGGTCTGAGACATGCATTCAATTTAAAGTGATGCAATTCAAATTAAGTAATGAATCATGGAGAAGAGGTTGGAATGGAATTATTTCAGGCAGTTCTTTTCTGCTCTGTTCAGATTCCAGGGAAGTCTAGGAATAGAACTCTATTTATTTGTTCATTACTATCATTGTAATGTGTCACTGTTACACACATATGGAAGAATCATAAAAACTGTAGAATAAATCAGAATCAGAGAAAAATAGAGCCTTAAAATTCAGATGCATAATATCCACCAAGCATTCTCAAACATAATCTCCTCAGACATATCATGTATGTACTAAGTCCATAGATGTTGGTATGTCTAGCCAGTGCAGTAAGCTATGATTTAAAAGGCACTCTACCTGGTTTAGACCAATTTCTGACAGGTGACAAAGAACTTGTTACTATATACCAGGAATATATGGAATAAATAAGGAATATTTGTCTATTTCTCTTGGTTTCTACAAATCATTTTTAGGTAAGGAGTACAGAAGAGTCTTAACCAGATGCCCTATTTACTTCAACAAATATAGAATTCACATGTGATAAATTGGCCATTTCTAAGTCATAATTAACAAAGACAATGATATAAAATGCTTTTGTAGCATTTTAAAGAATATTTTGCCAATATAAATGTTATCCTAGATTTTGCAAACATTTTTATGAATTTTGCTTAGAAATACCATCCTAGGGGGGCTGGAGAAATTGTTCAGTGGTTAAAGTGCTTGCTTGCAAAACTTGACAGCCTGGGTTTGATTACCCATTACCCATAAGAAGCCAAATGTACAAAGTGGCACATGCCAGTTGAGTGTGTTTACACCAGCTAGAGGACATGCATGGGCATTCTCCCATTCTCATTATCTCTCTCTCTCTCTCCTTTGGAATAAATACAAAAGAATGTTTTTAAAATATCCAAACCTTCTAACAATTCTAGAGTTAGGTGTAATTATTATTGTCTCTTGACTTTGAACACAATCTCATACTGTTTTACTATACAAAATTATTTGAAAAAATGGCATAATTCAAACTGAAAGCAAAAATAACAATTTACTAGCTCCAAGAATCTACATTTTGATAGGCAGGAGGAGAGTGATAATCTGTTTCCTGGTCTCTGAATTACTGAACATACCATTTTTCCGTTACCCTTTTTTTTGCCCTCCTCATCCTCCTTTTCCACTACTACTTCCTCTTTTACTCTCTCCAACTCCCCTAAGTCAATGGCTAAGACTAATATGTGGTGCTCTCAATGACAGACTATCAAGAATTTTAAAAAAAAAAGTAAGGGTATAGTGTATCAGGACAAGACATAAAGATTATGAACAAGAGAAATATAACAAATATCTGTTCCATGAAGAGAGTTTGGATGCTGCTCCCAATGAATACAACTGGAAGATGTTTTGCTGGACACTTGTCATAAGGCCCCTCCTCCAAGTGGCACTCATTCCTTAGGAGGAGTACACCATGGTTCAAACATTGTACACTGCTCCTCTGTGGCAATTAGAGGTACTTATTTCCAGTTTCCCTTGTACAGTAAGGGCTCACAAATATTTCTCCCATAGCTCAGCACCTCAACTCCTCAGTACCCCTACTGCCAATCTTGGAAGCTCTTACCCCATAAGAGCTTCTCTGTACTAGTTTTAGTAACATGATATGTGTGGTTCATATCTTAGTACTGCCACTGAAACTATAAGTCCTTGTTGTAGACATCAGGTCTAATCTCAGCTGAGCCTTTGTAAGCATCTACCACATGCCATGCCCACAACATTATCATTCCTTGTTCAAGACTGATAACGTAGAGGATTCCCTAGCCCACTATGTATGCTACATGTGACCTGCAGCATACGTTCTACACCTGAAGACAAAAATTGTTGCTAAAGAAGATTTACAGATGCTAAATTACCAAGCTATAACCAAAGCCAATGTAGCTCAACACCAATGCCCTCAGATTCAGCTTCATGATAAGAAGTCCCTAATATGAAGAATATCCTAATGAAATTGAAAGAGACAACCAGTGTGCCACATGTGTACTTTTCAGTGTAGAAAACAAGACCTTTCAAAAAACAAGGTAGCTTTCTTTTCAGCTTTCCTGCTGCAGGTGCCTCTTTCCCCCTTTCTACTTTTCTCTCTCTCAAACACATCCTGTTTCTCTTTGTCTTTCTTCTCTGTCTTACTGTCTCTATCCCCCCTTTCTCTTCCTCTATTACAACAAATATGAAATTCAAAATTTAAAAAAAAACAAGGTTGTGTGGCACCTCCACAGGTGCACAGTAACATCCTGGCAACACACCTCAAATAAAAAGAAATTTCTAAACTGTTTGATAAATTAATCAAAGAAAGATGTGCTCAATAATCAAATACTCAATAATACAAATAAGCTTTGTACACGAAAGCCTCCACAGGCAAGATTAAGGAGAAGAATGCATTCCAGAACTTGTAAACAGGATGTTTTTTTAATATTTTAGTTAAGAAAAAGTAATTCAAGGAGAAGAAAAATAAGAAAGCCTGAGACATTTATATAGCACCACACAGTACACATACATTGGACTTGCATTGATTCCAGCAAATAAAAAGAAGACAAAAGTTCTAGAACTACTTGATGAATAATATCTGAAAGCTCCCATAATTTGTGGAAAGATATGAACATCTAGGTGCAGAAGTCCCAAAATACCTCTAGACCTACATAGTTTAGACTAAATAAGGTTTTGTGGGGGAGGTTATGACCAAACTGTTAACAACTTATGAAAAACATGTCTCAATAACATACACAAATAACGATGCAAATTCACATTTAAGGCATGCTTCCCAAGAGAAAAATAACAGGACAAGACAGAGTGGAAGGAGATATATATCACTGCTATTCTTTAGAAATGACAAAGAAGTTTCCAATAAAGGCCAGTCTATTGGGCTTGCCTCAAAAAAAAAAAAAAATGGGGTTGGGAAGCAGGATAGAAAGATAGGTAAGAGTCAGGTAGCTTGCACCTGTATTTCCAGTACTCAGAAAACTGATGCATGAAGGATTCCATTAAATTCAAGTCCAATTTGAGCTAAAGTGAGATCCTGACTTAGAAAGAAAGAAAGAAAGAAAGAAAGAAAGAAAGAAAGAAAGAAAGAAAGAAAGAAAGAGGGAGGAAGAGAGAGAGAGAGAGAGAGAGAGAGAGAGAGAGAGAGAGAGAGAAACAGAGACAGAAAGGCTGGAAAGGTGGCTTAGAGGTGAAGGTGCTTGCCTCGAAACCTAACAACCCAGGTTCGACTCCATAGAACCCATATAAGCCAGATGCACAAGACATATGTGCACAAGGTGGCTTGTGCATCTGGAGTGATTGCTTAGTGGTTAAGGCACTTGCCTATGAAGCCTAAGGACCCAGGATGGATTCCCTAGTACCCATCGTAAGCCAGTTGCACAAGGTGGCATATGCATCTGGAGTTCGTTGCAGTGGCTAATCCTCTGGCATGCCAATACTCTCATAAATAAATAAAAATTTAAAGCAAGAACTTGCATGTGATGGAGACTGATATATACACCTTTCCTTGCTGCCCACAGTCTTAGTGCTACCTCGATAGGCTGCCCCAAATGGTCTGACCCTTAGGTTCATCTTCCAAATTTACTAGCCAATCAGATCTTCCTCTTACATACCAGAATCTGATGTTATAAAGGCTTTGACCTTCCAGCCACTCCCTCTCTCTTCTCCTCTCTTCTCTTCTGATGCAACCGCAGGTGTGTGTGGGTCTCTCCAGCTCTTAGCCTGAGCTGCTACAATACATGTGAGCCTGGCCTCTAACCCCACTCAGGAGAGGTAGGAGAGCATAGTATTGTTTCTTGATTTAAACTTATCCACTTGCCTCTGCTTTATAATTCGGAGTAAATTCTCACTTTTATTACATGCATGATTTTTCTCCAATCTCCAAATCTGACACATGGGTAGCTCTCACCAACTCTAGACTTGCTATCTTTGTTGTTACTCTGAATTTGGGGTAATGATGAGTGTTACTCACTTTGCCACTCATTTCTCCTCTGAATTTCTTGGTCTCTGCTTTAACATTTTCTCCCCACTATTCTTCCTTAAGCAACAAATTTGCCCTTTTAACTTCCTTAAACAAATCTCACGGATTATGCTGTTTTCCACCTAAGTGTGTTTTCTACGTCTCATGTGTTTAGCTTTCCTTCCTAGACACCAGTTTCCATTAAATAAACCCCACAAATTATGATTTCCCCTGGCATAGACTTAATAATTCATATTTTTCTTGAAAAGCCAAAATAGAGGAAATTACTCATTGCTCAGTGGACCCTAAAATAAATGCTTATAGAGTTTTGTATCTAGAAGTGAAATATTGACTACCTGTACCTTGACAAGGAGTGCAAAAGTAAAACTGGATGGTAAAGTAGACACACAATACTCAGTCAGAAAGCCCTTTGCCTGATAAAACCACTGTTGTACAAACAAAAAAGACAAGACAAAGAAAAGCCAAAAAAAAAAAAAATGTACAAAGCAATTATCCAAATGGCAGGAATAAATACTTACATCATAATAACCCTGACCATTTAGATTAAAGTTCCATCTAAAGATATATGTATATATATATAAAAAAAATAAACTGATGAAAGGCACAAGACTCAACTACACACTGCATACAAAAACATTCACTCATTTCAGCATTAACCACACATAGAACAAAAGTGAAGTATTGGGGAGATACCTCACATAAGGGGAAACAAAAAAGCAACCAAGGGAGGTTATTTTTGGATTAGAAAGATATTCAATCGAAAGCTATTAAGAATCACTACATTGATAAAATGTTTTGTTCAGTAAGTCAGGAGAATGTTTCTCAGTCAGATCAACCCATAGTGATTATCAATAACCACAATGAGTAGGTACCACACTTAAATGTGTTAGTTTCAAACAGATGCTCTCCATAACACTCATGTGTTGTGAATGCTTAAACCGCCACTGATAGCAATTTGGAAGTTTAAATCTTATTAGAGGAATCATGTTGTTTAGGGCGGGTTTATGGATATTATATCCAACTCCCACTTGTGAGGGATTAGGTCACTCTCCTGAGGCTGTTTTCTATCTACTAATGCAGAGGTCATGACCGCCTTCTGCTCATGCCATGTTTTCCCCTGTCGTCATGTGTTGCAGCCTGGTTTGCATTGCTGTTAGAAATCACCCAACCAAGAGCAGCTTCTGGGAAAAAGAGATTTATTTTGGCTTACAGGCTTGAGGGGAAGCTCCACGATGGCAAGGGAAAACGATGGCATGAGCAGAGGGTGGACATTAACCCCTGGCCAACATAAGGTGGACCACAGCATCAGGAGGGCGTGCCAAACATTGGCATGGGGAAACTGGCTATAGAGCCCATAAGCCCGCCCCCAACAATACACTCCCTCCAGGAGGCATTAATTCCCAAATATCCATCAGCTGGGGATCTAGCATTCACAACACCTAAGTTTATGGGGGACACCTGAATCAAACCACCACATCATGGATCTTTCCTTTGAGACTATAAAGCCAAAATAAAAACTTTTCTCCCATCAGCTTCATTTGGTCAGGTGTTTTGTCCCAGCAATGACAAGGCTAAATACAACAATGACAAATATACAATATGTTCATATATTACAGTTCTCAATTTAAAAAAAAAAAAGAGGGCTAGAGAGATAGTTTAGCCGTTAAGTCAATTGCCTGGAAAGCCTAAGGACCCAGGTTTGATTCTCCAGTATGCATAGCATGTAGCTGGAGTTCATTGCAGGGATAGAGGCCCTGGTGCAGCCATTTTCTCTCTCCTCTCTCTCTCCGTCTTTGTCTGTCTATCATACCTAAAAAATACTTTGTTTGTAGTTTTAAAAAGAGAGCCAACTAAGTAGCTTATATAGCTATTGAATGGTTGTCCCAGTGATTAAGCTCAATGAGATATTTCCCTTACCTTTGTCATGGTCCTGTCACTTAGCACTAGTCACAACACTCTCTGGGCAAGGTTACAAGCATGGGTGGAAATACATGCAGGGGAATTCCAAGGAAAGCTGACAATAAACAATCACACTTGGGACAGCACATTCAGAAGGTGGACCAAGTAGCTGCTAACATTGTGCAGCTTTCTCAAGGCGTTTGTCGAGTGTTCAAAATATCCTGGGTAGCCTAACTGTCTAACAGTTATCAATTATGGAGCCAGATTGCCCTATTCTCCAATATTTTTGCTTATTTACAGAAAAAATAAGCACTTGAAGGGAGACTTAAAGTAAAATAATTTTATTAAGATTAACACTTGGTTTTACTGACTTTAAAAGTACTTTACCAATGTTGAACACTTGCCTAGGACACCACTGAGTAGTACTCAGGTAAACACAAAATATTATAGTTTTCCTGTAATACAGACCTAAAGGAAAGTCAAATGAGAACAATATCAACAGCATTTTATAGTGATTAATAGCAGTGACCAATGTTGCACAGTGTTCATTCCCTTCTCCCAGTGCCCTAGAGATATTTGGGACTTCATTTGATTACGTGGAATATGGCTTGATTCCTTCATATTTCTAGGATCTAGGTTATAATCTGAGAATGCACTTCATGTGGTACATTGAGAATTGACTCCAAAAGAGGTCAAGATATTAACCCATTGTCTAGGAAGCTAAGCATTATAACAGGACTGTTCTCACGGATAACACACTGAAATGTGACCATATCCATTGGCCATATGTCTAGTTTTTCTAAACCCTATCATGATGTGTTTCTACATAGGTAAAAATGATAGTGTTGCTTTCAAAGAGTTTGAGAATTTGCAAAGCAAATGGGAAAAGAGGTCAGGTGAGATCACTTTGGCTGTCTTGTAAGACTATTTGCATTATAAGCAGGAAACACTCACATGGTGTTTTAGACAGGCTCTGCAATGACTGCCTTTCCCAATCTTGTATCACCTCATAAGCTTTTATACAGAGTCAGAATTCAACATCAATTTTCTTGCTTTTTTCTCTTAGATTGATTAATTTTTTTTTCCTAACTTTGGAAACATTTAACTTCATCAATTTTCTATTTCATTGAAATCTCACCCAGTTCTAATTTTGTTGCATGGTGATTACATGGAATTTGTAGGAAAAATGAAGCAGAAAATTTATGTTACATAATTACATTTTAAAAGCCAAGACATGGCAACCACATTTACTATCATTAACAATTAGGGGACCTCTTATCTTTAGCAGCGATATAAAAACTCCTTGTCATGATAATACAGCAGTGGTTTGATATACATAATATATTAATATGAATGAAAGAATTAGTTTCAAGTTGAGTCGATACAGGTATTTAAGATACACTAGAAATGGGCTGGAGAGATGGCTTAGTGTTTAAAGTGCTTGCCTGTGAAGCCTAATGGCAGAGGTTCAATTACTCAGAACCCTTAATAGCCAGATGCACATGGTGGTGCATGTTTCTCAAGTTTATTTGCAATAGCTAGAGGTCCTTGTATGCCCCTTCTTTCCCTTTGTAGATAAATAAAATATTGAAAAAATACACTAGACACGAGAATTTATTTCAAACATAAATAAATCCTTTGCTGAATACTTTAAGTTCTTAATATTCCATACAATTTTATTTTTTAATCTTATTTTATTTTTTCTCAATTTTTTAAAACATATTCCATGATTATAAAAATTTCCCATGGCAATACCTTTCTTCCCCCCTTTTCCTCTTTGAAATTCCATTCTCCATCAAATCCCCTCCCCATCTCAATAAGTCTCTCTTTTATTTTGATGTCGTGATCTTTCCCTCCTCTTATGATGGTCTTGTGTAGGTAGTCCCAATTCCATAACAGCCTTGGAAAGCTTATTATAATTCTCCTTTAGAGTTCAGCTTTTAGAGCCCTCTGATTTTCTGGCTTGATGAGGGTTGAGTCTCCTCAACGTCTATTGCCATCTCCATGCAGGCGTTTCTCAGGCTAGCCAAAAGAGCAACACCATATTCACTTCCACTTCTTCCATAATATCTCCTGAGCTCCAGCAGACATAATAGACATGACTGAACTTATGCTTGAAAGTCAGCTCTAATTTCTTGCCATATTGATAGAACTTAGATATGCCCAATATTCACCACCAAGGGTAACAAGCAGATTCTCAAACACAGCTTGTTTTTTACAGATAAACTGCTTAATTGATTGACTGACAATACATTGCTTAAGCAGAGATCATGTCTTATACTGAATCACATTTTAAAGTGGAGTAATATCTTAAAATTTACTTCAACAGTGCTAAGGATACTCAACACACACCAAAACAGAAAGCCGGAGGCTATTAAGATCACATCACTGAAATAGACATAAAACACACCCACCAAGGCTCAGAGAATTTTGTGGGAGAAGGGGCAGATAGCTTGTGAGGGTCAAAGATTGGGATGTTGTAAACAGAGGCATTGCCTTCCCCCAGTAAATGACTGTTGCACTCAGGTTCACATTGCTGGAAGAAATCATCCACCCAAGACCAGCTTCTGGGGAAAAAAAAAAAAAAAAAAAAAAGTTTTATTTTGTCTTACAGACTTGAGGGAAAGCTCCACGATGGCAGGGAAAAACAATTTCATGATCAATGGGTGGATATCATACCCTGGCCAACATAAGGTGGACAATACCAACAGGAGAGCATGCCAAACACTGGCAAGGGGGAGTTGGCTATACCCAGAAGCCCATCCCTAACAATGCACTGCCTTCTGGAGGCATTAATTCCCAAATCTCCATCACCTAGGAATCTAGCATTCAGAACACCTATGTTTATGGTGGACACCTGAATCACGCCACCACATTCCACCCCTTGCCCCCATAAACTGATATCCATACATGATGTAAAATACAATGTATTAAGTCCAACTTTAAAAGTCCCCACAGTTTTTTATCAATCCCAATGATATTCAAACATCCTCATAGTCCAAGATCTTGTAACTGAGCTGTAATACCACGCCCCCAACAAAAAACAATAATGGCACCGAATAAACATTCAAACTGCAAAAGATGGCATTGGACATAGCAAAGAACTACTCAACCAATACAAGATTTAAAACAATCAGGGCAAACATCAAACTCTACAACTTCAAGTCCAACAACTCTAGCCAGTGACAAAACTCCAAGTTCAATAATTCTGACCAGAACAAGTCTCTGGCCTTCCACTTCCACCCCTCCAGCTAGACTACTCACAGTCCTGGAAAACTTCATTGGGGCTGGCAGCTTTTATTAGAAGCCATCTCATGGTCCAGCATCTCCACTATATCTCCACTGCAATCCATAGTTCATCCTCATGGCCTCATGGGGTCTGCATGCAGGCATCCAGCAAACCTGCTTCACACTGCCCATGGCCATTTCCAAAACACAACACCATGTTGCAAACTCAATGATCCTCTCTTTCCTGCATTTCTTATACTCCACAGTACCAGGTAGGGTGCAATTTGTTAATCCAGGGTGGAATAAAGCAGACTTTGAAGAGCAGGATACTTTTTGAGCACTCAGGGCCCTTCACAGGAGTCTACATTCTTCCTGTTGCACCAGTGCAGATCAGCTGGCCCAATCACAAAGGTTGTAATCTCTCAATTGCAGCTGAATGGGCAGCAGTTCACCCAAAGAATTTTATTTTTGTGCCATATCATTCTGCTCATACCAGTTCATTTCTACACAAAGCAACCCTACACAACTTCTCAGGACACTGGCATAACAGCAAGCCTCACACAAACTGCTAGCCCAGTCCAAGCGGAGCTCTTTCTCACCTTAATAAGCCAAACTTCAGAGGCCATAGTTTTTACTGCACTCAGTTCTTTCAACTGTGGCCAGAATAGTCCATTAAGCTGTATTTACAGCACTGCAAGGCATCTCTTAGGCCAAGGTTTCAAATTCTTCCATGTTCCTCTTGAAAATCAGCTCCAAAGGGCCAAAGCCACACAGATGTGTAGCAGCAACCCCACTCATTGCTACCACTTTACTGTTGCAGTCAGGTTCAAATTGCTAGTAGAAATCACCTGACCAAGTGCAGATTCTGGGAAAATGAGGTTTAGTTTGGCTTACAGGCTCAAGGGGAAATGCCACGATGGCAGAGGAAAACTATGGCATGAGCAGAGGGTGGACATCACCCCTTGGCCAACATATGGTAAACAATAGCAACAGGGGAATGTGTCAAACACTGGCAAGGGGGAGCTGGTTTTACCATAAGCCTGTCCCCAACAATACACTGCCTCTGGAGGCGTTAATTCCCAAATCTCTATCACCTAGGAATCTAGCATTCAAAACACCTAAGTTTATGGGGGATACCTGAAGCAAACCACCACAATGACTGACTGCTATTCCCACAACGCATAACCCACAACCTCATGGGGATTACTAGCAACCCCACTGAGGAGGACCCCCTGTGGAATGGGGGCAGGGAGGAGGGAAAAGATGGTACCAACATATGCTGTATCCACACAAAATATGTTCTTCACAAATACAAATAAATTTTTAAAAATTAAGTGAAAAGGGGGAGATTTCTAGGTTAGATTATGGAAGTCCAACAATGGCAGTCTCCAGGCCTGAGAGTCAAGAGACCTAGTAGCTTGTCAGTCCACTTGGCTGGATGCCTCAGCAATCCCAATTCAGCTCTTCAGCTTGGAGGCTTACTGGAGAGCCGCTTGTCTTCAGTCCACTTTGGAAGGTTGAAGAAACTTGGTTCCAGTGACAACAAAGCATAGCCAAGCAGCAGAGAGGCAGGTACAAGTGAAGGCACTCACCAGCAAGCAGCACAGGCAACCAGCTGTGAGGGACGGTTGCCGCGGACTGACTCTCGGGGAGATCAGGACCGAGGGAGAACAAGGGCGAAGGCTCAAGGAGAACTCGGGATTCGGCGAGGAAATGACAGACAGACACACTCTAGGTAGAATATGCTGCTGCAATTTACTGAAGGTTTCATGAAGATTTTATACAGATTGAACAGGGAAACTTAGCAAGCCAACAAGTGATCTCAGAAATCATTAATCTAAACAATCTTAAGTATTGTTCTATTGTAAGCATACATGCAATGTTGATCAGGCAGGAACTGTACCCATTTTTTAAGAAGGACGCCTTGCATCATTGACCACAGCTTTACATGAATAGAAGCTTGGGGTAAGGGGTGTAAGATGAACAATAGGTTATTTATTTTTTATAAACCGAGCAAAGAGCCATCTCTTTTCACTTATAAGATTATTTATATAATCCTCATATTCATTATAAAAGTGTTTCTATCCAAAAGACCACCAATCTTTTAAGGCTGGTTTAATGTTTTCCAGGAATTTTTTTCTTTCTTGTCTAGAGTATAAGCACCAAGGCTTACGTGTCTTTGTTAAGCATTTTATAAATGGAAGAGAATGCCATAGCCTCCTTTTTCCTTTATAATTTATTCATCTATTACCGAATTTATCATATCCTCCCTCATAGGGGAGTGGATCTAAGTAGATTCCAGCTCTAGGAGTCCACCATCTGCCCTTGATCAAGTATTGAACATATCCCCCAGGAAGTTTCCTGGTGGGAATGTCTAAGTTTTACAACTCCTTATCTGTAGAACTGTCATGCTTCTAATGAACATTACCGATTAACATTTCTACTTTCACTTTCTCAGGATTAGTATTGTTCTAAAACATCATAAGCTGTTTCTACTCTACACCATCTAAAAACTGTTTTAGAGTTAATTTTTTATTCCTAGTAGAGTTATACATTCTCTCCATTGCCCTAATCATAGGAGGGGCACATTCAATACTCAAATTGTTTTTTGTACTCTGATTGCGTGCAAGATTAATAGTAAGTGTAGCGTAGAAACTAGCTGTTCTTTGACAAACAACTAGAAGGGAGCAGGAAAGAAACAGAGCGCAGCATTGGCACCGGCAATTAGGTCGTCGTGACTTCATGGGCAGCAGGAACCTTTACAGTAACCGACTGCCAAGGGGTCACCGGGGGCATCCCTCCGAGGAGTGCTGGCCCTCTGTCCTCAGCTCTCATCCAGTACAGAAGCATCTCTGCTTGCTACACAGGCGAGGTCGCCGTGCACGTAGCAGACGGTGATCTCCCCGAGAAATTCCTTACGTACAGACCACTACCAGGAGGCCCACAATTCTGAGGGAAGGGCTCACTCTGAGGGAAGGGCTTCCTTCTTCAGTGAATCACTGAAGCAACTTCAGAGACCTGCACAAGAGGAATGTCTGTGGATTCCTAATTTGATCAAGTTGAGAAGAGTACTTAACCATCCCAAGAACATCCCTTGTCGACTTTATACCAAACTATATCTCCTTAATTCCTAATTGAAAACAGTAACAAGGTCACAGTTTCTACCATAAGTATGCAACATAAGTATCCTATATACAACAAGGAACATACAATCTTTCCTTCACACACCAGGCATGGACCCTAGAGGAACTTTCAGCTTCTAACATCCAGTAATAAATATAAATTTAACAACATTTTACTAGTGATATAATCCCAATCAATTCTAACCACATAATAGAGAATTAGAAGAAAAAGCATCTTACAATTTGTGAACATATGCATAAAGACTCTTAGCAAAGTAGGACAATCACAATCCCCAGTCTTGTAACTGGCCAGATGGCCTTAGCTGGCATTTGTAACAACCTTCTCCTAATGCCCATTTTGTCTCACCTCCACCTTCAGCAAGTGCCTCATCAGGTCTTGGTTCTTGACCTGGAGGGGTGATCCACACCTTTATTCCTGAAAGACCAGGGCCATTTATCACACTACCTTGATTGGGTTATTGTAGTTTCCCATGGGCCCTTAACCAGTATTCTAAACCCTAGACATAGTCCTCCTTACCACCCTTGTGCAGGAGCAGTCCAATTTCCCTCTAGTAGTCTGGATCAGTCACTACTGTTAACATTGTAATTCCTTTCTTAGCTTTTTGACCCAAAGGCATCACAAGCACAAAGATTCCAGGGATAAGTGTGTGTTTCCTGTTCAAAGGACTGTTCTTTGTGCCTCACAGCAGGAGCTTATCAGGAAAACAGTAGGTCCACTTCTTCAATATTTTGTGGGACCCAGCAGTGGTGGAATAGGTGGCAGGTCTTATGGTAGGCAATCACATATCTTTCCTTGTTGTATGGATGAATCTTGGAACTCCTGATCTTCTCTGTTGACGGTAAAATAAAACAAATTCTCCAACCAAGAATGAGAGCAGCTTGGATTTAAAGGGAGTGTGCATAGTTATTTGAGAGAGTTTTTGTTGTGTAAGCCTATATATTTTTATTTATTTGTTCATCTATTTATTTATTGGAGAGAAAGACAGAAAGATGCAGATATAATGGACATGCCAGGGCCTCCAGTCACTGTAAAGAAACTCCAGACACATGTGTCTCCTTTGTCATGTGGGTACTAGGAAACCAAACCTGGGCCTTAGGCTTCACAGGCAAGTGTCGTAACCACTAAACTATCTCTATAGTCCCAGCCTACACTTCTTATTCCGATAGAAGTGGGGGCCTTTTACTGGGCTCTATCAGTTTCCTGACCATAGGATTCTAACTTGGTTTCTACTATCAGATATATAAAACTGGTTTGGCTCCTGGATTTTAGATTCTTATAACTCCATCGCACTTTATTATTGGGACAAAGGATCACAAGCATGACACAGTGATGACATGTTTTTTTTTTTTTTAATAAAATAAAGCATACTACTTCTGCTACAAGAATTACAATTTAGGAGTCAAGTAATGGCAGCTACTTATATGAGAGTCAGCATTTATAAGATAACTTTAGCTTTGATAAAGAAGTAGGTCTCCATGATTTTGTAGCCTAAGTTTCACTTACCTGCCATATTAACATGAACATAAGAATTTATGACAGTATAGTCAATGTCAGAGTTTAGCAATATGGGTGACAGACGCAATTATATTGTAGATAATAAAAGAAATATCATCAAAGTTCCTAAGATTCATACACATAGATTTTAGGCTGCTCAAACATTGGATTTTCTTTACTAAATGAAACTATTACGGTATGTGCCTACTGTGTACTGATCATATGCCCATCAGTTTATCCTCTTATGTTCATTCACCACCCTCACATTCACTGTGGGGTCATATATATATATGTATATATATGTATATGTATGTATATATATATATATATATATATATATATATATATATATATATATATATGCATACCAGTTAGTCTCTATGTGGTAGAGAGTTCCAGAAAATATTCTGTCCTACACTGAGGCTCATAATTATTTCTGCCCTGTCTTCAGCAACATTCCCTGAGCTTTGCAAGATGTATTGAATGTTTCCTTAAGTGTTCAGCTCCAAGCAGGTGTGATATTCTGCTTTGAAGAATTCTGAATCTCCTCAAGGTCTATTACATCATCACGCAGGAGGTTCTCAGGCCCTTAGAAGTAAGCGCAGCACTCGTGTTTAATCCCTCACTTCCTCTGTAACATCTGCTGGTCCATGTCAGATTGATAGAGAAGACTCATGTGTGGGGCAGTTGGCCTAATTTTCTTCTCATGCTGACAGGTCTTGGATCTCTCTGGTTTTCACTTTCAGCTAAAACTTACAGAGTCTATATCTACAGAGAATCTTGTGTTTACAGATAATTTATTTGTTTAATTGACTGAAAACACAGTACTTACATACCAATTCCATGTTAAAAGCTTATTTTAAGTAAAATATCTTAAAAATATATCTCAACAGGTAGCCTTGAGTACTGAGGGTATCTTAAAAATGAGTGAAAAGGCTACACAGAGAAGTTGTCAATAGTGATTATACAACCTAGGTCAAAAGATGTATGTTAGTGTTTACATAGGTGTGTAGAGGCCAGAAAACTAGAAAGGGTATCATAAAGAAAGAAGGACGAGATCTTATGGGACAAAATAATTAGAAAGAGTTCTATAGCAGAGGGGATTTATAGCCATTGGACCAAAAGGAACCAAGTGGAGTTCAAGTGGAAGCAGTGGGAGGAAGTGGAGTAGAGGAACAAACAAGAACCGATGATCAAGAAGGCATGAGAACAGGCCATGAACAAACTGATTAATTTTGCACCAGTAAAATGAAAATTTGCACTGTGAAGGACCCAAAGAAGAATTTAGGTAGGGGAAAGGTGACAGAAGAGTTTGTCACAATAAATTTATGACCAGTATACAATGTGTTCATAGAGAAAAGTTCTCATTTATGTACACATTAAAAATTAAGGAATATTTTCACAGTCTTAAATATAGCTTAATGTACATCATTTTGTTGCTGTTAATTTTATTTATTTTCACATTTCTATCATATGTGTGTCAATGTGTGTGTGTGGTTTTTGTGTGTTTTTTTCATTTGTGTGTGTGTGTGTTTTGTATGTTTCTATCTTTGCTTGTATGCTTATATAAGCCACATTGTGCAAGTTTTATAAATGGGATACTTTGAGGAGTTTCTACCCCAATTTACTATTAAGCAGGTTCTGTGGTTTAGCAAAACTGGTTTAGCTTCTAGATTTTAAGTTCTTCTGGATCCAGGATCCACCTCACTTTCACTGGGACTTAGAGATTACAGGTGTTTCATGGTAATGATATCGGATACTGTAAGGAAAATTAGAACATTATATTTGTTACATGATAAGGTTTAATAGACAAATAATGTCAGTTACTTTTGTTACCATTAACAACTATAGATATCTTAACGTTAGATGTGATACAGAAGTACCTATTCATGATTTTGCAGCCTGTATTTCACTTACCTGTCATATTAACATAAATTTTAAAACAAATGGTGTGAAGAGATGGCTCAGCATTAGCAACTGTTGGTTAAAAATGCTGATGGCTCAGGTCAGATTTCCCAATCTAACTAATGGATTTCAACAATATTTTCTGTCTTTATAAGTATAAACAATAGAAGATGTATTCAATATTCATTCTGTGAATTTTATGAACACAAGAATGCAGGAATCCAGCATATTATAATTATTTAATAGGTTAAAATATGTTTATTTTCTCCTGCCTGGTCTTTTTCTTCCTTTTGCTATGATTTCTTTTGTTTTCTCCTGTGGCATGTTCATTCTCTTGGCATCCTTCTGACCATCTTTCTACTCTCATTGTCCTGCTGTATCTGTCTGGGTTAGGAACTTCTAGATCTCTTTTAGCTTCTTTATTCCTGGCTTCTCTCCTTTTAAATTTTTTTTTTCCTTGTCTCTCTCTGTATTACTACAGTTCTTCTTGTCTTCCTGCTTACCTCTGCTTTTATCTCCAACTTGTGCCAACATGTCTCCCTCACTGCTGGCTGTCTGACAAAATGAACTCTTTAGACTATAAACACCTTAGTCTTACTCCATTCACAACAGCTTTTACACTCTCACCTGCCTCTTGCCTTCTTTAGGCCATACTCTTCTTTATTTCTCTTGTCCTTAAACTTAGTCCCTCCTCTTAAAATGTCTCCACATATACTCTATCATTGCCACAATGAAGTTAGAGTGGTCTTGGGTGAGAAATGACTCAGGACCCATCTCTGCTGTGTTTTGACCTTGGTTGTCCCCCGGATGATCTACAGTCTTGTGTTCTATTTGCATGAGTGGAGTCTCTGTCGATTGCAGTCTTGTGCTCCACAACTCCTCTTCCCACACGTCATGATTTCATATAAGAGCGCTGTGTCCAGAAGCTAACATCCTCATTGTTACATAGCAGGTGACACTTGGAGAATTTTTTATAGAAGAAAACAAAAATAGGTCACTCTTTGATTAATAACAAAACAGGCAATAATTTTTGTATGAGAAAAATGAAAACTTGTTGGCTTGGGAAAACAAAAGGTTATTGTGAACCTTCTAGTTGTAGGTCACATGTTTAATGAAATATCAACATCATTATGTGTATGAAAATCGAATATGTCGAGAAACTATTTGTCTAGAGTCTCAATTCATGCTGACGGATGCATGAGGCTGAATTCCAAAGCATATCTTTGCACCTTCACTGCTGAGTGGGAAGGAGTAACTGTGGCAGGCCTGACTTACCCTGGAACAATACAGATAAATACATTGAAATATAAACAGATTAAAGATTACATTTTTCCAATTAGCAAAAATATATGGAAGTTCATCTACACCAATAAAATTTCCAGAGTAAAAAAAAAGAAAAAAAAAAAAACTCTTTCTGATGTGCTGATCTGTTCTGCTGTTTGCTTTTTTCTTAGGGGAGGCTGTCATACATAGAGCAAAGTTCATTACTGGGCTTCTCTCACACAGAGAGTTTTGTATGGAGAAAATCAGTATTGAGTATCTCAGAGGACAGTGTACTGGCTGGGAAGCTGGAGCCCAAGGACCACCACCCAATTATACAGTGACATGGCTGGAAGGACAATTTGTATCTGAAGTACAATGTGGAGTCACCACTGACTAAGAGGCTGGACGACCTTTTTGAGGCAGGTACCTAGAAGGAGGCACACTTGAGAACTTCATCTAAATTGGAACCTACTCAAGGCAGAGAAATCAAAACATCAGTTTAAAACTAGGGAGCTGACTCAGTGGTTAATTGACCATGCTTGCAAATCCAGACAGCCTAGGTTTGATTTCAGCTTACCCACATAAAACTAGATGTAAAATGTGGCACAGGCATCTGGATTTATCAGTGGCAAAATGCCCTGGCTGACCCATACTCCCTTGTTTCCTTTCTTCCTTCCTTCCTTCCTTTTCTTCTTCTTCTCCTTCTTCTTCTTCTCCTTCTTCTTCCTCCTCCTCCTCCTCCTCCTCCTCCTCCTCCTCCTCCTCCTCCTCCTCCTCCTCCTCCTCCTCCTCCTCCTCCTCCTCCTCCTCTTCTTCTTCTTCTTCTTCTTCTTCTTCTTCCTCTTCTTCTTCTTCTCCTCCTCCTCCTCCTCCTCCTCCTCCTCCTCCTCCTCCTCCTCCTCCTCCTTCTTCTTCTTCTTTTATGTCTCTCTCTTCTCTTTCTCTTGGTATCTCTCTGCATCTAGTGAATAAAATATTTAAAAAATCAAAATAACTGAAATTAAAATTTTCAGGAGTGAAAATAGAATGAAGCCAAGCTCTCAAAGAGGCAGCCAACACTTAGTACCTGACAAGGGGTTTCGATTGCCTATTGGAGGGAACTCTCCTCTAGAGGCAGGGTGGGGAACTCTGCTGCAAGTTCCTCAATCATTCATTGATGAAAAGTATACCAAGAAAGATACATTGCAACTATAAATTGATTAGAAGAGGCAAAAGCTATGAAATGAATGTAAGAGAAGTGTAGTGCACACTTGAATGACTTAATCTTCATGTAACACAAAAATCATTAGAAATAAAATTTAAACATGCTCAGAAAGGAATAAGAAATTTGAACCTATAATTCTATTAAAATTACTAAAAATCTCTCCTCAAGAGCCACAAATTGTGACCTCAATGGGCTTATCTACTTGGACTCCTGTAACTGAAGTTAATGGAAAAATAAAATCACATAATGCTTTTGAAGGAAAAACAAATTACCTTTATTAGACCATAAGTAATCACGATGGCTTTACTTAGGTATACCAAATAAAGATTTGGGATTAAAAGTGAATTGAATGGTACCTTCAAAAATTAAGAAAATTTCAACCAACTCAGAACACAATCATTATATTTACCTGACTATATTTATGGAGATTAGAAGCTAAATATGTCTCTTTTTAAAAAAATAAATATTTCACATCTATTATATCATTCACCCTAGGTTGGTGTCCCTGTAAGGAAAAGGTGTCTAAGAAGAAAGGTGGACTTGCGTCTCTCTTACAATCCTTCTACCATGTGGCCAAGAGTTCTACTTTCAAAAGGGGTGCATAAGACAAAAGGTCAGATTTGGTCACATCTAAAAGGAATGAGGTGTTGAGTGAAATAAAGGTGATGTCCAGAGGTATTTGCGGGAGAAAGAGGCAGAGAGAGACATGAGGAGAGAATGAGCACACCAGGGCCTTCAGTCACTATAAATGAACTCCACCCTCATGCGCCATTGTGAGTCTGGCTTATTTGGGCCTTGGAGAATTGAACCTGTGTCCTTTGGCTTTGCAGGCAAGCATATCAACCACTAAGATCTCTCTTCAGCCCCTGTACCTTTGTTTTTTGTCTCTTCTGTTTCTTATTTTGTACCAAGCTTATGAATTAATAAATCGTTCTTAGACCTAACTATGAACCAATGAAGACATACTTCATTTCACTCCCTCTTCTTTCACATAGTTTGTGTGTGTGTGTGTGTGTGTGTAAGTGTGTGTGTGTGTGAGCAGATATGCATGTACACACTACAGCATGCATATGGAGGTCACAGGAAAACTCAAGGTGTTGGTCCTTACCTTTCGTCTTGTTTGAAGCAGGCATGTTACTGGACACTCCTGTTTGTGACAGGTCATCTGACTCCCACACTTCCAGGAGATTTTATTCTCTCTGCCTACCAGCTTTCAGTTGGTGTGAAGGGATTATAGATACCTAAACTGAGCCCAGCTTTTTTTTAAAGTTTTATATATATATATATATATATATATATATATATATATATATATATATATGTGTGTGGTGTGTGTGTGTGTGTGTGTGTGTGTGTGTGTGTGTGTGTATATATACATACATACATACACACACACATATATATATACATGCACACATATATATACATATCTATACATATCTATACATATCTATATATCTATATATCTATATATCTATCGCTATCTCTATCTCTATCTATCTATCTATATATATATATATATTTTAGAGAGAGAGAGAGTTAGATAAATTGGTATATATATATATATATATATAGAGAGAGAGAGAGAGAGAGAGAGAGAGAGAGAGAGAGAGAGAGAGAGAGAGAATGGGCACGCCAGGGCCTCCAGCCACTGCAAATGAACTCCAGATGCATGCACCCCCTTGTGCATTTGACTTACGTGGGTACTGGAGAATCGAACCTGGGGTCCTTTGGTGTTGCAGATAAGCACCTTAGCCACTAAACCATCTCTTCCGCCCCAGCTATTTTAAAATGTAGTTTCTGGAGATCCAAACTCAGCTACTTGCAATTGTGTAGTAAACATTTTATCCACTGTCCCATCTGCTGTGCCTTTGTATTACTTTTTCTGAGCTTGTTTAACATAAAAATTTTTTTCAAGAATGAAAACCTAAGGAGGAGAATAGACTGTTGGAGTATTACAGACACATGGACAATAACTTCAAAGTTTAATCACTTTTCTTTGAAAAATGATTTTCAGATATTAGAACTGAGCCATTTACTTCAACTTCAAAAACAGTTGCAGTGCAGAGCACATGACAGAAGAAGCTGGTCCACATGGGGCTGGGGCTGCCCAGCCTGTCAAAACAATGGGAAATGAAAGCCTGCCAGTGCAAGCCAGTGGGACTTTTGGAATGAAGAAGTTTTGGCGGCAGTCTATCAGAATAATGAGCACCACTAGTCTAGATCACAGAGTCCAGTGTATATTTGCAGTTAGGCCACATAACATCACATTACATTTAACAATTTCCAACTCCATTTGTAATATGAGCCTTGGTTTAGATGGCTTAATTAGAGCTACATGGGAGCTACAGGGATTTATTTAGTCTGCATTTGAAAAGACTAGAGTCTTTATGGTCATTCTGCTTTTCCCCAAGGCCACCGGAGCCTGCACTGTTGTCTACTGGAGAATGAGCTTCACCTATGCACTGAAAACTTTTCCCACTTGCCTTTCCCTTCATGCTTCCAGAAATCATTGACACAGCCAGGGTTCTGTGTCATGGGTCACACTAGGAAAGATTCAGAACATTCTCCAGACATATCTAAAACCCTTACCCAGAAATCTGGCTTGTACCAATATCCATGTGTCTTCAACTTAAGTTATTTAAGCACAGTGGGATCATAAGGTTTATCTCTGATTGTGTGATTCTATAAAAAATAATAATAACATTTCTAATAATTTATAGTGAGTCGACCTCAGAAATATGAGGCAAGATGGATGGTTGAAGTCATGCTTCCAACTTAAGATTTGATAAATCACAAAACTAAATACACAGAGTGACCACCATTCCTACATAGCACCTGAAGGAGGAACAATTTGTATTTTAAGATTATTTTTAAATTTCTCATCTTCAAAAGTTGAGATTTAGGTCTGCCAGAATCACAATTATTTCCATAATGTTCTGGTATACCTGTCTTTCAGACCCACAGAAATAATGAATTTACCTCAGTGAATAATAGCTGAGGATGGTAGCACATAAGCTATTTGTACCTTTATCTATATTCCTTGCACAAGTGAGCCCAAATCTAATAGCAATTTCCCAGGAGAGAAGTATACATGCATCACTTTGTCTAATACCTACCTTGTTGAGGTCATTCAGTTCCATTTTCTCATAGGCCAGTATGGTTTGATGTCCAATAAAGCCAATTGTGTCTGACTTACTCCTTGCCTTTGCTTGGGGCAAAACATTAGTGAGAATATGCCCCAGCACAATATTCGTCTTCTGTAGGCATGAGATTTGTCCCAATTGGAGAAATTCATCTCACTTTATATTGTCATCAGAATGTAAAGTGTCCCACAAAGACTAATGTGTTTGGACACTTTGTTTTATGTTAATATATTCTTAATTACTCATTTGCAAGTAGAGAGAGAATGGATGGTTCAGGGACTCCAGCTGCTAAAAAGAAATTCCAGATGTATGTACCACTTTGTGCTTCTACCTTTAGTTTGTACTGGATAACTGAACCTGGGTGATTTATTAGGCATTGCAGGAGAGTGCCTTAACATCTGAGCCATCTCTCCAGCCTTATTGTGCTTAATTGCAAACTGAGAGAGAGGGAGAAAAAGAGAATGAAACAGAAGAGAGAGGGGATGTGTGCACCAGGGTGCATCTGGTATTATGTTGGCACTAGGGAATCAAACCCAAGCCATCAAGCTTTGCAAGAGAGTGCTTTAAACTGCTGAGCTTTTGACTGCTTTTAACTTCTCCCCGGGCTGTGGGGATGCTTTTTAAAGAGTTGTGGAACCCTTGGAGCAAGGTTTCCAGCTGGATAACATAGGCCCTTGTAGGTGATGGTGACTTGTGCTTCATGCTTGGACTCTGCTGTCTGGGGCATAATGATGCCAGGAGTCATGCTGCCAGCTCCCCTATCATGGACCAAGATGCTCAGCAGTCATGTCCTCCTCAACTTGATCAAATCTATTACATCTTGCCATTCCAAGTGGATCTTGGTCAGGGACAAATAGGTAACCCATCTTTAGTGTGCCAAGTGGGTCATATATTCATGTCAATGGCCCTCCACAAAAGAAGGGGTTACTTAACTGTACTGAACGTCATGACCCCCACCACTTAAACTACAAAAGACTTACCTGAGAACATCACACCCCGCCCCCATGGGAGCCACACTAGTCTCAACTAACCAATCATATCCTGTTGTTTACTTCCTTCTTTACAGCTTTGCTGACCTTGAGAGGAAGGCTGTATTAACACCATGGATGCAGGAACAAACCACTATATCCCAGAGCAAAAACATCTTAAAGAAAAACCGTGTTTATTTGTTTGTTTGTTTGTCTGTTTGTTTTCTGGCTCATCTTTCAGTGAATGCTGAATCCACAGGTGTTACAACCTGCATGCATGTCAACCGTATCTGTGCCTTTCACTTCCCGTTATCTCTTTCTCAGGTGATGCCTCACTCTTCACCATCTTCACAAGTGTCTCTTCCTGTCTGTTCCTGTGATTTTAGAAGATCTAAAATATGGTGATGTCTTGAGTAGTATCAAACCTTAAAGGTTATAGAAGTTCACCAAATACCACAAATCAAACTATGAAAGATTCTGCTTCTGCTTTCTTCCAACTGGTTATGATGCATTCATAGATCCTGGAGCCATCTATACCTGAACTTTAAATTCTCAAGTCAGAAGAAATTCTGAGAAATCATTTCTGTGTGGAGGACCAAGGCCCTTTCCACCATGTTGTTGCTGTCTTTTAGCTGACAAGTACTTAATTTCCTTCTAAAATATGACATTATACTCAGCCACAAATTTAAACCAGATAATATTGCTCCAGACAGAAAAGATGCCATTGTCAGACTTAAGATTCCTTTTAGAGCTGTCCAAAGAAATAGGGTTTGATAGATTTATTTTTAAAATTCAGTTTCTATGGTTAAGGAGGTTGGCATTTCAGGCTCTGTGGGTGGCCATTAACCTAGAGAACCAGGTTGGCTCAGTGTTTTAGTTCAAGCTCAAAAACCATTGGCTGGAAGATTCAATTTCTTCTCTTTGAAGGAACTGGGGGTAGAAAGAATACTTGTTCTGTTCAGCCTTCAAATAATGGGACAATTTTCCTTCATACAATGAACTATGATCTTATTCCAAAGTCCTCTGACTTAGTTGTTAAGCACATCTAAAACTACTACCATGGGAACATAAATAATAAAGTACAGATAAGTATCTAGTTTCATTGCTCAGCCTAATGTAAATAGATAACTAATCACACACATAAAATTCTAGTCCTGGGCTGGAGAGATGGCTTAGCGGTTAAGCGCTTGCCTGTGAAGCCTAAGGACCCCGGTTCGAGGCTCAGTTCCCCAGGTCCCACGTTAGCCAGATGCACAAGGGGGCGCACGCATCTGGAGTTCGTTTGCAGAGGCTGGAAGCCCTGGCGCGCCCATTCTCTCTCTCTCCCTCTGTCTTTCTCTCTGTGTCTGTCACTTCCAAAATAAATAAATAAAAATTTAAAAAAAAAGAATGTTTTAATTAAAAAAAAAATTCTAGTCCTCTGAAACCTAAAAATGGCCCTGACATTGTCTATTTGAAATCTGATTGTTTTGTGTGCCCTCCCTGCTCACACACGCCCAGTATGCATACAATAGCATGCTGGTTTGAATGAACTACCCCTGAAGACTCATGTGCTTCGAATACGTCACCATCAGATGGTAAAAAATTTGGCAAATTATGGAGCCTTTGGGAGGTAGATTCTTGCTGGAGAAGTTGTGCTTTGGGGGAAGGCTTTGAGGTAACATAGCTCTGCTCCAAGCCCATCCTACTTTCTTCCTGCTGCTTTGGAGATGTGCTACCCTACCCTCCCGGCCGTTTGCTCCTGTCATAATTTTCCCACCATGGTGAAATTTTCCCTTCAAGCTGTAAGCCAAAACATATCTTTTCCCCATAAGTTATTTCTGGTCAGGTGTTTAGCCCCAGCAATAGGAAGGTAAGTGTTTTATGTGGCCATGGAAGTCAGCTGTTTCTGCTTCATGGAGCCTCTGGCTGTATCACTTCCAACAGCCAGAATAGCATCAAGCATTGAGATTGGGGGTTCCTGTTGTTGCATAGGTGCCACCAAACATTAACAGCAACAGATAAGGGTATGTAAGTGAGGTTTACTTTCTGAGAAGAGTTGGGGGTACGGGAGGAGGTGAATAGGCAGACAGGTCTTAGGTGGAGAATACTTTTACCTTATTGGACTCATGTTCTCACAGATGCAACTTAGATATTAAATACCTTTTCCACAAATCTACCTTGAAGACCAAAAAAGAAAATGTCTCTAAAGACAATTCCCAAACTAATTTGTTAAACATGTATCTCTTGTTAAATTGCAATAAAAATATACTTCAGACACTAAACGCTGATTGATGGTTTAATTCTCTATACATTCCCAATTCTTAAAACAGTATCATGTATTTATTTCATGTGCTTATTAAATTTAGCTAGTACTTATACATAACTCAGCACTAGAGCCATTTAAAATGCTTGCCAATCTATAACTGCAAAGATGTCTGAGACTCTTAAATGAGTAGCCAAGAAGTTTACATGTTTATTTTCATTTGACCTCTTCAAATTTCTGATGTTTTAATCCATTATTCTCATTTAGTCAGGGAGAGAATACTTTGTCAATGAGAGATACATCTTTATGAATTGAACAACAGTTAGAAGCTCAGAAATGTAAACTTTTTGTCTGTCAAATATTTGATGTCCTGGTTCTGACAACCAGGCCTCCTCTCCTTTACTTGTCCTGTGTACTTCCATGAGTCCTTAAGATCTATTGTGCTGACCTGGTTTCTATTCTTAATTGTTTCATATAAAGACTTCCCTTATATATCTTACTGAATGAAGATAGTTTTGCTACTTTATGTTCTAATCAAGATGCTTTAATATGTTGATAGTATGTGCTCAACTGTGGTAATTTTGAAATAGAAATAAAAAATTAAATTCAGAGGTTTATATTTAACTTTTCATTTGTCTGTTATACACTAGTCATTTTGTGGAGGCTTTATGTACACTATTTTATTCAATAATCCTAGTAACCTTAAGAGAAAATAACAAGACACCCTGCCATCAACATTTTAAGTGAAAAACTGAGAATGTTTAAATCCTCTAGTATTAAAAACGATCTGAAAGATAAAGCTAAGCTTAGAGTCAGAATTGATTAATCCCAAATACATGATGTTGGTCCTGAGTTGGGTCACGTGTAGCAGGATGTAATCACTTGCTCTGATGCTCTATCTCTTCCTGCTCAGATATCACTTCACCTAAAAACCAGACATCATCACTGGTCTGCCCCGCCATGGAGCCCGAGTGCCGCAGGTCACCACACACTCTCACGTCCTCTGCCATCCTCCTCCTCTGTGATCACATGGGCTGCCCTTTTTCTACCCGAAAGATCTGTGCTCAACCAGCAAAATTCTAAGAAAACACTTCTGAGTAAGCTGTTATATCAAGGAGAGAAAGAACAGAATATGCATTTTCTCTGATGTTTACAAAGAAATCAAAACTTTAGTCTCAGAGGTGAATAATTCCCAGAGTTCAAATATATCAGAACAGAATGGGCTTGTAAGTAGAATAAAAAGTCTAAGTCACTTGATTAAAACCCACTTGGACACTCCTTTTTTTTTTTTAGCAGAATTTTATAATGTTATTGCCTCTTTGAATCTGTAACTTTCCTTGTCCTAAGTCTCCCAAAGAATATTCAGGAACTCAGGATATCAGCAAAGAGGATAAAAATCATAATAACTGAAAATCAGGAGGGAAGCAAGAGGATCATGCAGCAACCAGAGGGAGCTCTTAGCCTGCAATGTTTCCATATCACAAATGAACATCTTAATCAGGATCCCACAAATGTACCTCATAAATGTTTAATCCACCATGAACAAAGAAAGTTTGATTTGAATTGGTAAGGAAATTCTTTTGCCAAGCACAGCAGTCTCTAGATACAGATGAATTCATAGTGGTGAAGTTTGAGTTTTTACAAATTCCCCCATGCTATTTATAAGTCATTTTAATGTAATAATATCATCACTTCCTACCTTTATTCACTAATCTCCTAAGCCAAAGATCTACTCTCCAATGACACACACACATACCTGATTAGTGATGTGCCATTAGACAAGTCACATTTTTTTCCTGGTCAAGCAGAGAAATAGATTCATAATGTACAGATATATAGAAATAGTTTAAAATACTTTGGGAAAGGATTAAGCTTTTTCCAAAACATGATATTTGAATTGAATTGTTGCTACATCATTTTTTTCACCATTCCCTCCTGATATATATGTGCATATACAAAAATGATCACCAAATTTAGGCATTCCCAGTGAAGGAAAGAAGTTAAGGATATAAAATTTGTGGGCACCTACTGTGAATATGTCACTATGAGAAGTAACAAACACATTTGATCAACAATCTATTTATTCAAGAATGAATAATCACTCTTATATCAATGGTCATCAGCTCTTGTTAGACTGTCATAAGGTAAGCATAGTTTAAGCAACTGTGGTGGCTTGAATGAAGTACTCCTCATAAGCTCATGTCTTCTGAATGTTTGGTTCACAGCTGATAGCAAATTGGAAAGTGGAGGCTTGCTAGAGGAGGTATATTGTTGGGGCAGGCTTATGGATATTATAGCCAGATCCTCCATGTTGGAATTTGGCTCACTCTCCTGTTGCTATTGTCCACCTGACATTGGCAAGGAGAAAATGTCCAACTTCTGCTCATGTCATGTCCCTACATCATGGAGCTTCCCCTCAAGACTGTAAGCCCAAATAAATTTTTGCCTCCCTAAGCTGCTTTTGGTTGGGTGTTTTATCCCAGTAACATGAAGGTAACCACAATACCAACCTTCAACAGCATTGAAAATCTTGGATGATGGCCCATGCTTAACAACCAGAAAACATAAGACCTATAAGACATGAACTTGTGATTTTCATTTAAATCCAGAAACTGTTCATTTCTTACTAGGTTGTCTCTTATGCCAGCAAATAGCTGTTTTATTTTAGCCTCAGCTGCTTCTCACCCTTGGTTATTTCCACCTTAAAATGTTTTTTTTTTTTTTCTTTTAAACAAGGGAAGATTTTGCTGTGCCTAGAAGGTACTCAGTTTCATAGTAATTTGAAAGTAGTTATCTTTGTTTCAGACCTCTCCCTATCTATAGTGAAGAGGTTATGGATGCTTCAAATGATTTGGAAGTAGATTTTTATTTGCTTGAAATTACGGTGCCAGCCTTCTTTGACATTTGCTGTTAATTATTCACTGGGAAATAGAGAAATATGTCAACACAATCTTTGTCACTGGTTATTTAAAGTCTCAGGTTGACAGATCTTGGCAGAATCTTTGAAAGATGCATTTGACATGGCCGCCTTTAGTCTCCTTATTTATTCTGCATTCTCAGGAGTGTAAAGTAAAATACAGCCTTCTGCTAGTGAGCCAGTTTCAACAAGGACAAATATTTTTTATAGGGTTTACAGTCTTGTGGCTCTGATCGACAAAGCTGGTGGCCTTGAAATATGCTTAATACTATTCTTTCCACAGATACGATGGTCACAAGGGAGTGAACTGGGAACATTTCAATGTATTGAAAAGCCAAGTGGAGGAAAAATATTCATTTGCTTCTTTATCATTGTCCTACTTATCCCAACCAAGGGCCACAAGGTGACTCCTTCCTACATATATGTACATTCTAGTGATAGGTAAAGTCAAGTATTTTTTTTTTTTTTTAAATCCGGGTGTGGTGGCACACACCTTTTTTTTTAATTTTTTTTGAAATTATTTTTTATTTATTTATTTGGGAGAGAGAGAATGGGCATGTCAGGGCCTCCAGACGCGTGTGCCACCTTGTGCATCTGGCTTTAAGTGGGTCCTGGGGAATCGAACCTGGGTCCTTAGGCTTTGCAGGTAAGTTCCTTAACCGCTAAGCCATCCCTCCAGCCCCTTTTTAAAAATTTTTTATTTATTTATTTGAGAGCGACAGACACAGAGAGAACGAGAGATAGAGGCAGAGAGAGAGAGAGAATGGGCACACCAGGGCTTCCAGTCTCTGCAAACGAACTCCAGATGCGTGCGCCCCCTTGTGCATCTGGCTAACGTGGGACCTGGAGAACCGAGCCTCGAACCGGGGTCCATAGGCTTCACAGGCAGGCGCTTAACCGCTAAGCCATCTATCTCTCCAGCCCAAGTCACAAGCTTTTAAATAAAGTTCTGAAAGTGCAAGTATAGCATCATAAGCCCTTCTCTGTCACAGCCCAGCCATCTTCCCAAGGTTATTCCATGGCCTGTCATCATTGTGTGTGTTTGTTTCAGGGACTTTTCAGATGGATTCGTTGCAGTTTCAGGAGCCCTGTAACACTTACTCTATTACCAAAAAAAAAAAAAAGAAAAGAAAGAAAACTCGCTAACATGGGTTCTTTCTTGCCTCCTTTCTTTCATCTTCTTTTCTTTTTTTTTAATTAAAAAGTGAGGTATATAACTTACTATATTGCTCAAAATAACCATAGCCACTTTTTCTGTTCGAAACATGTCTTTATCATTGTCCCCACATTCTTACATAGTCTGTTCCTCTTGAATTTGACATATGATCCACTCTTGTTTTCTGGCCTCCCTGTAATTTTGTGGGAGCACCAAGTAGATTACTTCAAGGTCATTGTTTTCCTTCTCCTTCTGCCTGAGTTCTTTTTCCTGTTACAATCACATAGTTTACTGAATTTATTCAGTAGAGTGTGTGTGCCATAGTTGCCATAGTCACATTACCAGAGAAGCTCCCTCCTAATGGCTCTCCCTCCTCACCTGGCAGTCATTAGCAGTCTTGCTTCCTGTCAACCCCTATGCCCATGACAGTAGGGACCATTCAGGCAGCAGATGTACAGGAGGACTGAAGGTTTAATTGGAGTAGGCTGGTAATAAGGGAAAAGCATGGATGAAGGCCCAGAGGAAGACCAGAGTAATTTTTGTGGATCCTAATTTGTCCTGGTGAATCATTTGAACTTTATAGTGAGGGAATGAGAATTTGTTGAAAGATATTAAGGATGAAGAATGACCTGATCTACTTACATATGTAAGGGATTATGTCGTTACAACATAAACATGGGCCAGAAGACCAAACAATGAAAGTAAAGACATCATTTTGCATGTTTGGGAAGGCAAGGAACTTTAAGCATGAGTAGCCCTGCTTCAGGGTAAGTCAGTCTTGCAGTCAGGTTTGCATTGCTGGTAGAAATCACCTGACCAAGAGCAGCTTTTGGGAAAAAAAAATAAAAAAAAAAAAAAAAAGAAAAGCTTATTTTGCCCTACAGACCCAAGGGGAAAATGATGGCAGGAGCAGAAAGTGGATATCACCACCTGGCCAACACAAGGTGGACAGTAACATCAGGAGAGCGTGCCAAGTACTTGTATGGGGAAACTGGTTATAACACCCATAAGCCCACCCCCAACAATACACCATCCCCAGGAGGCTTTAATTTCCACATGCTGCCAGCTGGGGAACCTAGCATCCAGAACATTTAAGTTTATGTGGGGCCATCTGAGTCAAACAAGTACAGTCAGTCATAGCATATTTGTAAAGCTATTTTAAATGCAAAAGCTGACGCTATCCATGGCAGGTAGCCTGAACAAGAAAGAAAGCACTAGATGGGGAAAGGCCTAGCCTTCCTAAGACAGACACTACATTTACATCAGGTACCTGATGAAAAGATGCAGGGAACTCTTCTAGGGACACAGCCCATGCGATTAACACGTGGATTCATCCTCTTGTCCAAGGACGAGGCAGTTTGTACAGTAATTCATCCAGAATTAATGTGTACAGCCCAATGAACAGAGACAGAAAAATGTTTTTAAAGAGATTTTTCCCATTCCAAGATAGCATACCTCAGGTCATCTAGGAAAATTTATTTCTTTCTAGGAATTTCCTCGAGTCTTAGAAAGAGCAACAAAGCAAAATCTTTATTCTCATAAAAGCAATGTAAGAAGCAACAACAAAAAATAAGATTCAAATAGTAGGGTCAAGATTTTGCTTATAAGTTTTTCTACTTGAAGCAGAATGGAGAGTAAAACAGACCAAATTTTAGTGCCTTGCATTTTAAAATTGTATCTCTTTATGTTTTCCAGCCAAGAAAATACTCTTCACTGAACTGTGCCTGTCTGCTGAACTTCATCAGAAGTGTAAGAAAAACATGATGAAAGGTACGAGGTTAGTGTAGGAGGAAAACATGATATTGGATTTCTCTTCCAGAAAGGGCCTGATGCAAGTAGCCCCAGGTCTGTTTTCCTTACATTAGGATTCATGTATCTGGAAAGCTACCATGTGGAAGAATCAATAGATTAATTCAATTCTACCCCTGAGGAGCAAGAAAGGTACAGAGGTGTGTTCCTGGGGAGAAATGAGTCACACTTGTCATAAGGACCTCCATTCAAACAAAAGCTTAGCTTCCACCCTGTCCCAGGAAGTTGAAAATAGCTGAAATAGTTCTATAAAGAATGTATCAGGTGGCATTAAAGTATGAAGTCGATAAGCTGGAATTAATTATTTTTAAGATAACCTAAGGCTCGGCTCCAGGTTTGTTTATTTCCCCATGAGTTGATTCATTCCCTTGACTGTTCAACCACTATTTGTTAGGGGCCTAAACTTAATCTGTTCAGGCCTTTGTAGACAGGGAGGTTTAAGTAAGAGAACTGGGAAGTCTAAAGCCAAGATACTGACAGATTTGTAGTCTGCTGTGTTTCTTCCTTCTGGATTATGGGCAGAAGACTTGTAACTGATTACTCAACATGCATTTTTTTTTTCAGATTATAATTTTTGGCACAAAAAGCATATCAGGATGAAAGAAGGGAGATTGCATGACTCTTGATTATGTTTTGGTGCTGAGGACAGATCCCAGGTCTTTATCAAGAGAAGTGCTCTCCCACTGAGCCACATCCACAGACCCTCTTCCTATTTCTACATGGTCCTGGTCCCATCAGTAAATGTTCACCTTCAGGACCTAATTGGCCTAGTAGTTTCTGAGGTTGAGGTTCGAAGGGGAGAGATGTGGGAAGTACTCACACATAGGCTGATTAAAAGTCAAAACTCATGCTGAGCGTGGTGGCACATGCCTTTAATCCTAGCACTTGGGAGGCTGTGGTAGGAGGGTTGCCATGAATTTGAGCCCACCTTGAGACTACATAGTGAATTCCAGGTTGGCCTGGCCTAGAGTGAGACCCTACCTCAAAAAACAAAACAACAACAAAAAAGTCAATACTCATACAGGAGAATCAGAGGCTGACAGGAGCTCAAAACTAAAGGCCACTCATAACCCCAGCTCCCCTCCCCTCCCAAGTGTCCGGGAACACTGAACAGGAGGGTCAGAAAGAATGGTGGCAGAAAGAACGTAAGAGCCGACTTCCGGTTAAGATGGCGGCATAGGTACCACGCCAAAGCAGCCTAGGGGGGGAAAAGACCAAAAAAAAACTCAGCAAAATACACACTTTTACTAAAAAGTGAGGTGTATAGGAAGTTGAGGCGGCAGCGGAGAAGTGGAAGAGTTATAGAGCATCCAGAGCCTGCACAGACGGGAACAGTGGCTCCGGGGCGGCTCGGCTACCCGCCGCAACCGCGGAGCGGCAGAAAACCGCCGGACTCTTGGCTCGAGCCGCAGGACAAGCCAGGTGCGGGATTTTCCCCTCACGCCGCGCTCTCCGCAACTCGGGAAACGTGAGGGGAGAACGGCAGCGAGCAACGGAGGGAGGAGCAGACCGCGAGGTAAAAGCACACGTGGAGAAGCGATACAACCAGAGCAGCCACGGCTCCCTCCCCTCCCCCGCCGCCTGAGCCCAGCTCCAGCGAACACAGCAGCGGCCCGGGACCCAGCCACGCCAACTTGGGCTGACGGCGGGACCCAAGCAGGAGCAAAATTCGGCAGCAACTTCAGCGGCTCCAGCACCGGTACCAGTGGCCCCAGCAGCAGCGGACCCAGGAGCGGCAGTGGTGGCAGATCCCGCAGCAGCAGCTTCGGGGTGAGCAGCAGCGGTGGACAAGGCAACGGCAGCTTCAGCAGCGGTGGTGGCTCCGGGGGTGGCAGCTACAACAGCTGCAGAGGCGGCAGCAGCGGCTCAGTTTGCCCCGTAGGAAAAGCAAGTGCCCAGCTCCAGAAATCAGAACAGCAGCCCGACGACCCAGGCAGCAACTTGACTGAGACCACAATCACCCAAGGTAACTGGGATTGCACCAGGGAAGGGTCTCACTTGGTCACAAGCTGACTTGGATACCTCAACAGACCAGAAATCTAAACCTCTTTGTTGATAGAGGATCTGGTCATTATAATAACTACTCTTGCATACATACTCGGGGCTGTTTTTGATGGAATGGGTACAGTGTTTAGTTAAATTTTAGAATCTACCAGTATATTATTCCACTCAGCCTGCTTGAATACTCCTATAGCAGGGAAACTCAACCCCTAAGAACATCTTTGTAGATACTCTGAGAGTCTTAAGAGCCACACCTAATACCTTAAGGTCCTACCCTGAAAATATATTACATCAAATCAATTGATACAGCTAAGAATACACAGCTAGCTAGAAAATCCAAGCATTAACTTAATCCAAGATGCAAAAAATATATATTATAACACAAGAAACACTAAAAAGCAAGACGATATAAATCCTCCTAAAAGTATTAATGCATCAGAAATGTCCTCCAGTGAGAAAGAGTTAGAGGAAATGCCTGAGAAAGAGTTCAAAAGAATAATTATAAATATGTTCAAAGAGGTCAAAGAACACATAAAAACAATCAAAGAAGAAATCAAAGAGGAAATCAAAGGAATCAAAGAAGAGGCAGGACACCAATTTAATGAAATAAAGAAGGCAATACAAGACATAAATAGAGAAATAGAAATAATAAAGAAAAACCAGTCAGAATTACTAGCAATGAAGAACACAGTTAATGAAATAAAAAACTCTGTAGAAAATCTCACCAGTAGGATGGATGAGGGAGAGGACAGAATATCTAAGCTAGAAGATCAGGTGGCAGACCTAATGCAGTCCAACAAAGAGAAAGACAAACTTTAGAAAAGTATGAGTGGGAATTTCAAGATATTCGGGACACTATGAAAAGATCCAATATAAGAATTCAGGGCATAGTAGAAGGAGAAGAACTCCACTCCAGAGGCATAGTAGGCATCTTCAACAAAATCATAGAGGAAAATTTCCCCCAAATTGGGAAAGAGGTGCCAATACAGATACAGGAAGCCTTTAGAACCCCAGCCAGACAAAACCCAGAAAGAAACTCTCCTCGCCACATTATACTCAAACTTCCAAACACACAAACCAAAGAAAAAATATTGAAAGCAGTTAGAGAGAAAAATCAAGTTACCTACAAAAGCAAGCCCATCAGGATTACAGCAGAATATTCAACACAAACTTTTAAAGCCAGAAGGGCCTGGAGTGATATATTCCAAGTTCTGAAAGATAACAACTGTCAACCAAGGTTACTTTATCCTGCAAAGTTATCTATCCAAATAGATGGAGAAATAAAGACATTCCATGACAAAAGCAGGTTAAAGGAATATCTGAAGACAAAACCAGCTCTACAGAAAATACTTGATAGAATCCTCCATGCTGAACAAAAGGAAAAGCACACATATAAGGAACCTAGAAAAAACCAGCCATACTCAAATACCAGTTAACAGAAGAGAGCACAGGTAGAACAAGTAACACACACACACACACACAAATGGCAAACATAAATACACACCTTTCAATAATATCTCTTAATATCAACGGTCTCAATGCTCCAACGAAAAGACATAGATTTGCAGACTGGGTTAAAAAGCAGGATCCTACAATTTGTTGTCTCCAAGAAACTCACCTTTCTACAAAGGATAGACATTATCTTAGGGTGAAAGGTTGGAAGACGGTGTTTCAAGCAAATGGGACTAGAAAACAACCAGGGGTTGCTATCCTAATATCAGACAGGGTGGACTTTAGTCCGAAGTTAGTCAAAAAAGATAAGGAAGGTCACTTTATATTGATTAAGGGCACACTACAACAGGAGGACATTACAATCCTAAACATATATGCACCTAACATGGGGGCTCCCAAATTCGTCAAACAAACACTATTAGAACTAAGGTCACAGATAACACCAAACACGGTGGTGGTGGGTGACTTTAACACCCCACTCTCATCAATTGACAGGTCATCCAGGGAAAGAATAAACAGAGAGGCATCTGGACTAAATTAGGTCATAGAAGGAATGGACCTAACAGATATATACAGAACATTTCATCCAAAGGCTGCAGAATATACATTCTTTTCAGCAGCACATGGAACATTCTCTAAAATAGACCATATATTAGGACACAAAGCAAATCTTAACAAATTCAGGAAAATTGAAATAATTCCTTGCATTCTATCTGACCACAATGGAATTAAACTACAAATCAGTAGCAAGAAAGGCTATAGAGCATACACAAAATCATGGAAACTAAACAATACACTACTAAATGATGAGTGGGTCAATGAAGAAATCAAAAAGGAAATCAAAAAATTTATAGAGTCAAATGATAATGAGAACACAACATACCAAAATCTCTGGGACACAATGAAGGCAGTTCTAAGAGGTAAATTTATAGCCTTAAGTGCCTATATTAAGAAATTAGAAAGGTCGCAAGTAAACGACCTAATGCTTCGCCTTAAAGCCTTGGAAAAAGAAGAACAAGGCAAACCAAAAAGTAGTAGACGGGAAGAAATAATAAAGATTAGGGCAGAAATTAATGAAATAGAAACAAAAAGAACAATCCAAAGAATTAATGAAACAAAGAGTTGGTTCTTTGAAAGGATAAACAAGATTGATAAACCCTTAGCAAATCTGACCAAAAGAAAGAGAGAAGAGACACAAATTAATAAAATCAGAGATGAACAAGGTAACATCACAACAGATTCCAGAGAAATTCAAAAAATTATAGGGACATACTATAAAAGCATATACTCCACAAAGTATGAAAATCTGAAAGAAATGGATGATTTCCTTGATCTATATGACCTACCTAAATTAAATCAAAATGAGATTAATCACTTAAATAGACCTATAACAAACATGGAGATCCGAGCAGTTATCAATAATCTCCCAACTAAAAAAAGCCCAGGCCCGGATGGATTCACTGCTGAATTTTACCAGACTTTTAAGGAAGAGCTAACACCATTGCTTCTTAAGCTTTTCCAGGAAATAGAAAAAGAAGGAATCCTACCAAACTCCTTCTATGAGGCCAGCATCACCCTGATACCAAAACCAGGCAAAGATAGAACAAAAAAAGAAAATTACAGACCAATCTCCCTCATGAACATAGATGCAAAAATTCTCAACAAAATATTGGCAAACAGAATACAAGAGTATATCAAAAAGATCATTCACCCTGACCAAGTAGGCTTTATCCCAGAGATGCAGGGATGGTTCAACATACTCAAATCTATAAATGTAATACATTACATAAATGGGTTGAAGGACAAAAATCACATGATAATCTCATTAGATGCAGAGAAAGCATTTGACAAAATCCAACATCCCTTCATGATAAAAGTCTTACAGAGACTGGGAATAGAAGGAACATATCTCAATATAATAAAGGCTATTTATGATAAGCCTACAGCCAACATATTACTAAATGGGGAAAAACTGGAAGCTTTTCCACTAAAATCAGGAACAAGACAAGGGTGTCCACTGTCTCCACTTCTATTTAATATAGTTTTGGAAGTCTTAGCCATAGCAATAAGGCAAGAGACACACATAAAAGGGATACAAATTGGAAAGGAAGAAATCAAGTTATCATTATTTGCAGATGACATGATTCTATACATAAAGGACCCTAAAGACTCTACTAGCAAGCTGTTAGAGCTGATCAAAACCTACAGCAATGTAGCAGGATACAAAATAAATACACAGAAATCAGTAGCCTTCGTATATGCTAACAACAAACACACAGAGGATGAAATCAGAGAATCACTCCCATTCACAATTGCATCAAAAAAAAATAAAATACCTTGGAATAAACCTAACTAAGGAAGTAAAGAATCTATACAATGAGAACTTTAAGACACTCAAGCGAGAAATTGCAGAAGACACTAGAAAGTGGAGAAACATCCCTTGTTCCTGGCTTGGAAGAATCAATATCGTGAAAATGGCAATCTTACCTAAAGCAATCTACACATTTAATGCAATCCCTATCAAAATTCCAAAGGCTTTCTTCATGGAAATAGAAAAAACAATCCAAAAATTCATTTGGAATCATAAAAAAACCTCGAATATCTAAAATAATACTGAGCAACAAAAAAGAGGCTGGTTTTATCACCATACCTGATTTTAACCTATACTACAGAGCCATAGTAACAAAAACAGCATGGTACTGGCACAAAAACAGACATGTAGATCAGTGGAACAGAATAGAGGACCCAGATGTAAGCCCAAGTAGCTATAGCCACCTGATATTCGATAAAAATGCCAAAAATACTCATTGGAGAAGAGACAGCCTCTTCAGCAAATGGTGTTTTGAAAACTGGATAAATATCTGCAGAAGGATGAAAATAGATTCTTCTCTCTCGCCATGCACAAGAATTAAGTCCAAATGGATTAAAGACCTTAACATCAGACCGGAAACTTTGAAACTGCTAGAGGAAAAAGTAGGGGAAACCCTTCAACATATTGGTCTTGGCAAAGACTTTCTGAATACAACCCCAATTGCTCTGGCAATAAAACCACAGATTAACCACTGGGACCTAATGAAATTACAAAGATTTTGCACCGCAAAGGACACAGTGAAAAAAGCAAAGAGGCAACCTACAGAATGGGAAAAAATCTTCGCCTGCTATATATCTGATAGAGGATTAATATCTAGGATATACAAAGAACTCAAAAAGTTAACTAATAAGGAATCAAACAAGCCAATCAAAAAATGGGCTAAGGAGCTAAATAGAGAGTTCTCAAAGGAAGAAATACGAATGGCATATAAGCACCTAAAAAAATGTTCTACGTCACTAGTCATCAGGGAAATGCAGATTAAAACTACATTGAGATTCCATCTCACTCCTGTCAGATTGGCCACCATCATGAAAACAAATGATCATAAATGTTGGCGGGGATGTGGAAAAAAAGGAACCCTTCTGCACTGCTGGTGGGAATGCAATCTGGTCCAGCCATTGTGGAAAACAGTGTGGAGGGTCCTAAAGCAGCTAGAGATTGATCTACCATATGACCCAGCTATAGCACTCCTAGGCATATATCCAAAGGACTCATCTCATTTCCTTAGAAGTACATGCTCAACCATGTTTATTGCTGCTCAATTTATAACAGCTGGGAAATGGAACCAGCCTAGATGTCCCTCAACTGATGAGTGGATATTGAAGATGTGGCACATTTATACAATGGAGTTCTACTCAGCGGTAAAGAAAAATGAAGTTATGAACTTTGCAGAAAAACGGATGGATCTGGAAAGGATTATACTAAGTGAGGTAATCCAGGCCCAGAAAGCCAAGCGCCACATGTTCTCCCTCATATGTAGATCCTAGCTACAGATGATTGGGCTTCTGCGTGAGAAGGAAAATACTTAGTAGCAGAGGCCAGTAAGTTAAAAAGGAGATATAAAGGGAAGAGAAAGGAAGGGAGGAGGGTACTTAATAGGTTGGTATTGTATATATGTAAGTACAATGATTGAGATGGGGAGGTAATGTGACGGAAAATGGAATTTCAAAGGGGAAAGTGGGGGGGGGGGGGGAGGGAGGGTACTACCTTGTGATAATTTTTATAACCATGGAAAATGTTAATAAAAATTGTAAAAAGAAAAAAATTTTTTTAAAAATCTAAAAAAATAAAAGATTCTGAAAAAGAACCAAAAAAAAAAAAAAAAAAAAAAAAAGAATGTAAGAGCCAAAGGAAGGGTAGGACTCCTTACAACATGCTCACTCCAGACACAAAATGGCCTGGATATCCATGACCTCACAGTGCCTGACACTACCTACACAAGACCATCATAATAGGAGGAAAAAACCATGACATCGAAATAAAAGAGAGACTGATTGAGATGGGGAGGGGATATGATGGAGAATGGAATTTCAAAGGGGAAAGTAGGGGTGGGGAGGGAGGATATTACCATGGGATACTTTTTATAATCATGGAAAATGTTAATAAAAATTGAGAAAAAAAAGAATGTGAGAGCCACAGGGTGGGAAAGTGTACTCTGACACACCCTCCAACACACACAGACAGACTGGCAGATTTTTCTGATCCCACAGTAAATACTCATAACCATACTAAGGAGGATCCTCAATGGAATAGGGACAGGGAAGAGGAAACAAGAGTATAATCAGATGGGGCTAAGAACAATTTGCAGTATGTTTGTATATTAAAGTTCTAATAAAAAAAAAATAGGCAACAGAAATATTGCAGTGACACGCTGTAGGCACAGGCGTACATGGAGCTTGGAGCAGATGGAAGCAAAATGAGGAGGAGTAAGGAGAGGGTACATTGACACTGGAATGATTGTATGTGTGGAGAATGAGGAACTTCCCTGAGAACTGTGTATACCCGAAGGGAAGTCGCTGCAGAAGTCAATCTTTGGGTATACAAAAGATACTTTGTAAATTTAAATTCTTGCTCTAAAATTTGCCAATGTTTAGAGATAGCAATGAATGGTGGTGGCTCTGGAAGGTCATTATTCTATAGAATTTTCTGAAAGGGTGTTTTTCTATGGAATTCTCTGTCATGATAGTGATGCTGTAGAAAAATATTTTGTTCCTGAGTTCCACTGCTCAAGGGTGAAACTAAAGATCATACTTAAAGCTACTTTAAATTAGTTTAAATTTTATTGTTAACAATCACTTTGTGTTAGCATCACAATGAGCACTGACTGTCATAATACATAGAGTAGCTAGAAAGTTGCATTGTGAGGCATGTAATGTTTATCACCTTTACCTTAAGCAGGAAGGAAGTAAAAAGCAACAACATATGGAGAAAACTGATGGTATTAACTATATAAATTGCTCCCAGAGAACTCCTAGCCTCATACTTGTCTCTGTTCCTTTCAATGTCATCTGAAATGGAGTGTGAAGCTGGGGGAACCTTGAGCAGCCCAGAGATTTTTTTTTTTTTCTGTTTGTAAGCAGTTTCTATCAGAAATTAATTTTAGGAGCATTCTGCCTTGAAGTCATTGTCTTTAATTTTCTCCTCTCTTCTTTACAACTCCCAGAATTCAGCTGAAATGCTGATGGGCTTTCCTGTTTGCTCATATTCAAAACATAGGGAGGGGAGAAGTGGGAATATACAGAGCTGATGTAGAAGATCAAAATTCCAACCTTACCTTTGGAAGAAATTGGCAAGCCACAGTTATCTAGAGAGTGGGAAAGATGTTCTATAATAGAGCACATACCAGTGCTTTGAAAAGCATATGATCTCTGAAAGAATAACCACCCCAAACCTAAGAACCTGGGGTCTCTGGATACCACTTTCCTCCCCCTGAATACCAACAAATGGAGCTATGAAAACGTTTGCCATATGGATCTTCAAGCAACTCCATTTTCCTTGCATAGAATGAAATGCTACCTTTGTTTGGGAATTATGATCCAATGTATTTTCCTTACTATTTTACATTTACTTCAATTGAATATTCTGCAGTGATCTATATTCTTAATGTGTGAGTATAATTGTATGATTTAAATGTGTATTTGTAGATGGAATTAGAAAGTTCTCTCTAGAACAATAATGGCTTTAAGAATATACAAGTAGTACATGTCCAATATTTTTTTTTAATTTTTTATTTATTTATTTGAGAGCGACAGACACAGAGAGAAAGACAGATAGAGGGAGAGAGAGAGAATGGGTGCGCCAGGGCCTCCAGCCTCTGCAAACGAACTCCAGATGCGTGTGCCCCCTTGTGCATCTGGCTAACGTGGGACCTGGGGAAGCGAGCCTTGAACCGGGGTCCTTAGGCTTCACAGGCAAGCGCTTAACTGCTACACCATCTCTCCAGCCCATTTCCAATATTTTTTATGGAGGAAGTAGAAAAGACTAGGCATTGGCTTATAGAAACAAATTTTTGTATGAAATTGATTAGCAGATCTGTAAAGTTCCATCAATTCTAATATCTCAAGTGGACATAATGAACTTTAACTTTTTTTCCAGCTTCTTCATCTTTCATAGGGTATGAGACTAGAAATGTGTTGTGAAGTCAATGAGCATGAACTTGCTGAACATGCTGGTTCACAGTGCTTCACAGTGGTGCACAGGTACGCAATGCTTCACACAGGTACTCATTGTTTGACAGTGGTGCACAGGTACGCAATGGTTCACACAGGTACTCATTCATTCACAGTGGCACACAGGTACGCAATGGTTCACACAAGTAATCATTGGTTCACAGTGGTGCACAGGTACACAGTGCTTCACACAGGTCCTCACTGGTTCACAGTGGTGCACAGGTACACAATGCTTCACACAAGTATTTACTGGTTCACAGTGGTGCGCAAGTGAACAATGTTTCACACAGGTACTCATTGTTTCACAGTGGTACACAGTGCTTCACACAGGTACTCACTGGTTCACAGTGGTACACAGGGATGCAATGGTTCACACAGGCACTCACTGGTTCACAGTGGTACACAGGTACACAGTGCTTCACACAGGTACTCACTGGTTCACAGTGGTGCACAGGTACACAATGCTTCACACAGGTCCTCACTGGTTCACAGTGGTACACAGGTACACAATGAATGGTTCACACAGCTACTCATTGTTTCACAGTGGTACACAGGTGCACAATGCTTCACATAGGCACTCATTGGTCCACAGTGATACACAGGTACACAATGCTTCATACAGTTACTCATTGGTTCACAGTGATACACAGGCACACAATGCTTCACACAGGTACTCATTGTTTGACAGTGGTACACACTTACACAATGAATGGTTCACATAGTTACTCATTGGTTCACAGTAGTACACAGGTGCACAATTATTCACACAAGTAATCATTGGTTCACAATGGTACACGGTTGCACAATAATTCACATGGGTACTCATTGGTTCACAGTGGTACATAGGTACATAATGGTTCATACCAGTACAGAAGCACATGGTAGTTCTTAATGGTATACAGGTACACAGTGTTCACAGTGGCTCACAGTGGTACACAGATTCACAATGGTTCACAGTAGTACACAGGTACATAGTGGCTCACAATGGTGCACAGGTAGGTACACAAAGGTTCATAATGGTACACAGACTTTCTCTGAAAATCACAAAGGGTTAATCTCATCAAATGAACTATTCAAAATGAAAATGTTAGTTCTAATAGATGACAGTTTCTCTTCTAATGAGAGTAGCAAGAAACATGAGTATCATAAAGAATGAATTTAATTACATTCATTTGAATGTTCTTTTAATTGTAAATTCACCACATCATATACTTCAAATAGAGACATCATTACTTAGTTTAGAAAGGGAGTATTGAAATAACATTATCACTTTGTTTTCTCAGCCAGAATTATCTTCTAAGCACTAGATTTTGCCCATATATATTGTAGTGGCCTTAGAATGCAACTGGTACACTCTTGTAAGTAATGGGGAGATGGGAGTGTTAAGCTTGATTTGTACTGACCACTACAGTATCTCTCTACAGATGCACACATACACACATGCACATGCATGTGTGTGTATCTATATCTATATCCATATCTATATCATCTATATCTATATCTATCTATATCTGTCTTTCTCTATCTATCTATCTATCTATCTATCTATCTATCTATCTATCTATCTATCTATCGAGAGAGATTGTAGTTTGAATGGGTGTCTCCAATTGTATTCAGGAGTTTATTAAAGCTTGTAATTTAGATCTCCAGTCACTGGGCTGGAACAGGTGTAACTGTGGGCAGATCCTAGGACCCAGTCATAAGGTGTGCTTGGGGTGGATGTTTCCAGACAGAACATATGAAGAGTGCCACATTTCTACAGTTATGGCATTCCTGCAGTGTGCTTGCTTGTGCTAGTGGTTGTTTTTCTCTCTGCGTGGACCTTTGATAGTTGGCGTTCCTCTTATCCATTATGGAACTGTCCCTCAATCTGTAAACTCCATTAGATCCCTTCATCCCATAACTCCATAACTGTGTCTATTTTAGAAGTTAATTCCAGCAACTGAAGCTGACTAGTCCTATCTATCTATCTATTGATCTATCTATCTATATGTATCTATCTATCTATCTGGTTTAATATCTTTTAATGATGAACTTGAGCCCTTCCTATACAAGACAAACTGCAAAGTATCCCTGGTGACACATGGGTCCTTAACATGTTCACACACACGTTACAGGTGATCCAGTTAGTGGGACTAAGTGAAAAATACATGGATTTTCTCTTCATTATTTTGTTAGTGCCCTATTGAATTGTACAGTTTTCTCAAAATTTAAGAAATGAGTCAGGTGCATATGGTGTCTTCAGCAATAGGGTCTTACCACTAACCTTTGGTGGGTCATCAAGTACTCTGACAGAAGTCTGTCATTCTTTTAGGAAACCTTGTAGGTTTCTCTGATCAAAAGGTCATTGTGGATGATAGCTCCATGCTGGCAATGGGAGTTACAGGTCAGTGCCCACTAAGAAAATGAGGAAAAAGATAACTAATATACAAGAGTCTGAGGGGGGGGGGAGGAAGAGGGAGAGGGAGGGAGGGAAGATGCAGAAGATTTAGGTTAGACTTGATCCTACGCTCTCCAGAGTCTTGTGGTTCAGGTGTTTCCTATAAGGGCCTGGTGAAGGTTCAGCCATTTGGTCTGCCTTTTAGGAAGTAGAATTATATGGTGCCATTGCAGTTTGGGTCTACATTAGTGTTTCCCACCCCTTCGATGCCCTCCCCTCCCTCCCATCCATCCTAGTGACAAGACAGACAGACACTCAGCCACCTGTAATGTGTTAATAGCTTTACATATGCATGTGTGTTGTTTAGCATTTTAGAAGTTTAGAGAGTTAAAAAAATGAATTTGTTATTTTATTATGTTAGCATTTGCAAAACAAACTCACTCAACCCTTTTGACAGAACTACAGAGTTAATACTGTGGTGGGTTTCATTATGAGACAAATTAAATATATGTTGCTACCCCAATGCCAGGTTCAGAGTAAGTCATTGACTTTAGTTACAAGTGAAGTTTTCTCTTTTTAAAAATTCTGCACATGTCTGTGCATCATTGTGTTTTAGAACAGCAAGATGCAGTCCAGCACCAAGGAGGTCCACGTCAGTGAGGGAGGTGGGAGAGGTCATAGGAGACCACAGGGAAGTGAGGCTCTGGTGTGTTCTACAACTGAGGGAAGCTCCGGTCTCTGAGGAAGAGATCAATACAGCCAAGAGGCCACAAGCACCTTTGTAGGAAGGAAACAAAAGAGTGCATCTGAACTGAACTATGGAGGCCAGGTAGGGATTTCACAGGCACACCTAGGAGGCGATGGAAGATTATGTGAGCCAGAAGTAGCCTGGACTTGGAGGGTTTTGTATAGTCCTTGAGCTCCTTCTTCTCCCTGTGTGTGGCTACTTAATGCTGACATGCAAATGTCTTGTAGCTCTGGTGAATACAGAAAGGGGAAAAAAATGTGCGGTTTGGCTACAAATCTGGGGAAAGAACAGTACCCAATAGAGGCCAAACCAGAGCCAGTAGCAAGAATCAAAATGGCAAACTACTGTCCAGAAACAAATTCCCAGCAGTGTGGTATGTTGGAGTAAAGTGTAGGATTGTCTGGATTCTGGAGCCTCCTTCTAATTCAAAACTTGGAAATCTGGAATGGTGTTTTCTGGAATGGTGTTTCTTGTGTACTTACTTAGAAACACACCGTGTTCTCTTCTTTCATCCACCTCTGCGCCCCACTCCTGACCGGCCCCACCACATCGGCAGTCATAGTATTCTAGTATGCTGACTGGCTACTTAGACATGGGCAAGCATGGGTGAGGTGCGTGCGTGCGTGCGTGCGTGCGTGTGTGTGTGTGTGTGTGTGTGCACATATGCTCATTTCTTGTACCCAAATGTGTTGATTTTTACTTGACCCAGTTCTAGAAATATTTCATAAAGAAGGAAAAAACTACTAAGATTTGATACTCTGATATCTGTTTCAAGACTTGTTTTCAAAGCCTCTTTTTAAATGTTTTTATTTATTTGCTTGGAAGAAGGGAGACAGAGAGAGGGAAGAGAGAATGAGTGTGGGCACTCCAGATGCGTGTGCATGTGCCAGTGTCTGCATCTGCTTTGTGTAGGTAGTGGGAGTCAAACTCAAGTGGTTTGACTTCGCAGGCAAGTGCCCTAACCATTAAGCCCTCTCTCCAGTCCCCTCAAAGCTTTTTTTCCCCTCTTTTTATTTTTTTTCCTTTTGTCAAGGTAGGGTCTCACTCTAGCCCAGGCTACCCTGGATTTGGCTATGTAGTCTCAGAGTGGCCTCCAAATCATGGCAATCCTCCTACCTCTGCTTCCTGAGTGCTGAGATTAAAGGTGTGTGCCACCATGCCTGTCTCTCCTCAAAGCTTTTTAAAAATATTTTATATTGGGCTAGAGAGATGACTTAGCAGTTCAGCACTTGCCTGTGAAGCCTAAGGATCCCAGTTTGAGGCTTGATTCCCCAGGACCCACGTTAGCCAGATGTGCAAGGGGGCGCATGCATCTGGAGTTCGTTTGCAGTGGCTGGAAGCCCTGGTGTGCCCATTCTTTCTCTCTATCTGCCTCTTTCTCTGTCTCTCTCTCTTTCTCTCTCTCTTTCTCTCTCTCTGTCACTCTCAAATAAATAAATATTTTTTAAAAAATATTTTTTTATTTATATGTATTTATTTGAGACACAGAGAGAGGATAGAGAGACAGAGAGTGAATGGGTGTGCCAGGGCCTCTAGCCACTGCAAACGAACTTCAGATACATGCATCACCTTGTGTATCTGGCTTATGTGAGTGCTGCTGAATCAAACCTGTGACCTTTGGTTATGCAGGCAAGCACCTTAACTCATGGCCCTGCTCCCTAGCCTTTCAAAGCTTTTTAACCATAATATATCCCTGTATATAGGGAGCATTCTCCCCGTACTATCATACATCCTTTAAAGAACTTGCAGGTAGGACTACTGTGAATTTGGCTAAGATCCAGGCTATTTCTAAAATCTATTTTCTTCGTTACAATTATAATAATTCATTTGTCTCCAGAAACCTCTTTGGTTTTGTGGAATAAATATAAATCCCATTAACAGGTAAAGTGTTATAAATAAAGCAGTTTCTTGTGGTTTACAGAAAACTCACAATGGACAAAGCAAACTGAGCTTTCAAAAATTCCAGATTCTTACGCTGAAATCTTCCCATAGAATAAACTAAAAAAGTCCCTTAACCACAGTCTCCCAGGCTGAGGTGGCTCCCTGATGATGACAGTTTGGATGAACAGTATTTCTAAGTTTGAAAGGAAAAACTGCCTTCCATCCAAATTCCACTATTTCCTCACTATAGTTACTATTTTATTATTCTAGACAAGACATTTAATAATGTTTCCATCTCAGTGTCCATGATGGTGAGCGGGTGTTTGGATATTCAAATAAACCGTGTGTCATTGCTCAACTCAGATACAGCTAGATTCACTTTAAAGCGATTGAGGAAGCTGGCTTTTGTTGCCATTCTCTTTGTCTGTCACAAAGCCCCATTCCATGGGGACCTCAGCAAGCAGGAAGGAGTGCTGTACATCTCTTATGACTATGGGCCTTGGCGGAGGGACACCTGTGGGGTTCCCAACAGCACCCCCTTGAGCTAGAAGCAACCCTTTCCCTCCTACTCCCCCTCCAGTTCCTGTCACCTGAACGCTGCAGACCACTGCACTTTTGTGCAATAATATGCCATCATTAACCATATGTCTTCTTTCCTCTGCTTTTTTTTTTCCTTTAGCAATTTTCCACCATTAATTTTTAGTGCAGTTTTACAGTTTTCAGAAGACAGTTGGCTCCTCTCCTAATGTAATGAGGTTGAGATTCATAACGTTACGTAATGGTCAAGGGAAGGAACTAGATGTAATAAAAATCAGGCTACGTTTGTCATGTCTCTTGGCAACTCTAGGTGGCCTGACTCTGCCCATGCCTGGGTACTCTACTTGAGTACAGATTAGTGGGGTCAAAAGGGACACTGGACTCAATACCAGCTAAATAGCAGTCATTTCTGATAAATGCCACAAACAGATTAATAACGGTTAATGAATGCCATTGATTTTCACAGAATATACTTTGTCAGCAAAGGGAAGCATTATTAAATGTAAAATGACAAATATTCATTAGGTTCCTGAACGTGACAAACACGGGGCTGGAATCCATCAAAATGAAACGCTAATGATGGATGCACGTACTTGCTTTGCGAAGTGTCCCAATGCTAGAGAGAAAACTATGGTGGGCTGCAGAATTATCTGTAGTTCAAGAAATTCCCCAGATGTTACAGGACAATTGTCAGCTTTTATTACACAAAAGCTTCCAGGCCTTATTTTCAGAACATCCACTGTGAATAAGCAGTGCCAAGCCCGTATGACCACTGAGCACTTGGTATGTGGAAAGGGGACTGGGTAAATGAGGTTTTAGTTGATTTAATTAGAATTAAATTAATTAATTTTATTTTGGTACTCAGTGCCTTATCAGAAAAAATAATAATTATATTCATGACTGGGTGGGGGTGGGGATTCTACTTTTAACACTCAAGTTGCATGAAATCTAAAACCAGACCACATTTCCTGTGAAAGCATAGCATCGTAATAGAGATAGAGGCAATGTGCAAAATACACATTAAATTATAATTATTTTCAGTCTTTCATGTTTATTATTATTATTATTTACATATTTCGTATGGATACATCATACCTTCGTACAACTGTTTTCTTCATCCCTGTCCTCTTTCCACTGGGGACTCTCCTCAGTAGGGTTGCAGGTATTCCCTGCCACCTGGAGGAGTTCTGGTTTATACATTGTGGGAGCTATAATCAATTATTTTGAGGGAGGGGTGGAAGGAATGCCTCTGGACATGATGTCTCACCTGTGGCTCTTACAATCTTTCTACCTCCTCTTTTGCAAACGTTCCTGAGCCGTGGTGGTTGAGTTGTAAGTCTACTTCAGTGATGAGCTCTTAGGAGCCTCTGGATCTCTGCGTCGTTAGGTGTTGAGTGTCCTCGGCGTCTGCCTCCTTCATTGTAGTGCTGATTTATCAGGTTCAGCATGGAGGCAACACTCTTGGTTGTCTCCCCAATTCTTCCGGGTTTTCAGCTGTGGCTTCAATGAAGTGTGAGGGGTGGTTTATCTCCTTGGATCTCCCTATCTTCTGAAAAAGAACAGATTGCTCGATGTAGTGTGAAGTTAACATTGTTTAAATGGGACATGCATTATTAATTTAGAGAGAATTTGATGTATGTAACCCCTCTTTTAGACAAAGATTAGTGAGGGCTTGGCACTGGAGAGCATAACCTTTGTCTCCATAGGATTCTGATATGGTGCCGAATTCCAGATATGGGTTCCTGCACACTGAGCAGATTTCTTAGCCAATCTGACTGCTATTGGTTCCCCATTGAGTATTAAGTTCTAAAACTTTATCCAAGTAAAATCAATGCAAGCTATATCATTAATCAATTCTTATATTGACCACATGTTAAAAATTATAGCTTTTTTTTAGATATACTGGGTACATGTGTACATCATTAATATTGTTTTTTTCTTTCACATCTTAAAAATACAGCTGCTAGCATAAATTTGTTACATATGTACCTTCATTATATTGATATTGCAAATGATGGTGTCAGTAGAACGCACCCGCTTCCCAGTGGCGCATACACTTGACTTAACCCACTGACTGGCCTTTGGCTACAGCTGCAAGTTTCCCATGCCTCCAATGCAGAGTCTTTGGTGCACTGGCCAGAGGCACAGAGATGACCCTAGCAGAACCCAAAACTTACCTGTCACCTGGTATTTAGATACTATCTTAGGAAAAGTACAATCCAAATTCATTTTTACTGATAAAGTCATTGAAAGCCAGGCATAGTAATTACCATGTTTAGGATTACCGTGAAAGTTAATAGCAATATAAATTCCTAAAGTTTGGTCTAAAATGCCAAATTTCATGAAACAGGCAACAATTTCATGGCAAAAAATAAATTACTGATATTATTGGGACTAGAGGAGATAGCCCTATTTAAAAAAAAAAACAACAACAAAAAAAAAACAAACTCTCACTATGTTATTTGGTAAGGACAAGTATTTTATGATTAGTATTCTTTATATGAAGTCTTTCATTCCTAGTCGAGTCAGAATTACTAATCGACTCACCTACTTAGAGAAGAACTCATGCACCTGTCCGGGAAGGCTTTGTTGATGTTGTACTAACAGTTGAGGCTTGGTGAGCAAGGAAATTGCCCTTGCACTACACTGTGGGGCAACACTGCCACCTAACGGCCTCACTGCCGAGGTGACGGCAGATGGAGAGATGGTGCTCATCCTTGGACACTGTTCTGCAGCTGTGGTCTTGCTGTCGCGGAGAACTCGGGCTGAAGAATTAGAAAAGTTCACAGAGTATTCAGGAAGCTATCACACCGTCAGAAATAACTCTGAACTAATAGCATGTATTCAGAAAATGCTTTGGGTGGACACAGACAAGCCTCTAGGTAGGACATTTCTGTTATTTTGGTTTTCTATGAGAAAAATGGGAAGTGAAGGCACTGCGATGTTAGATTGGCCTTCTCGTGTGGAGAAAATCCTAGTTTTTTTTTTTGTTTTTGTTTTTTTTTTTTCTGTTGGCCGCATCTATGCAATTAAATTTGCATGTCAAGCTAAAACTGGGATTTGTAACCAGAGAAATAGATAAATAGCACCAAATACAAATAAATAAACATGCAGGGAAATGTCATGGAACTGAGCATTAAGGTTCCAAGGAGGCATAAGATATTCATTGCCTTTATGTTTTGCAGCAGAAAAGGAAGGGCCTTGCTCAAAAGTCTCAGTCTCCAGCAGGCCACGTGAAGATCACAGGCACTGGGTATTTAATAAGAATATCCATAGCTTTGTTAAATGGTGAAGGGAATACAATTCGCACTTTAAACATGGTGCCATTTTAGGGCTGGGGAGACAGCTCGGTGAAAAAGGAGTGCTCGCCACACAGGCACAAGTGCCTGACTTGCCTAGAACCAAAGCGAGGCCAGTCCCCGTTGCTGGTACCAATAACTGGGGAGGCTGGAGCAGAGACAAGAGAATTCCCCCACAAGCTTGTGAACTAGCTAGCCAGGTGGACACAGTGACCAGCAACGAAGAGGCACTGCTTCCCACGGGAGGTCCTGGACTGGCACCTGAGATCGTCCTCTCACTGCCACGCACATGCCATGGGTGCGGGCATGCTGGCACTGCACACAAAACTGGTTGCCACTTCGCACGCGTCTGGAGTTCGTTTGCAGAGGCTGGAAGCCCTGGCGCGCCCATTCTCTCTCTCTCCCTCTGTCTGTCTTTCTCTCTGTGTCTGCCGCTCTCAAATAAATAAATAAATAAATAAATAAATAAATAAATAAATAAATACCTTTAAAAAAAAGTACACTTGTTGACTACATTATAAAAAAAAAAAACTGGTTGCCACTTTAAACTAGTAGAAAGCATTATTTCTTCTTTATGAACATAGTTCAAACCTTAGAGCCATAAAGCATTAGAATACCAGTCTCTTATAACATTTTATCTATAGTGATACCCTTGGAAAGCTCTGGAAAACACTCCCTTCTCTTGGTGCCAGCCTCCAGGATGAAATGGAGGCTCTTATTTCCTCTAGAGAGTTTTCCTAAGCATGTGCTGTGTTTCTTAGGAGGGTCTGTGCTTTTGCTATAGTTCATAATGAAAATGTCAACAGAGAGGAATGAGGAGTGATGATTCTTTGTAAATCATTTCAGAGGCAAAGGGTCAACCCACGATTAAATATTCTAATGAAACAGAGGAAAACGTTGGAAGGTCTGTCCTGGGGTTGTTACTCTGTTTTATTTTTATTTGTTTATTTTTATAAATTTTTGAGTAAAAGGCATTACATGGGTACCAAGCACTTTCAAAGAAAGGGAGACTAGAATTCACATTTACACTAATAAGACAGACCTTCAGAGAAAAGCTTCCAAGTATTATTCACACTTACATACATACATACTTTTACTGTGATTATTAAAACCACCTTATCTGTGCACAGAAAAGAAATGAAGAAGGCTATTAAAGGAGAAAGAAAAGGGTTGGGAAGATGGATCATTGAGAAACTGCTTGTTGTACAAGCATAAGAAATTGAGTTTGGATCCTCTGAGCACTAAACATATCTTATGGCATACATATATCTAATCATGCATACACACACACACACACACACACACACACACACACACACATCCACATCTTTCCCCACATACATCTCCCCCCGCCCCATCTACAAGAGGAAAGGGAACAAGTTGTTAAGGATTAGGCGTCTTGTTCAGATTCACTTAATTTTTGACAGCCTCTAAGCTATGATATATTATTCTTTCAGACCAGACACTGAGGTGCCAAACACTTAAAATATATCCATAGGCAATGTTGCAGTCCGGTTCGCCTTGTTGGTAGAAATCACCCAACAAAGAGCAGCTTCTGGGAAAAAGAGATTTATTTTGGCTTACAGGCTCAAGGGGAAGTTCCACAATGGCAACATAAGGTGGACCACAGCAACAGGAGGGTGTGCCAAACATTGGCATGGGGAAACTGGCTATAAAGCCCATAAGCCCGCCCCCAACAATGCACTCCTTCCAGGAGGCATTAATTCCCAAATATCCATCAGCTGGGGAGCTAGCATTCACAACACCTAAGTTTACGGGGGACACCTGAATCAAACCACCACATTGGCAATAACTGAGCAAATTAGACCTAGACCCTTCCCAGAAATCTATAAAGCAATATCTCTGTCTAGAATGTTAAGTACTAGGTTGTGGGTGTCCTTTGTCCCTATAGCATGTGCTTTCCAATTATGAGGTCTTGTGTTCAAACAAAAACAGGACAAGGAAGTACTACAAGAAATGACAATAACTGCCTGTTGAACTTCTGAATTGTACATTTCAAATTTGCATGTGATTACCTGTATTTCCCTAATAATTGCCCTGGAGCCACCTCCTATTTTCTACTTCTCACTGATGGAGATTGAGGGCCATAGCCCCAGAGAGATGTCAAGGGCTCCAGCCACCTTGTAGTAGTAGAATCACTCATCCTTCAGAATTCCATAGTGTACTCTCTGAAACCCTTATATTAAATACAGATTCTAAATAAAGTTCCCTTCTGCTACTGATCTCTTCTCTTGGCCCTTGCTAATTTCCTTCAAATCTGACAAATTAATCTAAGGAAAATACATTTAGAAAACAAAAAAACTCTCTCTAATGCCATTCCTGAAAGCCAAAAAATTGAATTAGAAAAAGGACTGAGAATAATCCAAGTCTTATGACTCCCCTTCTCTTGTGGTTTCTTTTCTCCATATTCATAAGGCTTTATCCAAACCCTTGTGAGATTATAGGAAATGCTGGTTTTATTTCCAAGAACAGTTGTTCATTTTGTCATTTTCTTCCAAACACCTTAGTCACAAGTAATTGGATTTCCTCACTACAGAAGAACTGGCATTTTTATGATAATGAAGTTGTGCAAAGGGGCTCATTTGACATTAAAGGTGCTTTGCAAATATATTATGAAAACCTGGCTTAGAAGAGCACATTAAGGAACAAAGGGTTTAATTTTCAAGAGATTTGCTGAAATGTCCAGAGGATATTAAGCTTTGGCAAGTGAATAAACTCTTAAAATGTCACTGTTTTACCTGAAACTTGGACAGGTTTATAAAAAGCTAAGCCTTATTTTATGTCAGTATAATTTCACAACTTCCTTGTATCTTCTTGTAGTTCCCTTCTACTTGCGGGGTGGGGGGGGGAGTATTCAATCAATCAAAAGCAGCTGATGGGAGGAAAATTGAATACTTTGGATTACAGTTTCTAGGGAAATCTCCATCTCAGCAGGAAAATATGACGTGAGGAGAGGCAGGACAAAACCCCTGCAAGTGGAAAACAGTAGGCAGGGAGTCAGCTGAGCTTTGCGAAAGGGGAGCTGACTACAACAGCCATAATCCCACCTCCAACAGCACACCACCTCCTGCGAGGCTCCACCTCTCAAATTGCCAGCATCTGAGCTCAAGCATTCAAAACACATGAGTTTATGGGAGACATCTGGCTCAAACCACCACATATCTATATACCAGAGAAGCAGAAAGTAGTAAGCTACTGTTAAATACAACTGACTAAAGTGGAAGACAAGGACAGTGGGGTAGATGTGGATCCACCCTCACCCAGGAAATAAAAGCCCAAACAAACAAACCCAAATTGGAATGTGATTATGTTAAGGAAAGAGAAAGGTGGGTCATTAACTAGAAACAAAAGCATCAATACATGTGGAAAATATGTAATACATAATGGTTCACTGTGTTTAAAGAAATTATTGCAGGCATATGACATTTTCAAGCAACACATAGCAACCAATGTGGATTAAATATGATGGGAAGAAGCTGATTCCTCCACAGGTTCACACATATATTTGATGCTCATGTGTGTTAGGTCTCGAAGGGCAGGCAAAATTTGGATAGAAATGATTGAATATATCCATTTAGTAATTTAAGCAAGCCATGTCCAATGCCTTTATCACTCTTAGGAATTAAAAATCTATCAATATCCTCACCGACAATTATAAGAAATATGACATTTGAATAAAATTTAAAGTTTTATGTATAAAGCATGTATGGAGCTGGTCATGGAGGTTTACACTGTGGTCTCAGTACTCAGGGGAAAGGTCACTGTATGTTTGAGGTCAGCATGGGCTATAAAATGGGTTAAGACCAACTTAGGTGATAGGGTGAAACCCTTCTCAAAGCATACAAGGACCAAGAACTATAAGAGAGTAGAGAAATGAACTGGGGAATCTGTGTAGAAAAGCATTAACAATGAGAACACTGAAGAAGATGGTGTAAATTGGAAGCTATGTAAAAGAAATGGGGGTTTCTTGTACATTAAAAAAATTACTAATACATGACATTTTACAAGAAAAATACATGGGTTATAATTTGAAAATATTTTATTTTTGAAAACTTAAAGATATTCATATCTGTATAGCATAGTATTATACCTTTTTCTGAAATGGAGTATCATTAGATAAGGAAACAGGCTAAGTCTAATGAAACCATACCTAAGAGTACACAATGGATTGTTTGAGAATAAGACTTATTATTATTATTATCATTATTATTATTAATTTTTTATTAATTAGTTTTGTATTCAGCAAATACAGTCAGTTTGGTACTATTATTAGGCTCATCCGTGACCTACCCCCTTCCCATTGGCCCCTCCTTGTTGAGGTATATGGGTTGTGCATTGTGGAGTTAGCCCACAGTTATGGGTAATATAAATGTCTCTGCATATCATGACCCAACATGTGGCTCTGACATTCTTTCCACCCCCTCTTCCGCAAAATTTCCCTGAGCCATGTTGGGTTCATTTTTGGTCTCTTTCAGTGATGACGTATTGGGGGCCTCTAAGGCTCTGGCTCTCTGATTTGGTAGGAGTTGATTTTTCTGTGTTGGTCTCCTTCCCACTTGTGCTAGTATCTGGTTCATCAGGAAAACATCACCCTTGCTTGTTTCACCAATTTTTCTTAGTTTTAGCAGGGGCCCTTTTGAGGTATAATGGAGTGTCTCTCTCCTTAGGATCTGCATTTATCTGAAAAAGAGAAGCAGATTCTCCAATGGAGAGTAAGCTATCACCAGGATAAATAAGATAACCCTTACTATTTTTTATAAAGAATTTAAGAGGTGTAGGCCCTCTTGTAACCCATGATTGGTGGTAGCTTGATATTGGAGAGTGGGCTTATGTTTCGATGTGGTTCTGACTTGTTTCCCAACTCCAGCTATGGGTCCCATGCCACTGAGGGGATCAGTTAACCAAATCAAGAGCAGTTGGTTCCCCACCTTCCCTGTGTGCCACTATTGCACTTGTGTGGGCATCATAACAGGTTGTTTGCTGCTAAGTAGGTTAGACCATGAGTTGCTTGGACAGATATTGGTCATTTTCCCCCAGTCACCCATGTAGCACCTTCTGGCACTAGACACACTGACTGTCTGGGGACTGACTCTCTTCCAACTTCCAGCCATGTCATTCCATTTTACGTGTCAACAACATAAGGTGTCTTCACCAGTAGGGTCTTAGCACTAACCTTTGGTGGGTCATCAAGTACTCTGACAAAAATCTGCCTGTCTTTTAGGAAACTTGTAGGTCTCTCTGATCAAAAGCTCATTGTGGATGATAGCCCCATGCTGGTACTGGGAGTTACAGGTCAGTGCCCACTAAGAAAATGAGGAAAAAGATAACTAATATACAAGATTTAGAGAGGAGAGAGAGAGGGGGGGGGGAAGGGAGAGGGACGATGTAGAAGATTAAGGTTAGCCTTGATCCTACCCTCTCCAGTGTCTTGTGGTTCATATGTTCCCCGTAAGGGCCTGGTGAAGGTTCAGCCTTTTGGTCTGCCTTTTAGGAAGTAGAATTTTGTGGTACCATTGCTGTTTCAGTCTAGATTTGTGTTTCCCACCCCTTTGATGCCCTCCCTTCCATCCCCATCTTCTGTTATCATGGTAGGGTCCCACTCTAGCCCAGGCTGACCTGGAATTCACAATTCAGTCTCAGGGTGGCCTTGAACTCAAGGCAATCCTCCTACCTCTGCCTCCCGAGTGCTGGGATTAAATGTGTGCACCACCACGCCTGGCTTCACATTTTTTGTTTAGTACTGCAGTATTTAAAACATGCTTGGATTCAAGCATATGCTAATGTATTAAGGAGCTCTCTTATCATTAATCATATAGGAATTTGTTTAATAAACTGAATACGAAAACAATTCAAAACCTTTCAAAAATTATAATTTGGCCATTTTATAGACATGATACTTTCAAGGAAAAGGAAAGATAATTTATTGAAAAAAATATGTTGTACTGTTATTGCATTATTATTGACCATTGCTGTGGCAAAAGCAACTTAAGGAAGGAAGGGCTTAGTTGTGCTTGCAGCCTGAGGAGACACTGTCCATCACAGCTGGACAACATGTGACACGAGTGGGGGCAGCTGTTCACATGGTGTGCACGGTCAACTGGAGACTCAAATGCCTTGTTTTTAAGCCGCAGTCTTACACCCTGGTCCCTGTAGGATCAAGGCCATTTAATCATGCAAAAAATAAATTTAATCCAACTTTAACCATCCCTACAGTCTTGAACAGTTCCAATTTTGATCAAAAGTGTAAGTGTAAAGCCTCTTCTGAGATACATGTGGTCTTTTAACCACAAACTCCTGTGACACCAAATACAAGTCATGTAGTCCCACATACAATGGCACAGAGTAAACACTCCCAAACTGTAAAGGAGAAGTAGGAAATTTGCAAAGAAAAGTCATCATAAAGGCAAGAACATCATGTGCATGATTCCTCCCAGGCTTGCCAACTTGGGGTGGAGCGTAGGGCACTGGGAACACAGTTTAAGATGGAGTGGGGGACCCTGGGATCACAGTTTATAGGAGTTTCTGTTTACCAATTCGGTGGAAATATTTTCTAGGCAGTTATTTTTTGAGCAATGAACCTATTGCATAGCATTTGCCACTCAGGCTCTTTACTTTTAAATAATTTGTATTCTCTCAAGGTAGAGGATTCAGTGTTTAAGGTCTGACTATCCCTGTTAAAAGTACAGGTTTCTCCTTAACAATTACAGCTGCTGCTGATGTAGGGTTGAAGTAGGTGCAGGGATTAGATAGACCTCTATAAAGTTGGAGGAGATGCCCAGTCCTGTGAACCTCAAATCGGGTCCTTTTCCAAGTTATCAAAGAATTGAAAATGCTAACTTGGAGAAGGACAAGTTATGGATTAACAAATTTATTGCAGAGAGAGTGAGGGTTCAGAGGGAAGGCAAGCAGGAAGGCCCAGGAACATGAAGGTCTCCCTGGGAGAGAAGCTCCTGGGTAAAGAGGCTCACCCACATGGAAGGTAAAGCAGGAAAGTTCCCCCAAACAAAGCAGGAAAGCCCCCCCACCCCACCTGGACAAAAATGAACTAGATGATCCTCTTCATTTAGGGAGTTAGAGACAGGTAGGACAGGTAAGGGGTCCAGAGGGCCAGAGGAGTGATAAAGCTTACCAAATGGGGCTCTTACCTGTATTTCTGGCCCACTTATATAAACCTGGACATCAAGTTAGAATGAGCCTCTTAGTCAGACTCAGTTGTATAAGGAAGGGACCTGATTGGTTGGTGGGCTCAAGAGGCTGACTCAGAAAGAGCCAGCCAACAGGTGTGCTAAGCCATTGAAGAAGAAGCAGAAAACTATGGCTGTGAAGTCATTGCATAGCTGTGTTGAATGAGATTGGATCAGTCATGAGTTCTAGTCCTACCAAGGCAGACAAGGTGGCAGCCATGTTTCTGTGGTTCAGCTTCTAACTAACTACCTACCAGCCCAAAAATAAATAAAAGCTATCTTGCTCATATTCTTTATCACTTTCTCAACATACTCTTGTGGGGAATAGTAAACATGTTCACATTTCCTTCCTTGCCAGACTTCACTTTCTTTTGTGTGTGTGTACTTTCTATCACTGTAGACTTGAGTAAGAGCATTTGCAGTAGTCTTGCCACCATCTGAACACAAAGAAAATCCTGTAAGCTGTGGTCAAAGGGGTCTAGCTCCATCTGACACTGGCAGGACTAAGAAGCATCATGCATGTGAAGTCCATTTTGGAGGCATGAAAGATGTAAGGGTGAGTAGAATCTGGAGGTCCTGACCATGGTCAAGGAGAGCCTCTGAGTCCAGGTAACGTGTGGCTGTGTCAGCGTCCCTGAGAGGCCAGGCTCTGGAGCTGTGATGGTAAAGGCTAAGTTGCAGTGCAGATCCCAGGATGTTGATAATTATCTTTTTAATTCTTAGAACCTCTAGGACCTAGAGTGCAAGGTTGACCTGCAGGCATCCTTTCTCACAAAACAGGAAGAAGCAAATCAGCTCTCAGACTTGATGTCAGAAAGAAACAGTGGCTGTCCCTCACTGCCAACTTTGCTGTGGGTTTTCCATGCGCACCTTATGAAGATTTGACAAAAAAAAAAAAAGGTCTTCTATCCTGACTTTGAGCACATGAGGAATTTTTCAAATGAGGCTTGTTTTGAGCAATTAATTTATCCTTATTTTTTGTTTATGTGTAAATTATATGCACTTGCTTTTATAAGAATATTAAGCAAGCCATACAACCCTGATTAACTCATACTTTGTCATGATCTAGTGTATATTTTATTGACAGCTTTCATAATTATAGACAATAAGCCATGGTAATACCCCCCCCACTTTGCCTTTGCAACTCCACTCTCCATCATATACCCTCCCCTTCTCAATCAGTCTCTTATTTTTGATGTCATCATCTTTTCCTTCTATTATGATGGTCTGGTGTAGGTAGTGTCAGGCACTGTGAGGTCATGGATCTCCAGGCCATTCTGTTTCTGGAAGAGTGCATTGTAAGCAGTCCTATACTTCCTTTGGCTCTTACGTTCTCTCCAGAACCTCTTCTCCAATGGACCCTGAGCCTTGGAAGGTTTGATAGAGATGTTTCAGTGTTGAGCACTCCTCTGTTATTTCACCTCAGCACTATGGTGCCTTCTGAGTCATTCCAAGGTCACCACCATCTGAAAAGAGAAGCTTCTCTAACCAAAAGTGAAGTAGTATTAATATATGGTTATGAACATTAAGAGAAGTGCTCACCAAACACTTTGATGAGAATCTGCTGGTGTCTGGTTAAATGATCTATTAACATTCTATTTGCTATTATCTTGTATTGTGAGTTTTATTATATAAAAAATGTTGAACAGCTGTCTTTGTTTTCATTATCTTCTATGCTCTTTTCAGATTTGCTTTAATCTGGTCTTTGAAAGCCAGCAGAACAATGGTCAATGTGCCTCTATTCAATACTTTTATCTTAACTTTTAATCTTTGAATGGTTCATAGAATTTACAAGAAAATTTTTGTTCCTGGAATCATCTTTTGGGAAAGATTTTGCTAATAACTTCAACAACTTCAATGCATGTGTCTTCATTTTGTTTCTTTCCTCTGTCAGTTTTGTATGGTTTGGTTTTTCAAGAAATATGTGTATGTCATGTAAATTGCCAAATATGGCAATATGAAACTGTTGATATATTGTACTATAGCCCCTTTGTCCTGTGTATGTTTTAGCAGGAATATTCTCTTCCCCAAATTGACACTGATAACCTGAATTCTCTACTTTCTGTGATATGTTCTGATTTGCAGTTGCGTGAATATTTACACAGAATTTCCCACACTGCTTTTCTTTCGGTTGCTTTCAATTTCATTGATTTATTTATATATTTTGATTATTTATTCTTGTACTATTATCTTTCAACTGTAATGTTTCTTTTTTTCTTTTCAGTGTGTAGGTCAATGACTTTATATATGTCTTCTATTTATCATAAGCACCTTACAAAAATGAAGAGCCCTGTGGCCCTCACTTTGACTGTACTGTCCTTGAGTTCAAAGAATTATTTCAAAAAGCATTCCTTTGTAGTTGTATCTTGAAACCATGAATGACTTATCATATTTAGGTATTTTTTAGATACTTTATTGTTATTTAAATAAACACTAATTCCACTGTGACTAGGGATCATGCTTCATACTCTTTTCAATTGCACCAATGTTATGCACATGTTTCAAGATCTATCTTGACAACTCTATTAGAAGATGTGTCATGTATGCTTAAAGGATGTGATTCCCCTTGGGTTGGAAGCAGCATTCCATATTCCATAACATTTAGTTAGATTAAACAAGTCAATATTTTTCACCAATTTCAAAGGTTGCTATCGATTTTTAATTTTCTTTGTCATTTTAATTATTAATAGACAGGAATTAGACAATGTGTTAATTGTGTAGAAGTAGAGAAGTGGAGAACTTCTCACTTTAATCTACATTATTTAACAAACTAACATATTTAATTTGGGGTGTATGTGTGTACATGTTTGTGCAAAAATATACAACTGCAGGCATATGAAAGTCACTGGATAACTTTGAAGTGTTAATCCTTGTTTGTGTATTGAGTGTCTCTCTTGTTTTTGCCACTATGAATGGCAGCTAAGCTAGAAGGAACCAACCAGCATTATCATTTGTCTTAACTTTCCACAAATATTGAAAAGTTTTAAATACATAGTCACTAAATTCGTTGCTCTTCACAAGATATGACTCAGGATCACCCAATACATCTATTTCATGGAATTCTTTAAATAGTTCCCACCATGGATCACTAATGCCCTCCTCATTACCAGTAAAAGTGCTCTCCTTATTACCATTATAGCCTTTAGTGGCACGGATGTTGGACAGCCAACTCCAGAGAGCACCAAGTCCACTAGGGAAATCCATCCTTACAATTCTGTTTCTCTAGAACCGCTCCTGGTACCACAATCTGTATTAGTCAGGGTTCTCGAGAGGAACAGACCTGATAGAATGAATTGTATTAAAAGGGAATTTATTGGACTAGCTTATGGCAGCCAATAATAACAGTTTGCAGGCCTGAGAGTCAAGGAACCAGGTAGCTGCTCAGTCCACAAAGCTGGATTCCTCAGCAGTCCCAATCCAGCACTGAAGGTCTGGAGGCTTCCTGGAGAGGCACTGCTCTTCTATCCAAGCTGGCCTTCAGTCCATGCTGGAAAGCAGCAAGCAAAGAACAGCAAGCACCTCCTTCCCTGAGTTTCCACTCAGGGTGAAGGGCTCACCCTGGGGGAAGGATTCCTCCTTTAGTTAATCCTCTTTTGAAGCAACCTTAGAGACCCACTTATGGGTAATGTCTGTGGATTCCTAAACAGATCAAGTTGACACAAAACTTATCCATCAGAGGCCCCATGGACTTTATGATTTTCCTGGCTCCCACCTTCCATTGCTTTAGACTGTACCTTAGACATGGTTAATGAGTCAGCAGGGTTGTCAAGCAAGTGCCCACAACAAGGAGTCATTTCTCCTGCTCCATAGGTTTTGCTGGATACATAGACAAGTAATTAAACAGTTATATACTCCTGATTAATTCTCAATTTTAGTATGGTTGTATGCTACTGGATATCTCTGTGGACCACTTTCTCAGTCTTGGGGTTCTTCAACAGTCAAATAACCTTGCTCAGTTTGTGTGCATGTGTGTGCTTCTCATGCATTGGTATTCTTTTTTTTTTTTTTTTTTCATGCATCTCCTCTGATCTGTGTTTTGCAGTTAAAGTCCCTGTAGCCAGGTGATAGACCATCTTGTGTATTACTGGGACGGGAGAGGGGAATTACTCTAATAACTTCTGACCTTCCATTGAAATGCATAAATTTGAACTTTAATGTACAGTGGGATGACTTTTTAAATATTTATTTGTTTATTTGATGACAAAAACAGAGAGAGAAAGAGACAGAGAAAGATAGAATGGACACAACAGGGCCTCCAGTCACTGCAAATGAACTCTAAATGCATGCACCCACTTGTGCATCTGGCTAACAATGGTCCTGGGGAATCGAGCCTCGAACCAGGTTCCATAGGCTTCACAGGTAAGTGCTTAATCGCTAAGCCATCTCTCCAGCCCTGGGATGACTTTTTAATATAAATAGAATTCATGTGTGCTTTCAGCATTTGTTGTCATTGTACATCTCTGTTTTCAATTCCATATTCAGCCTGTGTCAATGGGATTGGATTACTGGTATCATTTTTAGTGTTCTATTTTAATTTTTCTATTGCCATTTTGCTTGTCCCTCTTTAACTTTTATTGGTGGCTTTAGGTATTATGGTGTGCATATTTAACCTTCCACAGTCCATTAGAGATACGATTTTATTACTTCACATAAAATGTGGAAAACTTGGCATAGTATTGGTCTCTTTTATCCCTCTCACACACATTGACATTTGCTGTGTATTTGCCATATGTGTTGCATATATACATATTCCAAACACCATCAGAAAATGTTGCAATGCTTTTCATTAAATATATACATATTTTCATCGATTTTAAAGATAATAAAAATTTTCCCTATTTACCTAGATGTCTGCCATTACTAGTGATCTTTCTTTATTTTTAAAGTTCTGTATTAGCCTCTGGTATATTCCCTTCAGGTTGGATAAGTCCTTTTAAAATTTCTTTTCATCTGGGCAAGGTGGCTTAAACCTGAAATATCAGCACCCTGGAAAGTGAGGCAGAAGAATTGCCATCAGTTCAAAGCTAGTCTGGCTGCATAGTGAGTTCTCAGCCAGCTCCCCACCAAACAACCCCCACTAAAAATATCTTTTCAAAAGGCCTAGAGTTGACATACTGGAATTACCCTTCACTTAAAAGGTCCTTCTTACTCTTTCAATCTAGAAGAATATTTATCCTGAATCTAACATTTGACTATAATAGCAGGCTTTGATAAATTGAAAGAAAATGTCTCGGTGACTTTTGGTTATCTGGTGGAAATTCACAGACATTGAAGTCAATGCCCTATGTACATAAAGTGTCTTCTGCCCAGATGCTTGCCAGACTTTGTCTTTTCATTTGACTTTTAGCCATTAAAATGATATGTTTAAAAGGGTAACTTTTATTGTGATTGAAGTTTACTGAGATTCTGACAAGCATGAATTTAAACCACTCACATTTGGAAATTTTGCATGGATTTTTTTTTTTTTAATTTAAAAACTTTTTCAACAGCACTGCTATCCCAATGGTACTTTAATAGTATGAAACTTTCCCTAAGGCTTGTTTAATTTGACTTTTTTTCTTTAGGATTTAGTTTCTATTCTTCATAAAATATGATAAATATTGAATCTTCTTCAAGTTAACTTTTCTTCTCTTTTCCATTCTGCTATTGTGTCCATATGGCTAACTTTTATTTCAGGTTCTGCATTATTTCCTGTTCAAATTTTTCCTAATTTTTTCCCTATTTTCTTTTCTTCCTCCCTTCTTCTTTTCCTCCCAATTCTCTTATCCTTCTGTTCCTTCTCTTCTGTTTCTTCTTTTGATTATTCCTTCCTTTGTTTTTGAACAAGGATCTTGTGGAGCCCAGGCTGGTTTCAAGCTCTCTGTGTAACTGAGAATGACCTTGAACTTCTGAAGCTCCCGCTTCAGCTTCCCAAGTTCATTTGCCTCATTTGTGGTTTATTCAGTGTTGGGGACATATGTAATCCTTGCTGTGTGCTAGATAAGCATTCTACCCACAGAGCCATATGCTTTATGTAAGCTTATGATGTATGTTGACCTGTATTCATGGAAAACCCACTCTGGATGTATTAGCAATTTGTAGTTTAGGCACAGCTGCCAAGTATTTGGCTGTTTTCCATCGAATTCTAGCAACAAAAAGGGACTTTTTGCTAGGCAGCACCTTTGTAAAGGTAGACAAGCACAAAGGTGGAATGGCAAGGATTCTTCAAGTTGTTACTCACTTTTCTAACTACTTAAGCAGGTGCGTGGTAAACAAATAGGACTTAGAATATCTGCAAGTTGAGCTTGGGTTTCATTTCACAGAGATAGATGATGCCAGGTCATTAAAGATCAGAGCTAAAGCAACAGACCTTTTGAAATGAAATTTGTAAATGCATTTTATTTCCTTATTGCATAGTAAAGGTTTCATGGGATTAATCAACAAATTTTCAATGGTCCCAATATGTGCTATGAGCTTCAGGTGATTCATGAACACACTATCATGCATAAACTCACACCAATGATGCATCAAGACTTATAAAAGAAGCCATTAATTCCTTGACAATTGTTCTTAGCACTATTATAATGATAGGCTTCTGGATTTCTGGACAATGCTCCAACTTGCCTTACTTTCTCCTGTGAAATTCAAACTTATTTGTGAAGAAAATAAATAAAGGAAAACATTCCCAAAAACATCAGTCTATGCAGCTAACATGTGAGCTTTTGCTCCTGAATGCATAGTTCCTCTTGGAACAAAATCACAGCCTGAAAGCTTTCTGCAAATGTCTCTGCAGTTAGCTTCTCATCTCAACACTGGTCCATTCCCTCTTTTAGCTTGTGTACAAGTGTGTCCCTGTTCAAACCGACTTTTGTATTCAGATGCAATGTACAAAGACTTTTAGAAAGCTATGAGAGGCATAAAATATGTCCTTTGGTTTGACTTTGTTATTAAAAAAGGACTTTTTTTTTTAGTTTGCTAGAAGCATTTTTAAGACTAATTAAAATACTAACAAATAAATATAATATATTAAACGTCGCATTATAATACAGTGATGTTTTAGAAATAAAACAAATACACTACATAGTAACTTTTTAAAACTATTTATTTGAGAGAGAGAGAGAGAAAGAGAGGGAGGGAGGCAAATGGGCATGCCAGGGCCTTCAGCCACTGCACACATGTTCCACCTTGTGCACCTGGTTTACCTGGGTACTGGGAAATCAAACCTTGTTCTCAAGATTTACATTCAACTGCCTTAACCACTGATCAATCTCTCTAGTCCCACAGTGAACTTCTGAGTATGTCATATATTAGCACTTCTGGACTGTGTATCTCAGTTTAGAGAGTGCCAGACATTAGTGCACTATGTAGTTCAGTTTGTAGTTTGCAGGCATAAAGGAAGAAGCATGGCTTATATTTCTTCTCATTTATTCTGTCAATATTCTCACTCCTTAAGTGTGCTTAAAATATTTATCTATTTACTACTAATTTTCTCTATTAAACTTATTTTTTAATGAATTAAAACCAAATCAACTCCTACAGAAGTGAACATGAATCTTTCATTTGGAAATGGCAGGAGTTTTTTTCCCACATTCTCAAGACTTGGCAGGAATTTGTTCATTCCCACATTTATTTCAGAATCATCTGTTTTAAGATTTAACATGGGAGGCACAATACTAGTCGCTGGTGAAATAATTTGAAATACTGGATTATTAAGCAGCATGTGAGGGTGCACTCCTCTAATCCCAGCACTTGGGGGATGGAGGCAGGAGCATCAGAAGTTGTAGGATATTCTCTGCTACATAATGAGTTCAAAGTCAGCCTGGGATACATAAGGTCTTACATTAAAAAAAAAATAATAAGTGAGAGGCTAGATAGATGGCTTAGTGGTTAAAGTACTTGCCTGCAAACCCGAGGACCCATGTATAATCTTTCTGTAGATCCCATGTAAGCCAGATGCACAAAGGTGAGGCAGCACAAGGTTGCACCTGGCCACCAGATGGCACAAGCATCTGGCGTTTGATTGTAGTGGCTGAGGCCCTGGTGTCCCAATTCTCTCTCTCCCCTCCTCTCTCTTAAAAAATGGTGGGGATTATTTTTGTAAGTGTGTACACATTTATATGTTCACAGGGGTTAGGGATATATGGGTGAAATGAGCAGAATGCGGTAAATATTTTTTAAAGGAGATGCTTAAATATTTGAGATATCCTTCTGAACTGTGGATCAGAGCATCAGGGATGCAGGAAGAAGATCCCTCTGCTAGAGCAGAACAAAGTTGGTGGTAGAGACCAGGTAGTCACTCAGACCCAGTAACTTACAAGTGGAAACAGAGATGCTGGTTAGGCAATTTTCTCCTGCAACTATGCCTCCTGCTTCTTCAATTGGCTTGGTATTAAGATGTAAGCATCCACCGATTTTTCAGTCCATCTTCATTCCAATATACATGTTCACGCACCACTGAGTGGCAATTACTATCCTCCATGTTCTGGGCGGAGATGTGTGTTAGTTTTGTGTTCTAATTTACCTGGCATTAGCATGGCTATGTCAGTGTTTTCAGTCTGTTTTCCTGAAGTGGCTTTGATCCTTTGTTCTGATTGTTAACCCCGTCTTCCTTGGTGATGATAAGTGGATTTATCAAGACAGGTTTATACATAGTGTCGCTGCTTCTTTCTCCTCTTGAGGAAGCAGAATTGAAAACAGAGGAAAGGAAAGCTATACCTACATTCACAGAAGATTCTCACAGTACCCTGAGATTTTAGGAACCAGACGTAACATACCCCGGTGTCCACTCAGCCCAGTACAATTCATGACATAGCATAGGAGCTGGATAAACATTGGTAAAGGACAGTGGCATTGTGAATATGACTTGGAAAAACAAGTAAAAGACAATCTCTGTGAACCAACAATTCCTACCAGTAAAGAAAATGTGCTCCTCTACCTTTCACATTGTTGACTTGGCTACTGTATGGCTGATTGAGGTTGAACATGGCTTCAGACTATGACCTGAGTCTAGGTGTGTCATCATCAGCCTACTCTTTGAGGATGAAGAACTTAATTTGATGGGACTTCTATCTTCAAATGACAAGGCATGAAAGGAAAGGATTGGAGGGAACTCATCTATAAATTTTTAGGCTCTAAATTGTGTTACATACTTAAAAACACATTTTCTAAAAATTCAATATCAAATCCACTGAAAAGAGATAAGCATGTATAATGTTCATGCATTACAGGACAGCAAAGAATGGTGACTGATAGCTCCCATTCATGACTTATGATGCAGAATGTAGGAAACAACCTGTACCCCTGCTGTGTGTTTCAAAGCTAAATCAAGAAGGCAGGTACCCCAAGTTTAGGGATGACATTAAGCATTTTGCTGCTGTATATTTCCTGTTTTCACAGATTTTGAAAGCAAATATTAACCCCTGGATCTCTTTTTGTTGTGTCTCAGGTAAGAGATGGAGTTGGGTTACAACATATACTCTTCTGGTGCTAGGCAAAGCCCAAAGCAGTTGCATCCAGTGTTGAAATCCCTGATTGTGAAATTTTGGGCTTCATGTTGGATGCAGTCACTGAAGTTGTTGTGGGCTCTCACTCTGAGAGGGCGCAAGGGATTCTACTTGAGGACAGAGAGTGAACAGATGAACACTCCATCCTGTTTCTCTCTACCTTATGCTATTTTGTTCACTTGAAGATACCCATTCACTCATCCATAAAAGGCCTTTATTTACTTTGAATGTTGACTAATTTACCAGCTCTTCCACAGGTTTGGTCCCTTCATGACAGTAAAATCATAGGTCCTTTCTATAAGAGCCTACATAGTCTATATTCATCTTTGGGCTCATTGGACTAAAGTTTGACTATCAAGAAACTATGTGGTTTCGATATTATTTCCAGACTTTTGAGCTTCATTTCCTCAGTGACATAACTTGGACATTAACATCCTTATCACAGGGATAGAACAAAGGCTTAGTGATGTAGCTATCCAATTTATTTCCCAGAAGATATCTATCTGCCAGGTACCATCCCACAGAGCTGGGTTTTCCAGATGGAAATATCTCAACACATATGTCTAATTATTTTATGAGGCAAAGCAAGTATAAGCTCTCAATAATGTTCTCTTAAAGAATTTAATTAAAATGCCCCCAGTAAGAAGCATTTTGAACTATGGTTCAAAGTCTTAGTCTTTTGCAGCATGTCTCAGGTAGTGTTCCTTTGTGCACCTGAGCACCCCTGAGACCATCCCGGCAGCCCCAGGCTTAATGAGGGACTCTCTTCCTGCCCTGCATTTGTGCTACAAAGTTCCCTTGTGCTGGTTAACAAGACAAAAATAAAAATCATGGGAAAAATGCTGAAGTTTCATGGAAATATTGAAAAGGAATTGAAAGAAAAGTAATTAATTCAACTCCCCTTATGTTTCTTTTCCTAGCATTTCCATTTACTTGCTTTTAAAGGTTATCACCTGTTTTTCTCTTATGAAAAACAAATTAATGAAAAAATTTGTCTAGAAGGCATTTTGTTCAAATTTCCACAGTAGTAGTAAATTGCGCCCAAAATGTAAGGGTTTTGAAGCTAAGTAAGAACCAGCAAAAGGGACACCGAGGGTGAGGAAAGAGGTGAAGGACATTGTTTCCATCTTGATGGCAAAGGCGTATTCTTATCGCAGTTTTGACAGCTGCTCTCCTTCTCTCGTGCCCTGCAATAAAGTTGTGATTAAGCCCATTGTTTTTCTCTGTGTTGCTTTATATTATCAGTATACCCAGATGTTTGACATCTTGGAGTGAAGGCATGTGACTGAGAAATGCCCATGTGTGCACATATAAGCATTTTATAGCTGTGTCTTAGTTTCTTTCCACATCAGTGGCAGACACAAAAGAGTAGCATTGCCATGTCCATCCCTGCTGTATTGTCGTCTCCTGTTTTCCTCCCACTGGCCCCCACCAAGCATACACACACCCATTCCCCCATGCATAATCAGCACGTGTCTCAACTCCAGTGCATGCAAACTGCATCCAAAACTAGAATTCAGGGGAGATTTCACAGCAAGTAAAGGAGTAGAAAGGAAGGAGCGTGGGACATTTGTAGATTCAATTTTTTGCCGCTTCCTGGTGACTGAGGTAGCATAATCTAGACAGTAACTTCAGTCTTTTATGATGGATGCAAGGAGGCACTGAGGAGATGAGGAAAAGGCTCTTCTGTTGTCAGTGGGGTATAATCTTACAGAGGGAAACCTGGGAGCAGACACATTCCCAATAGCCAGCTTCCACCTGTGAGCACCTGACCTGAGGGCCACTTGTCTGTGAAAACCAGGAGGCCATTAGTCAGGTGACTAAACGTGTATTCACAGGTTTACAGCACCATCTACCAGAAAGGCTTATCAACAGCGATCAAGAAGTATGGGCTGGAGAGATGGCTTAGCGGTTAAATGCTTGCCTGTGAAGCCTAAGGATCCCGGTTCGAGGCTCGGTTCCCCAGGTCCCACGTTAGCCAGATGCACAAGGGGGCGCACGCGTCTGGAGTTCGTTTGCAGAGGCTGGAAGCCCTGGCGCGCCCATTCTCTCTCTCTCCCTCTATCTGTCTTTCTCTCTGTGTCTGTCGCTCTCAAATAAATAAATAAAAAATTAAAGAAAAAAGAAGTACTCTTCCAGGAAACAAAGCAAATACAAACTATCTTGGGTTCAAATTTTAACTTGCTGTAGTTCCTGTTGTATTTTTAAATAAGCAAAAACACTGAGATTTTCTTCAAATAAACACATGTTAACAGACACACTATTCTATGAGGAGGCCAGTTCTTAGACATTCCTGCTACAGAGTCAGCTCCTGAAAGACAGAACTCAAAGGGACATGACAGAATCAACAGTGACTATGCAGCTGTTAAATCACTGGAGCTGGCTCTGCACAGTTGTGTTTCCTTCCCCTGTGACACACTACAACAGGGGATTTAAGGTGAACAAGGGTACCAGAATTTGTAAAAATCAGTGTGAAGGAAAATGTGAGCTGGTGAGTTAATGAACTTCCTGCCATTCCTCCAGGCTACCTGCCATTCCAATTTAGTGTTCACAACAGGCAGCATGACTGGACAGTGACACAACACATCTGGTTGGTGAGTACAGGTTTCAATTTACGTGTCAAATATGTAACTGAATTTAAAAACAATTTAAAATGTAATGTTTGTCTTCCCTTAAAGAATCAATTTAGAATTAAAGCATAATCCAGAAGATGTTACTAGAAAATCACTAGAAAACTATTCTACAGAAAAGCCTTAGTTGGGGTCAGGTGCTTTCCTATCTGTGCAGCTTTGGGACATTCTAAATTGGTGACATTGGCTTACAACATAGAAATGTCCACTTAGGCAAGAAACACTGAGTCTTGTCCATTAACAACAAGGGAGGGAAGCATGCAGTGGAAATCAGGGCAGGAGAGAAAAGGAATGAGTTGTAGCTTATGAATACAGGTAACTTTCTGAGATGTAGAATTCTTCACTCCCTTGAGTATTATTCAGATTCCTGAGAAACTCTTGTAGAAGAGCCTGATGGCCTGTTCCCCCAGAGCTTGTTACCTGACACAAAGATTGGGAGCATGAACCTGCCCATGTATAAAGTGTGAACCACCCCAGTGGAGTCTCTATTCCTGTGAGACTTCACCAGTTAATGAGCCTCCATGCTCCTTATGGAGCTTCCATTAAGTGTAACCCAAACTGATTATTTCTGTAGATATCATTCATATATCTTGATTATTTCTACAGATAACATTCATATATCTTGATTATTTCTATAGATATCTTTCATATATCTTGGGAAATACCATAATTCAAGTGCTCATTCTTGTAACTTTATACAGAAATTAAAATACCGATCACTTAAATCACTTGTCCAAGATCATTCCTGGAGGGAGAGACTGCAGGCCAGGTAAGAACCTGTTCTCCTCACCTATAAGGGTGTTGTTTTTAAAATCAGTCTACATATTCCCCTTGAAAACTCACATTAGGGTTATAGACTTGTAATTTCCTCACCGATACTGCATGAGTTCATCAGCATGCAGAGCTTTGGCTCATACATTTTAGTAACATTGTCCATTTGGTCCCAAAGAATGTGGCTTTGTAGTTGTCCTTGGTTTTAATCTACAAGTACTGGTTAAAATAATTCAAAACCATAACAGTTCACTTAGGAGTCATGGTCTCTACTGGAAATATAGAAATAATTCAGCACTCAACATCATTTTTATTGATGGGTTCACTGATTTATTCTTATCTCCTCTGTGGTCAAAGAATAAGGCAAAATACAAGTTAGTGCTTCCCTAAATCTGAAGAACTTTGTTAACAGAAGCAAGGATATAGGAGCCTCATCCCCTCCAGATTCTATATATGAGGCTGACCTTGGTTTATTTCCATATCTTCAGCCTTCTAATGTTGCTCTGACATGACTTGCTTACTTAGGTTTACTCCAATACTCTCCTTTCCTTCCAGACAGGAGCACAGACAGCGCTCATGATTCCCAAGGCTGTTATTGCACCTTCAACCTTGTTCATCTCCAGCCAAAGCTTCGTGCTTGCCATAATTGTTTCTCCTGATCTTGCCTGCCAGCTTCTAGACAGATAAGGTAGAATAGCTCCGACTGAAGTGACAAATATGTTCCCAGCTTAGTGCTCTGAGAATCATCGTCTTGATTTACATTCTAGAAAAAGAGGAACGCATGTTATGTATCACTCAGCCACACTGAATCCTCACCTAAAAATTATGAGAAGAAAAGAAGCTGAAGGGAGTAAGTTGTCCTAATCTTCAGAGCTTTGTTGTTACAATGGTTGATCAAAGTTATGTTCATTTCTACTGATCAGATCTGCTCGGGGGGTGTTTAATTATCGTAGATGGAAGAGAGGGTGAGCTCTCTGTGGGCCACCGTGAGCAGTCTTGGGGGCTCTAATTTCAGTTACAGTGTAAGCAATGTAGTAAGTGAAGTGAAATATCACTTGGCTGTCAGTTTACTGTTTTTTGTTGTTTGTTTGTTTGTTTGTTTGTTTTGAGGTAGAGTTTCACTCTAGCTCAGGCTGATCTGGAATTTACTATGTAGTGTCATGGTGGCCTTTGAACTCCCAGAAATCCTCCTACCTCTGCCTCATGACTGCTGGGATTACAAGCATGTACCACCACACCTGGCTCGATTTACTTTTTGAAAAGATTTTGAGTATCATGAATTTAAAGAAACAAAATAAAAGCAATTAATTTCACTGTGTAAGATAAAGCTTAGTTTCTGAATTATTATACCCTAAAGTAGCCAACACTTCCTTCACTGGGGGCTTTATATTCCAGTTAATACTTGAGAAATTAAAATAATATTTTAAATTAAGTCATGTAGTACCTACTCTTCCAAGTTTCAGACTTCTGTTCTTTGATACCAACACTACATGGCTCATAGCACACCTCATGGTGGTCACAACTGCACACACAAAATCTACTCTTCCTAGTAAAGCAGATGTGATATCTGCACTCTCCTTAATTAAGGCTTCCATTTCTTACTCTATTAAAGCACCATCAGCCCGTTCCTTCTTCAGTTTGCTAATCTGCTGACACTGTGTTACTGAGGGAAGTGATTGGTGCTGACAGAATAAAGATGGGCCAGGGAGCAGGCTGAGAGGCAAGAGCGATGCCAATGAGTGAGATTGCATTATCACAAAGGAGGGTGAGAGAGGTCAGAACTGGCTGCTGGGACCTTCTGAATATAGAGCAGCTTGTGCTGGGAGGAGGAATAAGAAAGCTTACGATGGGTGTATTCCTGGCCATCTGGCTATCAGATAAAGAAGCTATGAGAGAAAATGCACTTTTACTTGGGAAGGCTGTAGCTGCCTGAAAAGGCAGCCAAGTTGACATGTAAGCAAGCCTGTGAGAGGATGGTTTCAAAAAGGATAGGAAGATGCAGTCAAGTTATTGATCTCTTGTGTTTACCTACTTCTGTTAAACTAGAATCTAATACTCTCTTTCTCTTTTGTTTCTTGAATTCCTTCATCCGTTCACCCTCTCATCTTTTCTTCCATTCTTCTTTACTTTATTCCTATCTTAATTCTCCCGTGTTTCCATGCCACAACTGATACTTTGTTATTTCATTGATTAAAAATACTTTATTCATTTATTTATTTCAAGGAGAGAGAGAGAGAGAGAGAGAGAGAAATGTGCACACCAGGGCCTGCAGCCACTCTAAGCAAACTCCAAATGCATGTGCCACCTTGTATATTTGGCTTACGTGGGTAATGGGGAATCAAACCTGGATCCTGGGGGCTAGAAAGATGGCTTAGCAGTTAAGTGCTTGCCTGTGCACATGAGTATAGTTGTCTGTACACACAATATTATCAATTGTGAGGAAAGATCAAACAGAATAAGAGGACAGGGAAGCTGAACATGAGAGTTGTTCTTGGTAGAGAAGAACACTTTTTGGAGATGAGAGGCTAACCAATGTCAATGTCCTGGAAAAAGAAGTATTCATGGATACTGCAAGGAAGAGCAGCACCTCAGGCAGAGAAAATGCTATAGCATAAAGTATGTATATGCTTCGTAAACCTTGCATTCAAGGAAGATTAACAAATCAAGAATAGCAGTAGGAAAAGAAACAAGGAAGTCAAGAATGCGTGTAGATATGACATGTTGCCAAATGTAACAAAGCTTATGCACAAGGAATTTTAAAAGCTCTGTTGGAATCTTCAGGTTTGAGTTTGTATTGTGAGTTCTCCATATCATGTTGATATTTTTTATATTCCTAAATATACTGCAATAGATAAAATGACAGAGTGTTTTTTTTCATTTTGTATTTTTTTTTTCATATCCATGTACCTGTGCCTGAGCTTCTGTGTGATTTGACACTGACACCAGGAGGACTGAAGCCACATGATCCGCTAGGAGGGTGTCCCCAATTGCCTGAGAGCTAAGTGTTACAACATTTCCTAACCCAGATGCCTGCAGAATCCATCCTCATACGCAGCCATGGGTGGTGGGAAAGCACAGAATCCCACTGCACCTTTCTCTAGACTCTGTGGCTTCAGGAAAAGTCAAAACTTATGCCAGAACCTGACTGGTTGCGGATTCTTCTGAAATCACAGCCCATTTTGCTTATCATCTCTAATGCTTTATCTGTGCCCTCATTAATTTTGCTACTTAGTTAATCACTGTTAGCATGAAACCTTTATTTTAGTATACCTTCAAAGAGTCATTTCCCTTGGTTTCCAATAAAGCATTTTTGAGAAAACTAGGCAAGTCAGATGTATTTCTTTCAGAAACTTTAGCTTTTGGAAGGATTGCTATTGCTCTATAATCTTAAAGCAACCAGGCAAAAAAAAAAGAAAAAAGAAAAAGAAAAAGAAAAAGAAAAAAAAATCCACCATCATTTCTTCTTGAACTATGACCTTAACCTGAACATGGCCAGAGACGATGCCTGCCCTAAACACGCTTCGCTACATGACTATGTTTAGCTTCTCCTGATAAAATTGCCATCCCTCCTTCATCAGGAATGGCACGTCTTTTGAGATAATTCTCATGGTCTCCTAACCTGCTGCAGATAATAAGTATTTCTCCACTATTATCTTGCCTGTACTTGTTTTCAGATTTATACATACCAAGACGTAGACTAATTGTATTCTGTCTCAGTTTGTCATTGTCATGTACAGGAAAACAAAATATGAACCCCTGGTTGAATTTGATTTCAGTTAAACAATAGTTGTTATTGGTTTTCTGTTAACACGTTTGTAAGGTATGTCTGATGCTATATTTATACATAGTTTGTGATGGTTTGAATTACATGTCCCACATAAACGTGTGTGTTGAAAGTTTGCTTCTCAGCTCCTGGCAAGTGGAAGGTGGAGTCTCCTGGAGAAGGGACAGGCTGGTAGAGTCAGCCCCCACCTTGCTAGAGTCTGGCTCATTCTCCTGCTGCTGTTTTCCGCTTGCTGTGGTAGAGATGATGTGCAGCCTCTGCTCATGTCATCTTTTCCCCTGCCATCATGAAATGTCTCCTTGACACAGTAAGCCAAAAATAAACCCCTTCCTCCCATCAGCCGTTTTTGGTCAATGCTTTGTGCCAACAATGGGAAGGTGACTACAACATAGTTTTACCAAGATATTATTTATTTATTTTTTTAAAAACATTTTTGTTTATTTATAAGCAGAGAAAGATAAGGGGGGGGGGGAGAATGGGCATACTAGGGCTTCTAGCCACTGCAAACAGACTCCAGATGCATGTGCCATTGTGCATCTGGCTTTAGGTGGGTATTGGAGAATTGAACTCAGGTTGCTAGACTTTGCAGGCAAGTACCTTTACCACCAACCCATCTCGCCAACCCGACATTAACTTTTGTATGTACGTCAAGATATTATTTATTGCTTATGTTGAAATATAATGTGCCTGGATGATCTGTATTTTTACCTTCACTAATATTATTTTATTAGGGCATTATTTTGTGGAAAATATTTTTCTAAACTAGCATCTGAGATCAGTGTCTATTGTAAAGCAATAACCTGAAAGAGACAGACCTATCCTGCTACCAGAGTTGCATCATGATGCCTACTATAGAACATTCAGATTCCTATAAAACCCACTGAAAAGTAAATGTTCTGTTGGATATAATTTGTTCATTCCCCTATACCCATTATCTTTCTTTCCCCACCAATTTCCTATGCCCTGAGAGGCTTACTGTATTATAGATAAACTGGTCTGCCTTGTCACTTGGATTTTGGCTCACTAAAGGAGTGTGGGGCCCCCATAAGGCATCTAGATGCTGTAGGATAATACCCTGGCCACACAGCTAAACCTCATTCTTCCTCTTCTAGGACAAGGTTTATAAGTGGCTGCACTTCTTTGCCTAAGACCCAATCTCTTGTTAGAGAACCTTGTCCATAGGTAAGGTCCTTTCTAGGTCTTATAATCAATCCCTTTCTTGAGCCTTCATTTCTAACAATGACAACACTCCTTGTTTCTTCTAGACCAGAATGCTTTGTCATGCCTTATCAAGTTCTCTTAGGTCACACCTTTATAAATATTCCTAGGTTAATCATAGTTCAATTGAGTTTGCTGTGCATTACACTGGGGCTTCCACTGAAATATTTTTAAATCTACTTAAAAAAAAACAGGCCTATGTACAGTAGTCACAGAAACCATTCTCATGTAATTTTGAACTAGCAATAAGTGAGCTATTAAATTATATAATATTTTAAATATAATTATCCATATATTCTTTTTAATATTCATATTATAGGTATGGTAACAGTCCCATATTAATATCCTGGAATGTTGGGTTATTTATAAATTAAAGAAGTTAATACAAAATGTTGCCCTGCAATGATGGTCAAATTATCAACTTGGAAGCCTGGATACATGTTATAATTAGCAAGTCAACTTAATTACTGCACCATTATAGGCTAGGCTACAACCTTGACACTTATAAACTGAGAATGAATACATGTGGTTTTATGAGGTAGATGTGGAGAAGAAGCAATGAAAATATATGCTAAAGCTCCTTGAAGACACAATATATTATTCAAGGTAGTGTATAGATACAATAATTAGCTAGCATGTATACTCATTTGCATATCATTGGCTTTAACCTGCAAGTCTCTGCATTTTCAAGAGACAACACTTCACAAAGCTTTCTGAGAATTATAAGCAATATATATGCAATGTGCAACTTCACAAATGGTGGTTGCCATTATAATGATGGAAAACATAGGTGGAATATAGGGGAGTTTGAGCAGGTGAAGTGAATCTAAGGAAAGAAAATAACCTAGGGTAACATGCAGTGAAGTCTTCATCCTTTAACAGCCCACTAGAGCCATGTGTTTTACTCACTGGAGCCAAACATGTGTTTGATCTCTAGTAGAAACAAGCCTGGAGCTGTTGTGAGTCTCTGCTGGAGGCCAACATGTCACTTCCCTCTAAAAGCTTAGCCAGGCAAACCTTGCTGCCTGGGGCAGCTCCAGGAAGTATGAAATAAAACTGGGGATTCCCAAGCAAGGAAGTGTAGAAATGAGTCCTCCTTAATGTCATGGTTTTACCTCATCAACAAAAGATGTATTTTTTCAGCTATTATCCAGGACAGTGTATTTGTCCTTTTCTAAGTCTCAGTGGTCTCATCATGACTCTTATTATGCTAAGTGTTTCACAAAAGTCAATACTATAATCAAATATGTTTCTTCCCTAGGTAACAAATTCCATGGACTCTATCCCCTCTAAGAGAATGTTAGAATTTGTCTTCATATCAAACAAGGGATGCTCTCCACAAAGACCTTACCTCACCTTTCTCACCTCTTGTGTGGCCAATATGCAACATGTCTTCATGGACACATAATTTACTGTCAGTCTCCATGTGGAAGGACAGATCAAGCACAGAGATGGTACTATCCTCCTCTGCCCCCCACCCCAAATGCATAAATGAGTGTACCTTTCATTATTTTTTAAAAAAATATTATTTATTTGCAAGGGGAGAGAGAGACAGAGACAGAGAGAGAGAATGAGGACACACCAAAGCCTCTTTGTTTGCTACTGCTAACAAACCCCAGAAACATGGACGACTTTGTGCATCTGGCTTTAGGTGGGTACTAGGGATTTGAACCTGGGCCATCAGGCACTATAAGCAAGTCATCTCTCCAGGAACCCTTTCATTGTTTATGATCAACTTATAGGTAGTCATTTCTTTTTCCCTTTACTTATTTGTCTGTACCACCTCCTGCTCTCTTTCCCTCTTTCTCTCTCAGTCTCTCTCTCTCTCTCTCTCTCTCTCTCTCTCTCTCTCTCTCTCTCTCTCTCTCTCACACACACACACACACACACACACACACAAAACAGTGAGGCATCAACTTCTACCATCAATATGTCAACTCAGATATAGAAAGATATGGAGTCTTAATCTTACTCTAGCTTTGCCAAGGACTACCACAAACAGCATGGTGAACAATTTGTCACCATCCATCTCTAACCATTCTGTACTAGTCAATGGAAAAGATAATCATAATTTCATTTGATCAGTACTTGAAAGTGAGAGCTGTTAGTTGAAACTTACTTTCCCTATATTTTCAGTGAAAAAGCACTGTGGATCACAAGAGTTTATATGTAGTTATGCCTGTCTGACCAGAGTAGAAGTCTTCAGGGATATTGGAAAATTAAAGGCTTAAACCAAGGTAGAGATGGGTAGACATGTTTAATCATTTAAAGTGGTATTTGAATGTGAAATGTCCCCATCAGGCCGATATATTTGAACATTTGGATGCCAGTTGGTGAAGCTGTTGGGAAGACTTTGGAACCTGTAAGAGGTGGGACTGTGCTTGGAGAAGTAAGTCTTTGGCGTTTGGGGGTGGGTGCTGAGATGTTATATCTAGACCCCTCTTCCTGTCCATTCTCTGCTTTCTGCTCCCTGATTGATATGTGATAAGCCTTACTGCTTTGCCTCTCAGTCATAATAGACTCTGTCCATTAAATGTAAACCCTGTCAAAATGTTCTTCAATTTGTTTCTGGCCAGGTATTTGTTCAGAGCAAGGAAAGCAAGTGACATCAAGGCTATGGGGAATATGATGGCAGTACAAAATTGGTCCAGGGTCAGTAACCATGCCTGCAGAATGTCTCTTGCTTTTTAAAATATTTTACATTTATTTATTTATTTGAGAGACAGAGGGAGAAATGCATATATAGACAGGTAGAAAGAGAGAGATAAGATAGGCATTCCAGACCTTCAGCCACTGCAAATGAACTCCAGATGTGTGTGCCCCCTTGTGTATCTGGCTTACATGGGTCCTGGGGAGATGAACCTGTGTCCTTTGGCTTTTCAGGCAAGAGTCTTAACCACAGTCATCTCTCCAGCCCTGTCTTGCTTTTTCTAGACATAGGAACTTCAACTTCTAAAGAGATCTGCATGTAAGTCATAGCACTCAAAGACAGGATCCTTATGGAAATTTAAATGACAATACACCTGTTTTGGGGGGTGTTTTTTTCACTGGCAGCAAATCAAATCAAATATTGGTTCATAAGATGAGCCATGAGGTTAACATTATTTTTAAAAGCTTGAAATAATTGTTGCCATATGGAGATACCTTTGATGTGCAGGCACTGGTGGAAGGAATGGCATTATCTGTTGTGGGTTGATTTCGGTCTTCCTCGGTTACAAGTAAAGCTAAAAATGGCATGGGATAGCTCAAAAAGCACACTTCAGGATGGAGTGAAGGTTTAGCTGTTAATTGGTTGCCTGTAAAGCCTAAGGACCACAGTTTGAGGCTTGATTCCCAAGGACCCACGTTAGCCTGATGCACAAGGGGATGCACGCATTTGTTTGCAATGGCTGGATGCCCTGGAGTGCCCATTCTCTCTCTCTCTCTCTCTCTCTCCCTCTCTGTCTGTCTGTCATTCTTAAATAAATAAATAAATAAGCCCACTTCATGATGCATTTGGAGTAGCAAGTTTTGAGGGAAATTCACATGCTGGAGACAAAGATTTCAAAGGGGCATAGGTACCATAGACACTGGTGTCTTCCATATGAGCAAAGCAATGTCCCTAACTTCTTTGGGAGAAAGTGGTTGGCTTGCTCACCTGGTGAGCTTTTGTAACTTCCAGCATATAAGTGTTGGTAAATTACCTAAATGTGTCCATGTTTACTTTTAAATTCACAGAGTAAGAAACACAGGCAGTCAGTATGGATTGAGCAGTATACGTGTGTGGAATAAATGATGTATTCACATTTTACTGAGGGAAAAAAAAAGAAGTTTCTCATAGGACTAGTAAGGAATGATATACAAAATTTACTTGGTCAACTATTTGGCATGATTATGTTTATATAATATGTGGGGGTGTCAGAGACTCATAATGGTGCCTATCTCTTATTTATTGAGACAGTGTTTCCTACTTGAGCAAAGACATTGCTGCCACTTACTTGGCTAGCATAAGTAGTCAGCTATCTCAGGGTTAACATGTCTTTGCGTCTTAAACTCTGGGGTTACAGGAAGGCCAGTATTCCATGAGGCATGTGTGTGGATACTGCAAATGTGATCTGAGGTTCTCACACCTTCATAACAAGGATTTATCCATTGAACCATCCCCTCAGCTTCTACTTGGTCAACTTCTAAGGCAAATTGAGAGAGAGATCTGTGAGTATACTTCAAGATGTGTAAGACGGAAATGGGACAAAAACTCCTCATAGCAATGAAGCATTTGCTCATTTCCCATTCCTCTGACTGAATACATCCCAGGGAATAAAGCAGCTGGAGAAGGAGACACGTGGTGGAGCATGCGGGAGCTGAAGGCCGCAGCTACCTCGTCCCCTCTCACAAACCTGACTTAGCAAAGAAGAAGGGCTTGCAGGGCCCTCTCATCCTCTAGGCCTGAGCCATGTTGTCTTCTGCTGTATATTTATCCTCTTCCTCTGAAGAATGTGAGAAATCATTTCACAACTCAGTGGCCATTGCTGAGGCTCTTCGTTTCCCACCAGGAATAGATATAAAGACCCCATTGCTGAAGACTCCACAATGGCATGGAGAGATCCTGCTGGAGCTGAGCAAAAATTTCCTCAATGTAAACCAGCTGACAGGAAGCTGGAAGAAGTTGTGCTACATGCAGTCCAATGGGAGAGACAGAAATCACCAGTGAAGATATTCAACAGTGGACACCGCAAGCCTTAAATTTCACCAGCCAGTCCAAATGAACCAATGGGTGCAATAGTGGCTCAACTGTGATGGGGGAAACAAACTTCCCTATAATTTGACTGGAGGTCTGTTCCATGGGAGAGAATGCATCCCTAATGCTAAAAACCTACAACAGGGGTAGTTATAAGCCCTAGGGGTGTAAAATCCACTCGTGTATGCTTAATGTATATACTATGCTCACCAAACTGCCCAGCAAGCACTTCTCTTAGTGTTCATATCCATATAGTAATGATCCTGTCACTTTTGGCTACAGAAGTTTATCTTTTCAGATAGCAGTGACCTTGAAATGACTCAGAAGGCACTATGGTGCTGAGAAGAGGTGACAGAGGAGTGCTCAGCACTGAAATACCTCTATCTCACTTTCCAAAGACTCAGGGTCCCTTGTGGAAGAGGTGGTAAAAGAATGTAAGAGCCAACAGAAATGTATGACTCCTTACAATATGCTCCTCCAGACACAAAGTGGCCTGGATATCCATGACCTCAGAGCACCTGACACTACCTACACAAGACCATCATGATAGGAGGTAAAGATGATGACACCAAGATAAAAGAGAGGCTGATTGAGAGGGAGAGGGGATTTGATGGAGTGTGGAGTTTCAAAGGGGAAAGTGGGGAGTGGGAGGGAATTACCATGGGATATTGTTTACAATTTTTTTTTAATTTTAAAACATTTGAGGGGACAATACACTATTTCATGGTTTGAAAATTGTTAACCTTTTATGAATTAATGAAAATATTGGAAAAATAATTGGAAGAAAGGGAGCACACAAGTTTACTTTTTACTTTTTATTTTTTCCTGACATTTGTTATTATTATTATTTTATTTTTTTATTGACAACTGATATAATTATAAACAATATCCCATGGTAATTCCCTCCCACACCCCACTTTTCCCGTTGAAAAGCCACTCTCCATCATATCCCCCTCCCTCTCTTTTAGTCTCTCTTTCATCTTGGTGTCATCATCTTTACCTCCTATCATGATGGTCTTGTGTAGGTAGTGTCAGGTACTGTGAGGTCATGGATATCCAGGCCATTTTGTATCTGGAGGAGCATGTTGTAAAGAGTCCTGCCCTTCCTTTAGTTTACATTATTTTTACCACCTCTTCCACAATGGACCCAGAGCATTGGAAAGTGTGATAGAGATATTTCAGTGCTGAGCACTCCTCTGTCACCTCTTCTCAGTACCATAGTACCTTCTGAGTCATTTCAAGGTCAGTGTTATCTGAAAAGAGAAACTTCTCTATCCCAAAATGACAGGAGCATTAACATATGGGTATGAACATTAAGAGAAGTGCTTGCTGGGCAGTTTGGTGACCATAGTATATACATTTAGCCATACACGAGTGGATGTTACAATGCTAAGGCTTAAAACTACTCTGTTTTAGGTTTTCAGTAACAGGGATGTATTCTCTCCCATGGAACAGACCTCCAGTCAAGAAGAATGGATAATAAAGATGTGATATATCTACACAATGGAATTCTATACAGCAGTAAGAAAATATGACACAGTGAAATTTGAGGAAAAATGGTTGAACCTGGAACAGATCATTCTCAGTGAACTTACCCAATCACAGAAAAAAAATCCCCACATAGTCTCACTCATCTATAGCACCTAACCTGAATCTAACCCAAGATGCCTTACATACCCAGCCAGCATCTCATGGACTAGACACTAGGATGGAGGGGGAAGGAGGGGAGGGCATCGAAGGGGTGGGAAACAGAAATCTAGACCCAAACAACAGTGGTACCATAAAATTCTACTTCCTAAAAGGCAGACCAAATGGCTGAACCTTCACCAGGCCCTTACAGGGAAGACACGAACCACAAGACACTGGAGAGGGTAGGATCAAGGCTAACCTTAATCTTCTACATCTTCCCTCCAACCCTCTCCCTCTCCCCCTCTCCCTTCTCTCTAACTCTTGTATATTAGTTATCTTTTTCCTCCTTCTCTCAGTGGGCACTGACCTGTAATTCCCAGTACCAGCATGTGGCCATCATCCACAATGAGCCTTTGATCAGAGAGACCTACAAGGTTTCCTAAAAGACAGGCAGATTTCTGTCAGAGTACTTGATGACCCACCAAAGATTAGTGGTAAGACCCTACTGCTGAAGACACCCTATGTGGTTGACATGTGAAATGGAATGAAATGGCTGGAAGTTGGAAGAGATTCAGTCCCCAGACAGTCAGTGTGTCTAGCTCCAGAAGGTGCTATATGGGCGACTGGGGGAAAATGACCAATATCTTTCCAAACAATTCATAGTCTCTCCTACTTAGCAGCAAAAAACCTGTTGTGATGCCCACACAAGTACAATAGTGGCACACAGGCAAGGTGGGGAACCAACTGCTCTTGATTTGGGTAACTGATCTCCCCTCAATGGTACGAGACCCATAGCTGGAGCTGGGAAACAAGTCAGAACCATATCTAAACATAAGCCCACTTTCCATTATCAAGCTACCATCAATCATGGGTTACAAGAGGGCCTACACCTATGAAATTCTCTATAAAAAAAAGTATGGATATCTCATTTGTCCTGGTGCTAACTTACTCTCCGCTGGAGAATCTGTTTCTCTTTTTCAGATAGATGTAGAACCTAAGGAGAGAACCACCCCATCATACCTCAGAAGTGCCCTGGCTGAAACTAAGAAATATTGGTGAAACAAGCAGGGGTGCTGATTTCCTGATGAACCAGATGCCAGCACAAGGGGGAAGTAGATCAACACAGAAAAATCAACTCCTACCAAATCAGAGAGCCAGAGACACAGAGGCCCCCATTTCACTCATCACTGAAGCAGACCACAAATGAACCCAACATGGCTCAGGGAAATTTTGCGGAAGAGGGGGCGGAAAGAATGTCAGAGCCACATGTTGGGTAATGATATGCAGAGACATTTATCTTACCCATAACTGTGGGCTAACTCCACAATGCATGACCCATATACCTGTCAGAGTATTTAATGACCCACTACTGCTGAAGACATCTTATGTGGTTGACATGTAAAATGGAATGGCATGGCTGGAAGTTGGAAGAGAGTCAATCCCTAGACAGTCAGTGCTTCTAGGGCCAGAAGTTGCTACATGGGCGACTGGGGGGAAAATGACTAACGGGGCCATGAGGAGAGGGTAGGTCACTGATGAGCCTAATAATGGTACCAAACTGAGTGTATTTGCTGAATTCAAAACTAATTAATAAAAAACAAAAGATAAAATGAAAAAAATATATATAGGGTAGTTGGTTTCCCTCATTAACAAATAAAAAATATAAAAATAACTCATTGGTTGATTTGGATTGACTGGCCAAAGTTAAGCCTTGCAGTGTCCACTGTTGAGTATCTTTACTGGTGATTTCATTCTCTCCTATTAAATTGAATGTAGCACAACTTTTTCCAGATTTCTGTCACCTGGTATACATGGAAGAGAATTTCAGCTCAACTCCAGCAGGATCTCTCAGTGCCCTTGGAGCCTACGTATGTGGAGTCTTCAGCAATAGGGTCTCACTATCTTTTCCTGGTGGAAAACCAAGGGCATCATCAATGACCCATAATGTTTTGGGGTTATCAAGAACCTCCCTGGCCAACAACCCACTGGAAGGTATCCACCCCTAGCACTGAGGTGGGATTTAATAGGATTGTATTACATATATGTGTGTGTATATATATGTATACTTACATATATATATATATATATATATATATATATATATATATATATATATATATGTAAGTAGAAGAACAGATTAATGGGGGGTGAAAGTCTAGGGGAAGAGATTGAGTAAAGGAAATTTGGAAGGTAAGCTAATCAAAATCTAAGAGGATATAAATAAGTCACATGGAAACCTACCTTTTTGGTCAATGGAATACTCAGAAGGCCTAGATTGTTACCAAATTTACTTTTTAAAAAACAGACTTAGTTTTTATATCAGTGGAAGAGAAAAATAACTCAGATTCTTAAGAAATGAAGTTGAAATACGTAAATTGTGCAAACATCCCCTGGAGTAGTCAGCATGGGTTCTGAGCCTGGGTTCATGGCCAGCCAAGATGCCTCTTCACATTTAAACTCTTCCCTTTGAGGTCATGTGGACTGATGCACTCACAATACTAAGTATCTGGCTCTATATAAGGGAGATTTATTAAGTTTAATAGACCAGAATATTGTTATGTGCAGAATACTATCCCTTAGCTGCAATCAACTCACTCAGCCCATTGATGTGTACACTAATTTCCTGACTTCTTCCTATTTTGCCCACTTCTACTGGCCAGAACCAGATCTGGGCTCCCTGCTGTGTGTGGCCAGGGGCTGGGGTGCGCTTCCTCCTGAGTGCTCATACTTTCAGCTTCTACTGCTTGGAAACCCTGATACCTCAGTATTAACATAGATTTTTGTTTGCTGCTT